>NC_091516.1:11778135-12078135 GCF_947461875.1 Haliaeetus albicilla
TTGCCTTGCTTCAGCAGGAGTTTTTGCTTAGATCTATTTTGGAGGATTTCTTTTCAGAAATGCTGGGCTTATAATTGCACACAGTTCAAATCCTCCTGCAAAATTTCTGTTCCATCCCTTTTACAACAGCCATTTGCCCAGTTCCTGCCATCCCTTTGTCATGGTCATTCTTACTCACTAAAATGCACTAAACTCATCAGAATGAGCCATGCAAGAGGGAAGGATTTTTAACCTACTTCAATTTGAACATAGCCAACAAAATCTGTGGATTAAATCTAAATTAATCAATCTCTTCTCTCTGTGACATCATATGTAAACTGTTCTTGCAACATTTGTCAAAATGATGTGCCTGAAAAAGATCTGGTGTGATTTTGCAAATGCATTCAATGGCAGCATTTTTTCTACCTGCTTTAGGAGCAAATGAAAACAGAATGAAAGTCTCTAGATTTTGGCCAATAGTCCCCTATGGAATCTTCCTTTAGGTCTCTAAATGTTTGGTTATGACAGATATGTACAGCTTAAAAATATTCTTCATCTTCAAGCCATTCTGTGTTACCTTTTCTGCACATTGCCATTGCCTGCAAAGCCTAATAAGCCATAATTTTCTTGAACTGCAGCTTGCCGCCTAAGGTCTGGTATTTCTATCTTTCCCTCATTTTGGCTCCTTCTTTGATGGTTTCGCTTTAGTCAGATTAGCAAAAAAGATAAAGCTGCATTTCTGCTAATAAGCCTTCTGGAGTCCCAGCCAATTGGCTGAAGGGCTGAGGATGTTGAAAATACATATCCAATTATGATCTGGCTGCAGTCCCCATTTGGCTAATGTATCAAATGTCAGTTCCAACTGAAAAAAGCACACCCTGTCACTAATGTTGTTTTATACATAGCACAAAGTGTACTCTTGAGAAACAGCCTCATCTTCTGATACACTGCAAAGCTTTGTCAAAAAGCAGGGAAGGATAATCTATCCAAAATATAAACCTAAGACATACAGGAAAAGATTTATGCAAGGTTCTCCACCCAACTAGGTAATATACAGACAAACATATTAAAACCCACAATTACTTCCATGTTAGGGATTTTTCGAGATGTGCAGCAGCGTGTGCCCAAATCTCACAGATTAGCATCAAAATCAACATCAAGAACTGTTTTCTAATTGCAGAAAAAACATGGCATACACGTGTTTTATGCACCAGTGAACAAGGCAAGAGTTCAAGAATATAAAACTATGGACTGGAGGGAACTGTAGTTAAGGTAAGGAAGCTGTCCAGGGATTATGTATTATTTTATTCCTCTACTCCCAAGCCTTTCTGTTCCAAGCTGGGCTGCTGCACTGAATGCTGAAGAATCAAAGTCTTGTTCTTTCCCTTAAAATGCTGTGACTCTTTGCTTTTCTGTTGCCTTTTTCCTTTTCTACTGAAAGATTTCTATAGTGCCCTGGAGTTTTGTGTAAGAGAGAGTCAATATTATTGTTAGTTTTCCAGGATGAAAGACCGCTGGACAGAAAAGAGCCTCCCCTCGATTTGTGGGTTGCGCTTAGTAAATGTTTATTTATTTTTTTATGCCTTGGAAAGGAGACAAGTGCTGTGGTTAAAAAACATTCTCTTTCCTTTGGTTGCTGGCAAAAAAATGATAAAACAACTATAAGCTGAAACAGAAGAAACAAGAATATCTGAACATGTTCCAATATATTAGCCCCAAATCAGTCAGCTATAAATAAATGCATTAAGTCTTCAGAGAGCTGGGCTCTGTAGTCATTTGTATATCTCATAAGCATAGTTTGCTTTTGCAAATACCAGATCTCATGTACTTTTCTGTTTGATATCCACTAATATTTGAGCACACAAAGTACTTGTACTTCTCCTTTATTCCACAATACATTTACGAGAAATATAGCACATTAACAACAGAAGAGTGCCACCACCTAAAAAACCCCACTTTCTGGCCCTAGGAATTCCTATGCATATGTTCATTCAAAAGAAGAAAAGAACATTGATTAACGTCAAGCAATGGCAATGTCTTTCTCACTCTTCGAAGGACGTGTTATCCACTTAAGCTCACATATTTTGTCACTTCCAAGTGGTATTTAGGATGCATGCCTAAAAACTGTTGTAGGCTTGCATCCTCCATGGATTTCCATGCATACAAAACCAGCTGTGGATAATATACAGCCCCTTAAAAATGCTGGCTTTTGAAAATCAGTCCTTAGGCAAACTGAACCCCTGGACAGTCCATGGGGTGTGAGAGGCAGCAGCAGTGGTGAGTGCTGCTAAGAGGAGGGTGACCTGGGGGAAAGGAGCGGGCTGCAAGATCACATCCAGAGGGACACTGCAGGAGAGCAGGTTCTGGGTTAGTTTTTCTCTTGTGCTGTCTCCCAGGCGTGCACTTGCACTGCTGCTGGATCCTGGGGGCTTGTTTTCTTCCTTCTCAGTACCCAGCAGATAACGTCCAGGACACATGAAGGGAAATCCCAGAGCCTGCCACCACCCCATCCCTCTGGGCAGCCTCACACAGAAGTGGCTGGAGGGTCTCTCAGATTTGCCTCTGTTGACATTCCCGATTGCTTCTGCTACGCCTTTTTAGAGCCATTGGCAATTATTTCAGTACCAGGGGTTAGGCCTGGCAAGGGCAGAGTTTTGTCACTCTAAAAGGGTTAGAGGAGAGCTTAGCTAGCTAGTTATGGTTTCAATTTGTCTTTCTAAAACTAGGCCTCTAGGGTCTGGCAAATGGCCTGGAAAAGTCTATATAGACCTCATGCTGTCAGCTCAGTTTTACAGATCTCATTTCTGTCTGGCAGGTTTCAGGCTGCCCAGGGAGAAATTTGGCCAGTGGCTTGTTAGTACAGAGGACATTTTCCAAGTGGGAACGAAGCCAAGTCATTGTGAACTTTACTAATAGTGGATGGAGCACATTGGCTGTAGGTTGGAGATGTTTTTTCCAAAGGTGAAACCAAAATCATGAGCATGCGAAAGGGAAAATGTTGCAACAGACAGCGTGAGACCTAGACCTGAATGCTTGGTCAGGCCACCGGTTTGTTGGTGGCTCTTTGTGCCAGTACAAGCGAGGCTCATGTACCTTTTTTTGCTTCTGTTTCTCATTGAGTTGGCTGGGTAGTGTATCTTCAAGCTCTGAGTGGTGGGACAGGGCTTGGATAGCTGCTAGTCATTTTGGAAGCTGGTGGTTGACCCTGCTGGGATGGGATGGGAACCAGCAGGAAGGGCCCAGGGCTGGCAGTGGCTGGGTAAAGGTCTGACTCAGACACCTCCAAAGCCAGGTCTCCAGTGAGCAGCAGCCTGCCCCACAGGTTAGGAGCAGCTCCAATGGGAGCCAAGCTCTGATGCCTGAGCTCTCCATGCCTGAAAGAGCAGGCGGTGTTACCTTACCTCTTTTCTGCATTTTTGTAGGCAGGTAATTTCACTTCCTCATGGTGATAACACACTGTAGTTTCTTAATTTTCCAGTGTACTGCTATAAATTTAAAATGAATGTATTTGTGGTGGGTTAATCCCAGCTGGACACCAGGTGCCCACCAAGCCACTCCATCACTCCCCCTCCTCAATTGGACAGGGGAAAGAAAATATAACAAAAGGCTCGTGGGTTGAGATAGGAGCAGGGAGAGATCACTCACCAATTACCATCACAGGCAAAACAGACTCAACTTGGGGAAATCAGTTTAATTGTATTACTAGTCAAAATCAAAGTAGGATAATAAGAAAAAAACCCTAAACCTTAAAACACCTTCCCCCACCACCCCTCCCTTCTTCCCGGGCTCAACTCCACTCCCGGTTTTCTCTACTTCCTCCCCACCAGTGGCACAGGGGAACAGGGAATGGGGGTTGTGGTCAGTTCATCACATATTGTTTCTGCTGCTCCTTCCTCCTCAGGGGGAGGACTCCTCACACTCTTCCCCTGCTCCAGCATGGGGTCCCTCCCATGGGAGACAGTCCTCCACAAACTTCTCCAAGGTGAGTCCTTCCCACGGGCTGCAATTCTTCACCAACTGCCCCAGCGTGGGTCCTTTCCACAGGCTGCAGTCCCTCAGGCACAGACTGCTCAAGCGTGGGTCCCCTGTGGCGTCACAAGTCCTGCCAGCAAACCTGCTCCAGCGTGGGCTCCTCTCTCCATGTGTCCACAGGTTCTGCCAGGAGCCTGCTCCAGCGTGGGCTTCCCCCAGGGTCACAGCCTCCTTCAGGCATCCACCTGCTCTAGCGTGGGGTCCTCCACAGGCTGCAGGTGGATATCTGCTCCACTGTGGACCTCCATGGACTGCAGGGGGACAGCCTGCCTTACCATGGTCTTCCCCATGGGCTGCAGAGGAATCTCTGCTCCGGCACCTGGAGCATCTCCTCCCCCTCCTTCTTCACTGACCTGGGTGTCTGCAGGGTTATTTCTCTCACATATTCTCACTCCTCTCTTCCAGTTGCTGCTCCGCAGCAGTCTTTTCCCCTTCTTAAATATGTGATCCCAGAGGTGCCACCACAGTCATGGATGGTCTTGGCCTCGGCCAGCAGTGGGTCCGTCTTGGAGCTGGCTGGCATTGTCTCTGTCGGACATGGGGGAAGCTTCTAGCAGCTTCTCACAGAAGCCACCCTGCAGCCCCACACTACCAAAACCTTGCCATGCAAACCCAATACAGTATTATGTTTTTCTTTGGCAGTTAGATGAAAAATCCATTGTGCACATTAGTCACTGCAGGAAAAACTGCTTGTGTTCTCTTCTGAGCACCAACACATGTTGTAATCTCCATGAACAGAGCTGTACACATCCATGCATGAATTGTGTGAGAAATTTTGAGGTCTGAGCACCAAGGGGCAAGCAGAAACTGCATGTGCAACCTTTCACTGGAGGCAGTGTGTGTTATACACAAGCCTGCACACATAATAATTGAAATATCTGTGACAATAAAAACAAATTCAACATTGAGCTAGAAGCAGAACAAAACTCCCAAATTTTCTTAGTCTGGGATGGCACAGATTTGGAGTTTGAATTAATTCACAGTCCATCATTACATTCTTAACAAATGTGTTCTATGGTACCCCAGAACTCCCATTTAAAAAAAAAAAAAGGAAGAAGAAACAGTTGTACATTTTTTGCCTTTCTGGCTGCAAGTTAAATGTTGTGTATGTCTCAGAGTCCTGCAGGTCTGTCTTATTTAACAAGCAAACAAACAAACTAAAATGCAGGTCTTTGGAATGATGTGAACTTCCCCATTCAGCTCCATAACTGCTCATTATTACTGGTATGCTCTTCTAAGAGCTATTAATGACCCATTGAATTAAGTTACCTAATACTTCAAAGATAATATATTTAAAGACTTTTTGAAGAGGTTCTGACGTCTTTACTACTCTCAAAAGACCTTGAAAGCCTGCAGGTGAAAGAGCTAACTTTAATTTGTTGCATGGAATTCCTTATAGGAGTTGTAAAGAAAAAGACCTGCTGCAATTCACTATGCCCCCACTCTCATCTGTATTCTCTGAGAAATAATAAGATAGACTTCTGTGAAAGCACTAAACAGAGGAGGAGAAACAGTCACTGCTTTTGGATCATGTCCTGGGCCCTTACTCCTATGAATAACATCATTGAGAAGGTAATGGGTATGAGCCAAGAGGGTTCAACAGGACTGGAAGGGGATGTTATAGAAAGGCCTCTGAGACACTTGCACTGTATTTTAATGCTGAGATATAAAGAGTTCTGAAAATCTCCAATAGCATTTTCTAGGAAATTATATATGTGATATAAGAAAAATTATGGTTAGTCAAACACTATTTCTGGAAAATTATTGGTTTCAGTTACATTCTCCAGGGTACTTCATAACTGAGAATGAGTCCCAGCATCTCCTCTGAAGGTCAAATCTGCTCACTGAACCTCAGATAAGGCCATATTTATGTACATTTTTAAGGTATATAAAAGATATTTCTCCATCCACTTAGTCAGGCTGAAGACACAAAGGAAGGTATCATGATGTTATGCTGATCAAGACAACCGTATGCCCGAAAATTAGCAGTGTTTGTAATTCTGTCTGGTGTTCTAGGGTATATTTAAGCTCTGTGTACTATTTTCACATGCAATTTTATACATTTGAAGGCTATAATTAAATTTAAAAATAATGAAAAACTTATTTGAATTCAAATTAGATAGAAACCATGCCTTAGCCTTGAGCCTTTTCTTCCTGAATTTTCCTGCTTGTGGGTTTTTGTTGTTGTTGTTGTTGTTGTTTTAAAGAAAGAACAAAAAGACAGTGGAAAACTCTACATATGTATTTTAATGGTGGCTTTTGGATTCGGATGGGACAATGATGGTGTCAGAGATGTGATGTCAGAGGCACAGGGAGAAAGTTTTTAACATTTTCCTGCTTTAAAGAATGTCTCTGTGGAGGATAAGGACCCTTTAGTTGGCCAGATGCCTGGGAAGTGGGAGAAAGCATCTGACTCCTGACTCTGCCCCAGAGTCCCCAGCTGAGCTTGGGTGCGTCACTCAGAGCAGGAGCCCAGCACTTAGCTGAAACCATCCTGCAGATAGGTATCTCAGCTAAGCTAGTTATTTAGGTCTCCTCTATCATTCAGGAAGACAGACAGACAGGCATCTCTGGAGTACGATTCAACCTATTTTAGGATAGTTGTCCAAGAAAGGAGGAATGAGTCATGCTCTGGAGGTACCTGTCTTTCTTAACTGATGGTAGAAAGAGCCTAGATGACTAGTTCTGATTAGATGCCTGATTTTGGGGGTAGGTGAAGTGAGATGAGCACACTCCCACCATTAGCCTTTCTGTACCTTCACTCACATGTCTGTGAAACAGACAGAGGCCTGGACTCCTTCTGCAGGGACACGTCCAGGAGAACTGTTGGAGAAGTCAGATGTGGCAGTCATGAGGGCCACATGCGTCTCTGGTGGGAGACATATCTGGTACTTAAAATGGGGAACACCTTTTTAATGAGTGAAAATGTCTCAGGTGGGAGAAGCTTTCAAAGTGCAACAACTGTCTCTGGAGGAGGTGTCTATTGGAAATGCATCTTGTGCACAGAGGCAGAAATTTCTCAGCCTTTGCACACAGCATCCATATTTCTGTCTGGCAGGTGACTGCTGCATTAGAAATAGAAAATAGCTGAAGTAGTTTAACAAATGGTCTTCTGAGGAGGAAAGAGGCCATATTCTGGAAATGGGAGAGAGGAGAAACAACTAACAGCTCAAAAATATTCATCCTGTAGTGGCCTGCAGGGAAAAGTTCAACAGGGAGTCCCACAACCAGGACGAGAGGCAAAAGAAATGCCAGGGAGAAACGTTCATCGCTAGCAAATAAGGAGGAAGTGATGTGCTGCCCTATGCAAGTGATCTAGCATCGCTATGAACTGCTGTCCTTTGAAGAGCCATTGAGCCTTCTGCACAGCGTGCCAGGCTTGCAGCCTCCCACTCAAGTGCTCAGGACTTACAGACTTTGAGGTCTGTGCTCACAGCAGCAGATAACAGAGATAAAAGATGCTGAGACGTGGTCTTGTACCTGGAGAAGATGCATCTCTGTGTTAAAAGGAGCTGTGCCACAAGGGGTGATTCTGTCGCAGTCACCCATGACAAGATATACTTGCCAAGTGACCCCATCCTCCTGTACACTGCCACCATGTTGGAGATGTGGTCACATGGACTGTCACAGTTCCCATGCAGAACATAGAAGATCTGAACTCAAAGGACATCCCTGGTACTGCTGTGGACCTTGGGCTCCATTGTAGTAAGCACAGCCAAAGTGTGGTAGGAGCCAACCCTCCTTTCTTGTTACTAGGAAATGGAAATTGCCCCAGTGCCAGAGCTAGCCAGGGATTAATTTGGAAACAGGCTTCCAAGTCTTTTGATTGCCAGTCCATATACTCATGCCACAGAACAGAGTATTGCCTCTCCTTAATCTGGACTCATTTTCACTCCAAACTATGGCTCCCAGTTCTGGTGTAAACTGCTCTGAAATAAGAAAGATCTATAAAAGTGTCAGCGTGAATTATTGCTTCTCTTGCTCAGGCTAAGACATGGATGTTGAAGGGTGGTTTAATGGACCACCAATTCTGTGTATCCTTTTTGCCAGGTTAGCAGGAAACAGAGCTAAATCCTACAGTGGAAGTGTATAGTTCACATTTGGTTCCAACACATGGTGCAAGACAAGACCCATGCTACCTGCAGCAGTTGTGTAGCAATGACTGCGATATTTCTGTATGCATTGCTTCTAAAAGACAGTGAATCTGTATAGTTGGACTCCATTTGTAAAGTTTTACAAGGCATTGGGCACTTTTGTTGCAACAGACTCCATGCCAGCATGCAACTTGTTCATTTTATGTTCTGAACATAACATTGTCCACATGAGCTTCACAGTTGGCGGCCACCAGCAGCTGTTTTTCTTTATTCACCAGCTGGCACATTGAATGCACTCAGCTGTAATTCACTTTTTCATTCCCAGCCATGAATACTGATACCACTTTAGAAGCTGAGTTTGCATTCAGAGTGCTAATTTTTACTAGCCCTTGCAGGAGGAGGGGAAAGAAATACCATTTATTTCAGGACTGGTCCTATATGAAACTGCCTTTTGCAAAAGAATGAAGGAAATTGTTTATATCTATTTTCATATAATGTATGTATGGCTGTGCTGTAAGGGCTTTGAAGTTATCTACCAACTTGTCACTCCTGGGTGCAATTTAATCAAAAGCCTATGGTATGTGTTTATGTGGAAAAGTTCTGCCAGAATAATTGTTACTGCATCTGACAAATGATGTCAACATAGGTCACCTTTTTCGTGTTTTCTTTCCTATCTTACTTGCTTTTTTCTTTTGCCTTCTTCTCTTACCCCACTGCTCCTCCTTTTTTCATAGACACTTTAATTTTAGTGATGCCAGGGTTGACTTAGGATGCTTCTCTAGTGACACCATTGCTCATACATTTGCTTTTCTGCTACAGTGATTTTATGTGCTCCAAACTTGTTAAACTCACACTCTTGGCACATCAGTGCCAGCAGAAGTCTGAAAGAACAATGTTTCAAAAAAGACATTTCAAGCCACCAGGTGTCCTAGATACTTGGAATTTTAGGCAAAACCTTCAAGTCAAAGATGAATGTTGAATGTTGCAAAGATGAACGTTGCATGTTGCAAAGATGAATGCTGCATTTAGAGTCTCGACAATGCAAAGGGTTTCTATTTGCCTGATCACAGGTTTCTGGCTTTGCATTGCAAGCCTGTAGAGTTGACATATGTGCACACTTTGCTTAGAGCTGCCCTGTATTCGTGCCACAGTTGGAGTTTAGATCCTGTGACATGGCAGACAGAAGTGGCATGTGGTTTTCCAGAGAAGGGGGAGAGGATCTTACCTCTCACCCAAAACCAGGCTCCAGGCAAAGAGTAGCCCGAAGTCCATACAGCAATAGGAAGGGGAACAACCAAGGTGGCAAAGACAAAGCCATATGCATTCTTGGTATGTTTGGCTCATGCTAAACTTCATGTTTATCTCTTTTTGGAGTGTTGTTTATCTCTTTTTAGAGTGTTATTTATCAGCATCTCTGGTTTTTGTTTGCTGAATATTCATTAAACACAGTTCTCACAATACAACTTTTAGTTCCAAGATGGATAAATAAGCTCCAACAAAGAGAAAAGTCATATTCAAATACTTCAAATAAGCTCTGTGCAAAATTTTGTGTTTCAAATATGAAATGGCTGAATAAGAGACCTGTTGAATTATAGTGTAGTCATTCTTCAGGCCTAAGATGTTATTTATTGGGAAGGCACTAGGATTCCAATAAAATTAGTGATTTTTCCCTGTGAATCTGAAAAGAGTGCAACACACAAATGATAACATTAAGCAACTCCATGCCAACAGGGATTTTTGAAAAAAGTGTCTATTGTGTACAAGTCCCTGACCAGAGATAATCTAGGCCTGTCTGATAGCATGAGAGAATTTAGATATCAGGAAATAAATTCATTTCCTCTTGTAATACCAGGAGGAATTAGAAGAATTACAGCAGACACTATATGTTTCAGGACACTGTCTGGGTTAGAAAGATGCTGACTCAAAGAAAGACAACATTGTTTTCTTTCTTTTTTTTTAAACTCAAGTCTCTCCAGATGGATCAGGTTATTTCACATACAGCTTCTTTCTCAGAGGAACTAGTTTCTAATGAACTGAGGTGAACTGATCCTGCTTACAGCCTGAAGTAAGATTAGCCAATCGAGATCACAGGGAAGTGCCATATGATTTTCATTATGTGTCTTGTCTCATATTCTGCACCTTGGTGAACCGTGTTCAGACCTGAAAGATAAAGTGAGTTGTAGCCTGCAGCTGCGAAGTAGCCAGAGCAAGTAAAGCACATCTGTGAGATTTCCAGCCATGGAGGCTTTGCAGGAACAAATGGAGGCTCCTTTTCAGTAGTGTGTGGTCCTGGAGAGGATTCAGTCTCAAATCAGGGAACATGTGGAGTTACACTGCGATGCAGGTCATTAAACAGGTAGCAGTGAATTTCTACAGTCTGATAAACAGCAGATAAATAGACAAGCTACAGCTGCAATCCTCAAAGAAACTTGTGTATCCCAAAGTTTCACTTCCGACTTTCCTTCCCTATCATCACCACCATTCCTTCTCCATGATTTCCTTTGAAAGTCTCAGACATTGTAACTGAGAATAAAAAGGACATACATTGTCTAAACATCATTAGCTGTTACCATGCCAACCAGTAGACTACACTTAACAGCAGCCAAGGTGCAGATTCGATTATAACAAATGTACCAGATCTTCATTCCTCCTTAAACTAACCAAGACCTACCCCTTTACATAGACACACAGTTTTCGTCTCACCAGCTTAAGCAAAAGGTGTAAAGCAGGGCAGCCACAGGGAGCCTGACAAGAGGAGGACGTCTTTCCTTGGGCTGACTTTCCCTCCCAGGAAAACTACAGAGTAGCACAAACTGGCAGAGAGACCAGGACGTGAGTGTGTTAGGACGGCTGATGGAGAAGTGACATGGCTTCATGGAAGTACTGAGCATACTGGTTACTTAGGGATTCTTACATGTTGCCAATGGTCTTTTTTCTCTTTAAACATGTGTGGAGGAGGACATACAGATAAGCACATGTGCAAGCTGGCCAAAATTATTTAGTATTATTATTATTATTATTATTATTATTATTATTATTATAGTTTCCTGTTTCTGTATAAAAATGCAAGCCAGATTTCTTGTGTTTCTGCAGCACTTAAAATGATCGAACAAAATCAGAACTGATTTCTGTGCCAAAACTGGTAGTTTTGTTCACACATTGAGATGTTTTTAACAAGTGAATCCTGTTTCACTCCAGGGTGGAGCAGTTCTTTAAATGGCAGAACTGCACACACAGAGACACAGAGGGACTGGAATGGGTCTTGAGAGGTCATTCAGTCTTTCCCCGCAGCCCAATAGGCAGAAGCAATTACACTTGCATCATTTTTTTTGACAGGTGCTTGTCTAACCTGTTCTTGGAAAGTTCCTACAGATAGGACCTCATGACCTTCCTAGGCAATGCAGTGCCCTGCTTCCCTCTCCTTACAGGTAGAGAAAAGAAGGTACCACTCTCAGCCTAAAACTCCTTTGCTGCAGTTTAAGCCTTTCACTTCCTGTGTTTTTTCCAATGGATCTGAAGAATGGTTTATTAGTGACTGCTGTGTGGTAGTCTTTTATAGAGTAGTTGGAGACAGCAATCGTGTATCTGCAGCCTAAAGCACCTCTACATGAATTTTTAACACTGTATTTATCCCTAGTGATGACCTCCTCTCTTATTTTCACATCTAACATCATAAGCAATTTACAGAATGGTACTCACAACAAGTATAGAAAATGTGCAGTGGGAAATTTATGAAGCACCTATACCAGGAGATGTCCTTGACATAGGTCTGTCCCCTGCTACCTACCTATGTAGAGGCTGGCCTGGAAAATTCCTTAAGAAACACTTGGCCATGAGAAAGGTGAGACTTGGCTGCTGCTTTAGCAGTAGAGGATTCCTGAAAGACCAGTTCTTTGACTCAACAAGTCAGATGATAATTATATTGCTGCTCAGGCTAATAGTGTGTCTATATGTGAAGAATTCTGTTCATTATCAAAAGACATAATCATGATACTGATTATTACTTGGTTGTTGTGAAATATACCATGAGGCATTTTATGGGAACTCCAGGGTGAATAGAGTGCATAAGACCTTTTGAAGAAACAATAGAAATGTGCAGCGCAAAGAGATTTATTTGGAGTTGTTAATAGAGTAGTCTGCTCAAGCGCAGCCAGGTAAGTGGGGCCAAGCTCTCTTCACACCCTAAAAGTAAAGGATTGAGGATCCCTATAAGTATCCATTTTGTCCCTCATCTTGGAGTCTGAGGCAGACTCCACAAAAGAAAAATACACCCTTAAAAATTAACCTGCTTATTAAATGTAACTGGGAAATAGGGATGGCATGTAAACAGCAATAAAGCAGAGCTGGGAAATGAGCTAAAAAAATCTACTCTAACTGGAAACATAAATCAGATGCAATGTAAGAAAGATTCTCTGCAATAATTTGTTTATGGCTGCAGGCTCCAGAAAGCCAAAGCCAATGTGTGGTTGGCTCAGGGATACTCCACAGAAGTTCGTCAGCCTGTTTTGGTGCCTTGCTGGGACACTGCCCCCAAGACTCACATACTTGAATCTTCCATTCAGGGGGAAGGATAACAATGGAAGAGTAGTTCAGCACATATGAGGAAGGCACAGATCACAGAAAAAGAAAAGAAAAGTAAGTGCATTCTGCTGGTGTTTCCTTCATTTCTTCCGGGTTTAGGAAAATAAAATGCTGACAGCAATGCCCACACCAGAGCTGAAATGCAGCAGAGCTGTTCACCCACCAAAAAAAAGAGTCTCAGCACTTCAGTAACCTTCCCTCCCTATTCTTGCACCACCAATCTCCATTGCCACTTTTCTGGTGTCCTTGAAAGTTTGGGATTTTTAGTGATCTGAAGTTCTGGCTATTCAGACTGTTTGCAATCTTCTGCGATTTTGAGCTAGGCTCTGTTAAACTCAGCCAAAACAATAGAGGAAAGACCTGAAAACCCAGCAGACCCAGCCCCAGGCCTTCCACTGATCTCAGCTGCGGTAGTGCTGCCATCCAGCTATCCCCTTTTGGCTAAGGTGGTACCTTGTAGATGTGTGGGACTTGCTAAGACTGATGACATTCTGTGTTTGGAGAAAGAGTAAAAAACCTATTTCTATATTGACAACCCCAAATAACCACTGACCTCGAAGTATGCAGCTGCTGTGAAGAGCAAGACTCATGTTTGTACGAAGAACACAGATTTTGGTACAAGTGTCCTTTATCAGCATTTCCCCCTGGAAATAACAAAATAGTTATTGCTGTGTACTTCTGGCATCTTTGTGTAGGAAAGGTGATGACCAGTGCAGGGGGCAGTTGGAGAAAGAGGAAAAATCCCATCCCACCAGGGCAAGGGAACCTGAAAAAGGAAAGCAGTGGGAGAGGTGGGACCTTTAAAGGAGCAACACTGCTGGAGGAAAAAAGCACACAGAAAAGGAACATTGAATACATTTTGAAAGTGGAAATACCTCAGTTTGCTTCTGTGGCAACCATGCCTGTGTAAACCACAGACAAAAAATAGGTACAGAGCAGCAGGTGACAGGTTGCCTTTTATTGGTGCCTTCCAATTGTGATCATGGTATAAGAGAGCACAGATTCCTGACAAAAATTTAAAAAACCAACATACTAACTAATGGGTTTGTCTTGGTTGAACTAGAGCATTCTGGTCAGGTGCTGCCCAATGATGTGAATCCATATCTGCATACAGAGGCATGCACAGATGTACCCACAACAGCGCTTTGCCAATCCTAATCAGTTTATTCAGTTGCAGTTGCTTCTGGTTTTTGCCTCTCTTGTCCTTTGCTGCAGTCAAAGCTGAGGTTGGGAATAAAAGGAAAGCCTTTTAAGACAATCCAGACATAATCTGGATTGACTTGTATTTCTCTGTAGAAAAGAATGCTCACAATAGCGGAGAATAAAACCCAGCCATCTGGATGAGAGGCTAAACCAATATTCCCTTGAAATCCCCGTGGCAAAGTGTATGCATCTTTGACAGTGTCTTGTGAAGTTCACAGTTTTCTATTCATTACCTTATTTCAAATTAATTAATCTTATATTTGCAGAGAAGGGACCTTTCTCCAGGTTGCTCTGCTGTCAAGGGAGAAGGAGCCATCACAGCCCTTGCAACTTGTGAGTTTATTCTCTCGTTGATACAGGGGATTCCCTATCCTCTCTCCACCCAGCAGAATGCAGTCACTTAAGGGATAGGGGGAAGTGGTAACAAGTTCCTGCCCAGGGTAGCAGGCACATCTCCTCCATGACTACCCCACCTTCCCAGGTGCCCTTGCATAATAGGTAGGAGGCCCTACAAGTGGAACCAAACAATGGCAGGGACAATGGTTCATCTAGGTTGGAGGTGTCGCCAAGGTTAAGTCAGCCTATGCCCTGCGTCAAAACGACTTCTATAAATCAAAAAAGATGGGTCATTGCCATAGGAGAATCTCTTCTGAGGGGAATGGAAGGCCCAATATGCAAACTGGACCAACTTCCTGGGGAAGTCTGCTGCATCCCTGGGGCCTGGGTTAAAGACGTGAAAAGAAAGCTTCCTACCCTGGTATGGCCCTCAGATTACTATCCATTATTGATATTTTATGTAGGCAGCAATAAAGTTGCAATAAGAAGTCCAAGGGCAATCAAGAGAGACTTCAAGGCCTTGGAACAATTGGGTAAGGGATCAGGAGCACAAGTAGTGTTCTTCTCTACCATACCAGTTGCAGGGAATGATGAGGGAAGAAACAGGAAGACCCAGCAGATCAATACCTGGCTCCAACACTGGTGTCACTGATAGAATTTGGGGTTTTTTAATCATGAGTCGGTCTACACAAGAGCAGGACTGCTAACAACAGATAAGATACACCTGTCTCAAAGGGGAAAAAGGATCTTTGTGCAGGAGTTAGCAGGGCTCACTGAAAGAGCTTTAAACTAGACTTGAAGGGGGAAAGGGATAAAACCAGGCTCACTAGAGATAGGCCTGGGGGAGGCAGGCCAATGTTTGAGGGATGGTATGCTAGCGAGGTCCTTTGGTCTGCTCCACAATGTGCTGAGTACTCTGGAGCACATTTGAAATGTCTTTATACTAATGTACACAATATGAAGAATAAACAAGAAGAGCTAGAACCTTTGGCCCCGTCCCAGAGCTACAACATCATTGGCATAAGAAAAACCTGGTGGGATGAGCCCTGTGACTGCGGTGCCGTGATGGACAGTTATAGGCTCTTCAGGAGGGATAGGCAGGGCAGTTGAGGCGGGGGGGGTGCTGCTGTATGTAAGGGAGGGGTTAGATTGTATGGCACTTGCAGTTGGTGATGACATAGCTGAAAGCCTCTGGACAAGAGTGAAGGGGAAAGCAAATAAGGCGGATGTTGTTGTGTCTACTATCAACCCCACAGACAGGGTGACAACACCGATGAACTATTCTACAAGGAATTAAAGGATGTCTCTAGATCAAATGCCCTTGTCCTTATGGGTGATTTTAACTTTCCAGACATCAACTGGGAATATCATACAGTAGACACAAAGAGGTCCAGGAAATTTCTGAAGCATGTTGAAGATTACTTCATGGTGCAGGTACTAAGGGAGCTGACTAGAAAAGGTGCCCTCTTACATTTATTGTTCATAAACGGAGAGGGAATCATGGTTGAAGTGGTGATTGGTGGCTGTCTTGGTCACAGTGACCACAAAGCAGTTGAGTTTCAAGCCATTGGTGACAGGAGAAAAACTGCCAGCAAAACATCAACCATATGGATAATAGGGATATGGGGAAAGCAGACTCTGGGCTGCTGAAGGAGCTAGTTAAGCAAGTCCCCTGGGAATTTGCTTTTTAAGGTATTGGGGTCCATGAATGCTGGTCACTTTTTAAGAGCCATCTCTTAAGATTGTAGGAGCAGATGATTCCAAAGTGTCAAGCAAGTGGGGCAGAAGGCCGTCTTGGCTGAGCAGGGATCTTCTTCTAGAACTTAGGTGGAAAAGGAAAGTGTACGGACATTGGAAGCAGGGACAGGCAATGTGGGAGGACTACAGAGATGCTGTTTGCCACTATAGGGAGAAAATTCATGTGGCCAAAGCTCAGTTAGAGTTCAAGCTGGGCAGCATTGTGAAGGACAACAAAAAGGGCTTTTTAAAAATATGTTAATAGCAAAAGGAGAATCAAAGATAACATTGGTCCATTCCTTGATAAGGTCAGTCACCTCACAAATAGGGATGTAGATGAGGTGGAGATGTTTAATGCCTTCTTTGCCTCTGTCTTCAACACTGATGATGGCCCCTGGGACCCCCAGAGCCTTGTGTTGAAAGACTGTGACTGTGGGATTGATAAACTCCCAGCTGACTCTGAAGTTGTACAAGACTTGCTGATCCAGCTGCTGCATGCATGTCTTTGGGGCCCAATGGGATTCATCCCAGTGTACTGAAAGAGCTGGCTCATGTCATTGCAGGACCTCTCTCCACTATTTTTCAATGGTCTTGGGACTCTGTAGAGGTCCCAGTCAACTGGAAGCTGGCAAATGTTGTCCTAGTTTTCAAGAAGGGTAAAAAGGAAGACCTTGGTAATTACAGGCCTGTCAGTCTCACATCAGTGCCTGGTAAAATTATGGAGAAGGTTATTCTGTGAGTTACTGAAAAGCACTTGAGGGACAATGCAGTCATTGGTCATAGCCGGCATGGGTTCACCAGGGGAAAGTCCTGCTTAACTAACTTAATTTCTTTTTATGACAAGGTCACCTGTCTAGTTGACTAAGGGAAGCCAGGAGATGTGGTGGGTTTGGATTTCAGCAAAGCTTTTGATACTGTCTCTCACACTTTCTTTCTGGACAGAATTTCCAGCACACAGCTAGGCAAGTCCATAATACATTGGGTGAGCAATTGCCTGATGGATCGGGCTCAAAAAGGTGTATATATAGTAAATGGGGTTACATCAGGCTGGTGGCCAGTCACCAGTGGGGTTCCCCAGGGCTCGATTTTAGGCCCAGTGCTCTTTAATACTTTTACAAATGATCTGGATGCAGGAATCAAATGTGTATTAAGTAAGTCTGCTGATGCTACTAAACTAGGAGGAGCTGTGGACTCCCTCAAGGATAGACAGGCCTTACAGAGAGATTTGGATAGACTAGAGAGCTGGGCAATGACCAACCCTTTGAAATTTAACAAAAGCAAGTGCCAGATTCTCCACCTGCAATGGGATAATCCTGGTTATACATACAAACTGGGGGATGAGAGGCTGGAGAGCAGCCCTGCAGAAAGAGGTCTTGGGGTTTGGGTTGGTGGCAAGTGGAACATGAGTCACCAGTGTGTCCTGGCAGCCAAAAGGGCCAACCGTGTCCTGGGGTGCATCAAGCACACCACAGCTAGCTGGTCAAGGGAGGCGACTGTCCCACTCTACACTGCACTGGTGCGGCCCCACCTCGAGTACTGTGTGCAGTTTGGGGCACCTCAATATAAGAAGGACATCAAACTGTTAGATCATGTCTAGAGGAGGGTGACCAAGATGGTGAAAAGTCTCAAGGGCAAGACTTAGGAGGAAAAGCTGAGGTCACTTGTCTTGTTCAGCTTGGAGAAGACAAGGCTGAGGGGTGACCCCATCGCAGCCTACAGCTTCCTCACGGGGGGCAGCGGAGGGGGGAGTGCTGATCTCCTCTCTCTGGTGACCAGCGATAGGACACGAGGAGATGGAATGAAGCTGTGTCAGGAGAAGTTCAGATAGGGCATTAGGAAAAGGTTTTTTATTGAGAGGATGGTCGGTCACTGGGACAGGCTATCCAGGGAAGTGGTCATGGCACCGACCCTGTCAGAGTTCAAGGAGCATCTGGACGACGGTCTTAGTCATATGGTTTAATTTTAGGTAGTCCTGTGAGAAGGAGGTAGTTGAACCCAATGATCCTTATGGGTCCCTTCCAACTTGAGATATTCTATGATTCTATGGGGTTTTTTTCCAGCAAAAGCAGCTTAAAGTTACTCAGTAGGGCATCTAAGCCCCAGTGGGGAAGGGAAGGTGGGGAGCTGAACTCAGAAAACCTAACATTCTCCCAGTGTGGGAAAGCCAACTCAGGGATCTCTAGGAAGATAACAAAATGTGCTCAAACTGTGATTCTTTACAAGTCTAAAAAGAGTGATGACCTATTTTGGTAAGCTGTCTGTATACATGGATTTATTTTGTGAGTAACACACAGAAGACTGCCCCTTCTATTCCTCCCTCCAACTTCCTTTGCAAATGTGGTGTGTCAAAGTGGTGGATTACAGGGGGTGTTATTCCAACCAAATAGGTCACTTTATTTGTCATGGACAAGGAAGATATGGTCCTTTGCAGGACACTGGCCTGCAGGTCTCCAGGGGAACTTGTTCCAACAGCTGCCCTGGGACTGTCTTGCAAACACAGGGCAAAAATTGTAGCCAGTGTTCAACTTGCCCCAGCCCAAGGTTTGGTCAGGTGGGACTTGGCCAAAGCTGGGTGGAAGAGGCTGCAGCCATGTGCTTCAGTGGGCAGCCTGGCCAGTGGGGATGCTACAACAAGGGATGCAGAGAAGAAATGTGGAGCAGACCTCAGACTATCATCTCACAAGTGGCCATACTTCACTTCATATCATTTCAGAGCACCCTTATTTTCTCAGAAACCAAAGATTTTGTACAGGACCGTGTAACTGAGTATAGTGCATTGTTCAGAGGAACATTTTTTTGCCAAGTGCTTGCCTAATTAGAATTGTGTAAGCATTAAATTTGTGATGCTAACCCTAATATAAAGATCAAGGCCATTTCATTCTAGGTAAATTTATTCAGTGCCTTTACCTAACACGACCATTACCTAGCTGTTGGAGCTCTCTAATGCGCTACCCAGCTGACTACTGGTGCCTACCTCCTGCATGGTTTCAGATTAATTTGATACTAGTGAATAATCCACAGTGATGCATCACTTTTTATTAAGGAGTACAAAAGAAGAAAACTAGTGAAAGTGAAGAAAACTAATGAAAGCAGAAACTGAGCCTAAAAATGCTACCTATAAACTCAGCCGCTACAACTGTTTCAGTTTCAGCTCATAGGAATTAATTAAAGTCCACTCGGAGCATGCAGGGCTTTCACCACTCAGTTATACAAAATTGCAGATCTCTTCCCCCATTCAAAATGCTGTTCCTCACAAAACTCTCCAGGATGGTTTCCATTCCTTCACTGTGACAAACCCTCCAAAACTGTGTCACTTGTCACCAGCTGACCAGCGCATCTTTATATCTGTTTCCCATGTTCCCAGGTTTTGGAGCTTCAAAGCTACAGTTTAGGAACAAGAAATAATCTGGAATAAAACTGATTATTTCCTACTCCATGACATTTGGGGGATTGTCATCCTA
The DNA here is from genome assembly GCF_947461875.1 of Haliaeetus albicilla. NCBI lineage: Eukaryota > Metazoa > Chordata > Aves > Accipitriformes > Accipitridae > Haliaeetus > Haliaeetus albicilla. The sequence goes on from NC_091516.1 coordinate 11,797,559, forward strand.
ACTGCATTTAAATAGCATTACTTGTTCATCAGGAATAAAAAAATGTGCTGTGATTTGCTGCCTCTTTGGGAATTAGACCCTTTTGCATTTTTGTTTGTTTTCTTCTCTTCTCATCCTGATATACTTATAATGAGGAATAGACTTCTTCCTCATTAACTACACAATGATTTCAAACATATGATCTTGGCTTATTTTTTATGGTAGTAAATTAGTTCCTTTATATACATTTGCAAAAAATATGATTTGGAAATATAAAATAATTAATAACAAATATTAAATAATCTCACAACTGTTCTGTGAACATGCCAGCAAAACAGCTGTACTGAATCAGTCCACAGATTTATTTAGTCCACTACTCTGTTTCTAACAGTACTGGATACTTATAAAAGTATAAACAATGGAGTACCTGTCCCTAGTATCTGAGAGCTTAAAGACCTCCCGAGATTAAGATTGCATGGTCTTTGCTTGATGTCTCCTTTGTGCAAAAATTTTTCAATCTGTTTATGCTTTTTGGCAGATTATCCTCTGACAATGAGTTTCAGGGTTTGCCTCTGTGCTGGCTGAAAGGGGATTTGCACCAGGGTTTTTGTTCTTCCTTTGTGCCACTTAGTACTTGTGCTATGAGCCACAACAAATTAAGTGATCCCTATTCTCCTTCTCAGCTATTTCGGAGGCCTCTGCCACAACACCTCTGTGCTGCTTTTTTTCCAGGCTGAAAAGCCTTTCATTTAACCTCTCTTTATGTTCAAACCACTCCTCACCTCTGACCACCTCAGCTCCCTTCCTCTGTGCTGACCTCAAGGTGCAAATGAAGCCCCCCCCTCCCCGATTTGTACTGCTGCATCCCCCACTGCTGCTCTAATAATTCATCAGCTGCAAAGGCACAGGCAGCGAGGCCAAGCCAAGTGGTGTGCCAGGAGAGCAGGCTGCACCTTTGTGCCCAGCCCATCCTAGTTCAAATAAAGCTCCTTTCCAGAAGAGCCTGGGGGCTGTTTGCACATATGGCTCTGAGCAGGCGGGACAGCTGGCTGCTGGAAAGGGCCGTTGCTGAGGCATATGCTCTTTTGATGTCCTTCCACGCTTTGTGGGTCCAAGGCAGTGCGGCACCACATCTGTGGTGCAGAAACCCAGCACCTCCGTGATGTGCCGTGGCACCCACAGCTGTGGGGAGCCACAGGCTCCAGGGCAGGATGGGGTCAGACGGACCCCTCCAGGGCAGCACCCATTTCACTCCCACCCAGGTGCCTGCTCCCGGTCCTTGGTGGCAGGAGACCCTTTCACAACTCCCCTGCCCACAGCACAGCCCCTCTGATTTTCTGGAAATCCTCCAGACCGACAGACAGCAATGGGAGCCCTGTTTGCTTCCCACAGCAACCTGGCTAGTCCCTCAGAGGTGACAGACAGAAGCGAGGTGCTGGCATCTTTTCAGAGGAGGAAAAGGAAGTTTCTGAACTATTTGATGCAGCCACCTAGGAAAGAAATGGGTGCTCCTCAAAAGCTGGGAAAATAGTTGCTGGGCACATCTCTGCCCTCTCGGCTCCAGTCTGAGCATTGTCCCCAGTCAGGGGCAGTGAGGCTGGGCATAGGACAGCATTTCTGGTGCTTAGAGGTTTCTCTGTGTGGCTTCCCTGTCCCACAGTACTCCCTGCTGCCTGACCGCAGGGTAGGTATTTTCTGTTCTGGGTTTGTTTTATAGCAGGCAAGGGCTGAAAGTCATTGGCACATGTCTTTGCCACCATCCAGGCAGGTTCCAAGGCTGGATGGATGCTCCTGACCAGGTGGCATCAGCACCCAGTCCTGTGTCATGCTGCAGTATTGCCTCAGCCACAGTAAGCTATGGCTAAAGCTGGACTGGGGGGCAGCAGAAACACCCCCTCAGCCTCCTTGTAGTATTACAAGTTGAGAATTTAAGATCTTGCTTTGTCCTGTGTACAGTATGGGCTAGCTCAGCGTGCACTGAGTTTTCCCTTTTCCATTTTTCATGACCTCTGACCTGTACAACAGAATAGAGAAAAAAAATTGAGCCTTTCAGAGCTGACACATACAAAGTCCTGAGATATTTTTGAAAAAGAAACAATGTAAGTCAGCCTTATGTGTGTGCAATTTTCAAATTATTCACTGAAGTCCAAGCTACAAAATCACTGAGATATGCAAGTACCGCAGATGTGGTCCCCCACCCCACTCTGAAGGCACCAATATGCAAGCAGCTATAGTTAACTAATGAAAAACAGCACTTCAGTGTTGCTGGAAGATGCAAAAAAAGGTGGAGTCTATGAAAAAAAAATCCTATACAAAAACAACGTTGGGAACAAACACATTACTTGCCAGTTGCTTTTTTTTAACTCACAGTGTGATACAGTTGCACATATTTTAGATTTTAAAATTTCTCTTAAAAGTAGCAGGAAAATATATTCAGCCAAGCACTACCTAGAAAATAAGAGATTAAAAGCAATTTCTAACTGAGGATCAGGATCCGTATTCTATTTAAAGCACCACTTTCATTATTATTCATGGGAAATCACATAAGAATCAAGCTGGTATGAACAAAATAACATACCAAGTGGCTTGACATTTTAATTCATAAATATATATATATATATATATATATATATATATAAAGCCCTAATGAACAGCCAGGAAGTGTTCTTTGTAGTTCTAAACACAAACACATTTATGAGCTGAAAGTGTGTTTCAGATTGTATTACAAAGCAGGATTCTGTATGGCAGCTGAGGTCCAGAGCTGGGATGACTCAGGAAACTGAGAAGATGAAAAGATCAACACAGTTTATTGAACAGGTCTGATGGTTCCTGAAGCACCCTTAGTTTCACGATTGAACAGGCAGACTTACTAACTGGCAGACCTGGAGACACATTTTGCAGTAGCTGGAAGTCATGACTGCATTTTTCAAAGACTGGCTTTCTAGTAAATAAGCACATACTACAATCCAGCTCCTATTAAGGTGTTTTTGTATGTGAGATTTTATATAGGGAAATAGGCAATAGGATATCTGATTGATTACAGCTGTAAAATGTCTCTGCGGAAAGCAGGTAATAAAAAAGGCCAGAAAATAGGCATGAAACAAATATTTTTATGAGACTTAGGAGGTTGGAAGCAACTTTTTGAACAGAGTTTTTTTAGGTGATAAAGCAAGCAGTAAACTCATCCACTCCACATATATGAAAAAAAAGTGAACACAGCACTGCCAAAACTGGAAATTACTTATATTTACTCTTTATTATATTTCTACTTTGACAGATATTTTCCTGCCTTTGCTTGCTGAACCAAAAGCTGACTTCTGTGCAAACCACCTGCAGTAAAGGCACATGGAGGAGGCTGTGCCTCCCTCCAAAAGCCCTCTGTGAGGGGGTCCAGCCTGTGGGACTTCAGCCCTTGAAAAGGCAGCCATGCAGTCCAAGAGGAGTGTCCCACCTGCTTCAGGAGGAAGGAAGCTCTTTCCCAAGGTGCCCACCTCTTCCCATAGCAGCATCCCATCCTGTGCTGCCCAACAGATATTGATGATTGCCTTGCAGCTACCTACTGGTGAATGAGAAGGCGCTTGCTTTATTTTGGGGTATTGAGTGGGGAAAAAAAAAAAGGTTTCTAGTTCTGCTCATTCTTGTGAATTTCTCTTTTTGTGGTGATTTGGAATAAACTAATTTCTTTCAAAACTTGAAGACTATAATACAAGGGACCTTTGTTTTCCCAAACAAGCTCTGATCTCTGCCTCTTCTTTCACAGTGGTCTCCTGAGGTTTCTCTGTGAGATGAAGAGGCAATCTTATTCCATATCAAGGCCACATGATAGGATCTAAAAGCAATCAGCCTTTACAAACATGTCTAAGTGTAGCTAGGAAGAGATGCCAGACTATGAAGGAGAAGAGCAAACAAAGGTAGGTCTGTGAAAGGTATGTTTGACTGCAGGCCTATTCATTGCTGTCCTCAGATTGCTAGTGAGCCATGACGAGGATCAGTCTGAACTTGAGTGAGGTCTTTGGGTATTTCTGCAGCATAACTATGGGTCGCATTACCTTCCCCATGCAGTATCCAGGGCAAAGACAGCTCTCTGGAAGGGGCAAAGGTTTCCTCTGGCCACCTCTGCAAGTCCTCATTTCCTACAGGCAGTCAACGCACGGCTCCTCTGGCTGCCCCACTCCCCAGCGCCCTGCTATCCTGAGCCACGCTGGCTTTCTCTGCTCAGCACAGGTACAGCATGCCCTCCATGGCACTCGAGGGATGGTTGTGCAAGGCTGCTAACTGAGGCATGGCAAGCTGTGCCTGGGGACGGCGTTGGGCAACACCATCCCCGGCCCCAGGCCCTGCGCAGACAGCAAGCCCCAGCCTTGGGAAGAGCCCCTTTCCAAGCCTCGCAAGAGCCACAGCAGCTGATGATGGTGGCCAGTCCATTGCTACCCTGCTCCAGCATTGGGCTTGCCATTTTCTGCACCGTGTGGGAATAGAGGGGGCAAGGTGGCCGAGCTCCACAGGGGAGAGCAGAAAACACTTCAGCAAACAAAGGGAAATCGTGTACAGATCAGCAGAGCAAATGAGGAAACAAAAGAGCACAGACATAAGGACTTACACCCTCTCAGGGAGCGGAGAGATGAAGGCAGAGTGGGAGGCAGAGGGAAAGCCCGAGAGCCTGTAGAATGCCTGAGCCAAAGCAAAGCAGAAGAAAAGGAGCTCTGGGGAAGCTGCCAGCCCATCTCGAGCAGGGTCAAGCCCCTGATTCAAACCTCAGGGAGTAAAGAGGGAGCTCTTGGGGACCTTGTTTAAGCTTTGGCTGCAGCATGCCAGAAAAACAGAACGTGTGGCCCTTGGTAAAGGGAGGGGGTGGCTGAGTGACAGTCCAAAACCCAACAGAGCCACTCTGTCTGCCCCATCTTGTGCGAACCCATAGTGCTCCCCAGAAGCTCCCTCTGGCAAGATGATTTGACCAGGACAGATGTGTGATGATGAGTGCTTGCATTTCTGCTTCACTGTGGGGAATCCAGATGGGGATGGTAATAGCTTGAGCTTTAAGGGCATTTTAAAATTTCCGTATTTTCACAGTGTGTACAAAGAGCTGTTGATGTGAAAGCCCTTGACTTTTTAACATTAAAAATAAGCTTTAAGATTCTGCAGAATATATGTCTCTGTGTGTTCATAAGGTTTCTGAAGCCAAAACACACAGAAAATTAATAGACTGTCACTGAGGAGTCCAAAACTGAGTCTATCAGGAAGAAAGGAAAATGTACTTTGCTTCCTCTCATTTTCACAGTTGTTGCTTTACTTCATATTGCTTTTGGCATTTTAGCTGGTGACTGAGATATCCAAAACCCATTCTTGATTCTTTATTCAGTTCCACAATTTTTATGTGCACTACATCATCCTCTGCTTTGCGTTCTCTTCCCAGCAAGCTCTGATTAGGAGATTTCCTTGTGAACTTACTTTCATACTACAAAGCTTGGACGCAAAGACAGCCCTGGGTATGCAAACTCTCATGGAAACATGTGGCTGGTGGAAGAGAAAGACGGCATGAAGTCCTAAGTCCACAGAGGAAGGAGCTGCAGTTACCACCTTCTGTGATCCTTTTCCTCCTCCCTTGGTAGGGAGGTATTTACATGAAGAAGTAGGGCACAAAAAAACCCAACAGAAGGGAGCAGCAACATGGAAGAAGCAGGCTCGAAAGCAGCAGAGCTTTTGTTAGAATTAGGAAGCTCAGACAGACATCTGCAGCCGTCAGCATGCCAACAGCTATCTTCCTACCTACAGCTGTGCATGTGTGCCCCTGTGAGTGTATAATGCCTGGGAATCACAGAGGGTGTTTGCATCTCTTCCAATTTTCCATTTGGACCAGCCCACTGAATGCTTTCCATATCCTTTCCAGCTCTGCATTCCTGCCTGGGGCTGGAGGACACAATCTCACATCGGCTTTGAGAAAGGGAGAAAAAGGCAAGGGGAACCTGGTCCCAAAGTTGGCATTGCCCCTTTGTGTGTCGTAAGTGGAGAAGGATATCATTTCAATGAACTGCTCTTTTCACACACTTTTTGGTTTTCCCTTTTCCTGTCTTGTTTTCTGGATGAACCAGGTCCAGATCTTCAGCTAAAATAAATCCACAGTGCTCTCTGACTGTGGCAAATCTACCAAAATGCCACCTTGTATCACCAGGCTCTTAATTACCACTTTCTCCTGCCATGTTTCTTTAAGATATGCAGATTGTGCTCTGCAGAGTCACAGTGCATGGGAAAGCACCACCGGGGATCCTGGCAATCACTGCAGTGGTTTTTGTTTAACTAACTGCAGTCTGACCTGGAGCCTATAATTATGGTGGTTTAATACAACAACATATAGCAAACATTATATAACAACAGTGCAACAATGTGTAAGCAAAGCAACAATAGAGAAAAGACCATATGGGGGTGTGGGGAGCGGTCCATGTGCTGTGGGGTTTAAGCAGACAAAGGCATTGACCATGTTCAGTCCCCTTCACCTGCTGCTAATGCCTGCTCCTGCTCAGCGCAGCCACAAAGCCACCATCGGGACCTGTTGGTGTTCCGGATCTTGATGCAGAGTCGATGGCAGATGAGTCCAAAAAAGGCTACAGTGGTGGTGCAAGGGATATTCCTGTCTGCTGAGAGAGCACTGATGCCATGCTGAATCCCCTGTCCTGTGGCTGGAGGGCACTGGGTCACCAGGGTGGGCACAAAGAGTACAGGTCCTGGCAGTTGTCAGGCTCTGGTCTGCTCTAGGAGGCGCCTTTTAGCTCCTAATGTCTGAGAAATTTGCAGTCAGTGGACGCCCTTTTTAGGTTGTGCCCCAAGGGGTTTCTTCTCAAATCAAGATCAGAGACCGCTAATTCCTCTTCACTCCTTTTAGTTTCAACAAGATGAATTTATTGCTTGCAGTCTGTGATGCAGATACAATCTGAAAAATTACATTATTACCATTCTTGTCTTTTTTACAAGGGCAGAATTAGCTTCTAGCATTTTTTTATTATTTTATTTATTTTATTTTATTTTGTTTTGTTTTGTTTTGTTTTACTTTACTTTGTTTTATATTATTTAATCTTATTAATTTTATGTTTTGCCTGTGTATAGTGTTATAGTATATTGAATATAGCAAGTACTTTGGCTGGCTTTCCATTTTTCTTTCCATTTTCCTTTTAGCAGACAGACAGTGCTCAGCAGGAAGCTGTGACCAGTGTAATCACTGCTGCAGATGGAAAGGTGTCCCCAAAAAGGGATCAAAGAGAATTAGCAACCATTAGCACAGGAAGTCTGGACGGCTGAGATGGCAGAGTATTTTGAAACCAGATTAGGAAAGAGACACAGCTTTTGACATCAATGCCCATGTCTGGGTGCTAATTGTGGGGAAGAAGGACTAGCTGGTGGATGCCGGCCACATATAGGACACAGAGAGGTTCTCCTGGTTTCATTTGGTCTGTGAGGGCATCTCTTGTCGCGAGGTTGGCTTCAGTTCTTAATTGTTAAAACATCCCAGGAAGGTCTTTCTTGACACAGTGTTTTCCAGCATCTCTCTGGACATCCAGAACCCCTCTCCTCAGCTTTACCTTCCCTTGTCCTCACAAAAGAAATGGAAAATCCAAAAACCATCACAGTGCAAACTGAACTTTACCCGACAAGCCACGTCTCTCTTGCTGTCTGAACAGCTGACTGTGTATTATGGTTTACACGAAGTCCATACATTAATCCACTTACTCAGATCTTTGTCTGCAACATCAGTGTTTGATGGTATTCTCCCAGTTTTCTGTTTGCAGCAAAGCTATCCAATTGCAATTATTCTTGTCACAGACATAGCCATAAGCAGATGCCATAGCCTGAAATGGTAACTAATAGGTAAAGTATTCCTCATAGAAGTTATACCCTTTCAGTGTGCCGAAAGATAACACTAAATGCACACTGCCCACATATTTGCACAAAACAGGCACCCAAATCTCCATCCAAAGCCAGGTCAAAGGTAACTCTCACAAATCTAAATACAAAGCCGGATTTGCAGAGCTCTAAATTTAATTCACTATGCCAGCAAATGCTCTCAAGAGCTCAGACATCTTGAATGCACTGCTGTAGATTTGAACTCCAGGGCACCAGACTGCTTTTCCTACACAGCTCTGCAGCAACAGCAACGGTAAATCGTGAGTGTGTGACAAAGTTGTGCATCTTTGTCATTTTTTTAACTATCAAGTTATTTGTTCTAAGGGACAGGCTTTGCAATGCTGGTGATCGGAGTAAAGGATTCATATTTTTACCTGGCTATGTAACGATCTATAAAGTTGGTAGAGAGATATCAATAAAAGCTGTCACAGCCAAACCAGAAGGAGGATACATCTAGCATCTAGCAGGAAGTTTGGATAACCAAGTTACGGCACAGAAACCAAATGTATGTGAAGTTTTTGCCAGAGAGACAAACACTGGAAGAAGAATACTGCATGACTTATCCAGTTCTTGTATTCCTACACTATTTGGTTAAGGGCTTTTGACTCCAATAACTTCCGCTGCTGTTACAAAGCGGCAAGAATTTCTTGCATGATGAGAGGGCTAGATGATTCAGGAAATTAGTAATGGGTTGTGGAGCCTTTCACCTCGTAGGTCACTGGCTTAAATACAGCTCATTGCTATCCAGCTATTATACTTTGCCTTGAATTTTCACAAGTGAAAACCAAGGATCTGGCAGTGCCAGGTAGTACTGGTTACATTTTGCTGAGCCCACTGTTCCTCTGCCCATGTACAAAGGCAACAGGACCCCTGCTAGGATGATCCTGGCTGCAGACAGAAGCATGAAGCAGAGAGGAGGATCCTAGCATGCATTTTTGGCATGGGAAAGATGGGAAAAAGATCATGTATGAAAACTCTGGACTGCTCAACAAGCAGAAGGTCCAGAGCTCAGACACTGGGGGATATTGTTATGGAGATCTGTTGCAAAGGGATCGCAGTCTCTTGGGGTAGTAGAGAAATGTCACCTTATTTTTTCCATCGAGTCCTGTATTCAGTAGGAATGGTCAAAAACAGATCTTCTTACACATGACAGTTTTGATACTGCATCTGGACTTTTTTTTTTCCTTGCATCTGGACAAGAAGTCAAATTATTGAACTTTTAAATGAAATTGGAAGTGCCAAAATAGCTGGTGCCAAAATAGCAAAATATTTTGTTCAAACTTCTCAAGATAAATGAAATGATCCAGAATATCTGAGCCAAAATATCTCTGCTTTCTTTTTAAATTTCTTTTAATCTGTAATCTCAAGCAAGTGAGCCCCGACTCCTCCGCATTATCATGCATGGTCCTTCCCAAAGGCTGAAAACTGTCTTAGCACAAGCCTGGCCACAGAAAAAAGGCAGTGCAAGGTGCACCTTGGCCCTTGCCATCACTTCATTCCCCAGTCATCCCCAAAAAGGGGAAAAGCCATTCCGAGCCTCCCCTTGCCTCACACCAGCTCTAGCACCTGCAGGACAGAAGAGATACAGCTTTGACTTTGGTCTTCACTAGCATAACGATGGTGCTCAGGAAATTGGACCTACCTCACAACAGCCTTAGAAGTCAAATACTCCCTTCTGATGAAATATTAAAGTTACCAGGACATCGCTGCTTAGATGCGAGCAGTTGCATTATCCCTTTACAAGGCATAAAATGATTTTATTGATCCAGTCTCAAGCACAGATGTCCCATTTTGACATATTTACTCCCAGCCAGGGGGAATGCAAGGAAAATCTTGCAAGAAACCTGCCCCCTCTCCGCTCTGGGTGGGCAGGTTGGGTGGCTTCCCCTGAAGGTGCTCTGAGCACAGAAATAATAAATTTATTGTGAAAATCACATACCCTTTGCCCATGATCTCTGAACTACTGAACGTATGGCATGCTGCCTAAGTCTTTACAAAACTGGATTGGAATAAGATAGAAGTTTGGTAAGAATAAGGAAAAAAATGGAAAACAAGTTATATGGCCTATATCTGACCATCTGACTGCTCTTCTCATAGAAGTTGTCCCACCTTTCCACTGGGATATACATGTAATTGATCCTGAGAAAATCTGTCATGTTCATTGTGTGTTGCTAGAAGATAATGTACTATATGAGTCATGGGAGAGTGGATAATAAACACAGTGGATTTTCCTAGTATTTCTGGTCAACAACTTACTGATACTGGAGCTTATAATTAAGAACACTACCATTTTATCGTGCAAGAAGCTTGCTTGAACTCCTGCCCCTGTAAGTGTGTTTTCTTGATAATTTCCAATTATATGTTCTTGATAACTGCCTAATTTCATTGCTATTCTTCAGTGAAGTGTTTGTAATTTTCTTTTCTTGTTATCTTGAAAGGACCAAGGAAATTTGCAACTGTCTTTTGGTTTTTATAAGGTGAAACATTACTGTCTACAGAAAAAAACAGTCAGTTGTAATTACGTCTTTGCTGTACCGTGTGAGTTTTTGTTCTTTCATTCACTTCAGAATTCTCCCTCATTTGTTGATTTTGCTGCTCCCAGCCTTCAGAAGAACTACATTTCTTTAAATATTTTTATTAGAGTAAATATTTGAATCCAAACTCTAAGAGGAATGAAACAGAGAGAAATGAAAAGATGCAATAAGTGCCTCCAAAGGGCAAGTGAACAGCCTTGAGAGACTCAAAGTACTGTGGTTTCTGTGTTTAGATGAGGCACTGCATGTCCAGCAGTTTGTTTTTCATCTGCAGTCCAAAGGGCAAATAGATAGCAGATGACAGGCTCTGAAATTTGGAATAATGAAAATTAACCGCTTCTCAGGGGCCCCTGTAAGAAGAAGATGGTGACTTTCAGAGGACTTCTCGGATATACTTTATTGATTAAAGTAACAATATCATGGGGCTCCTGCACAGACACTTCTTGACCTAACACAAAATTTGGAAAAAATCCTTGTTTGGGAGCACAAAATTGACTTCACCTCTGTGGCTGTTGAGCACAGACAGTCTGTGCAGCTTGTGGCCATGCTCTCAAGCACCCTCATTCTGCAGAAAAGCTTCTCAGTCTGGGTACGGGCAGGGTGAGGTGTCATTTCGCCACATATATGATGCACATAGCCTTACAGCTATTTTGGGCTGTGGGACAAACTGAAGCCATGGGAATGAGTGCTGCTGTAAAAGAAATCAAACAACTCAGCACTGCGGATGCTGACTCTTCAACTCCTATGACTTTTCGCCCCCGTGGGTGTTACTGAGGAGGAGCAGGGATGTCCGCGAGGTCCTGGGACCCATCCAGCTGTTGCAGAGGAGCCACAGGCTTAGTTCCCAAGGGCCATGGAGAGCAGGCAGGAACACTGAAGTGAAGCACTGGCAGGAGGTGGCTGGGGGTGGACAACACATGTTAGGGGGGGTGACCTCTGGGACAAAAGGACATTTGACACAGGGACTGTCCCGCTGCATGGTTGAGAGGGAAGTTTCCCCTTTCCTAGCTCTCTGCTCACTTGTTCTCCCCCTCTCCTCATGCTAAATTTATTTCCATTAAGCTCACACTCAGCTCCAGGAAGACTGGGCATGGGGTGGAGGAGGGTTCTGGACAGGAACTGGCAGCTCTTAAGCCCTCTGCATGGACACACACATTGGCCTTTTGCCCCATGGGGCTGAGGAACACTACTGGCAGAGTATCTTCCTCTGTGCCACTTCTGATTTTGGTCAACACGCATCTATCTCAAATCTCCACAGATGCCTCTGTAAATGCCATCTGGCCAGCCTGCTATTTTTAACCAATGTCCAAGGTTTTCTATCACAAGACATTTTAGGATCTTACTAAAGAATTTTTCTTTCCTTAATTTTTAGTGTTTTTCAAGAAACAATTCAGGCGCAACACTGATGTCCTAAATAAGCATCAGATTACTGACACGCTGCCCCCAAAATGTCCAGAAGGTCCTAAATCATGTCTTGAAGAACCTGTACCCCCAAATATGAAGGGGAAGGCTGCATGGGAGATGTAGTCAGCTCTGAACAGGAGAGACAACACTGCCTGTGAGCACCAACGTCCATAATAGCCTATGGACCGCACTGCAGATCACTTCCCACTTCAGTCTGTTGTATCTCAGATTTACACCAAATCATTTCAGAAACTATCCACACTTTCACTGATTTGGGGTTATTTCACTATTTCCAATCACCCTCCATGGCTACACAAAAGAAAACAAGGTACAAAGTAGGATAAGCAGATGTTCAGTTGACCAAAGGATAATTTTAATCGAAACAATCCCGATTATTATTTTAAAACCTATATACCCAAATGTGATTGGACTTATTCTTGACAGCAAGAATTTACAATACCTTCAGTCATACCTGAGGTATTTTCTTGCCAGATTTCATACAGAAATCAAAAGTGTCAGAGTTATGTTGCTTTTAATAGAAATATCTCAAAACTCATGAGCTACTGTCTTCATAAATATTTATTGTGCAGCTCCTATTTGAATGTGATTAGATGTTAAATAGCAGTGTTCTGAAATGCTGTACTTGGCTAAGGAAAAGTTCAATTTTATTACAACAGCAAGTTTTAAAAGTTGCATGTATCTTTTCCTTTTTTTAAGAAGGTAACTATAATATTATTCAGAATCAATGCCTTGCTACCACGTTATCTAGCTGCTTCTGTTTCTCTGAGCACAGAAATTAGACTGTCGGGGAGAGATTTTGGGTTGTGAAGTACTGATCCAGTCTGCTTTGGAAGTTGTGCATAATTCCATTAAAGCTTATTCTGCTTAAATTTCTGTATCAGATTCATTTTCTTAGGTATAGCTGTTGCTAATAAACTGTGTAAAAGAATCCAAGCCTCATTTCCCAGTAGCTCTTAGCACTGTTAATGGCTTCTACTATATTTATTGCTTTTTTTACTGTTGCAGATCCCAAAGGCTCTGTTCAGGTGACATTTTGGCTCTGGAGAAGTGAGCTACTAGGCATTAAATAACTATTCCTGCAGAAACAGAAGGTAAAATTCCTGATCAAGGTCTGAAAAGACAATAGCAAACATGTGAATCGCGAAGCAGATAAATATTCCAAACCAGAGACATATATTGTGTTCAAAAAGGGACAATCTCTATTTTAAACTTAAATTTTATAATAAGTGAATGGATCTCAGTTTGCTCAAAACGTCACTATTATTGGCTAGTCACGCTTTTGTAGATATATATGGAAAAATTTCACACATATTACATATCAATTATTCCTGCATAAAGTGCCTGGAGGAGCAAGAGGAAAGAGCTGCATGGAACAAGTTTTCAGAGTCTTCTCAAATAGTGTAAGAGGAGAGACAAGAAAAAATATAAATACAGACATTTTGAGGCAAATGGCCATCTCAGGGCTGTTTATATAAATAATGATAATGCAGGCCCTCAACTGCAATGGTGTTGCAGATCCTAGCTAGAGGGAAAGTATACTCTGAGCAGAATATGAGAGAAGAAGAGCTCCAAGGGGAAAAGCGTATGTATGGTTTGAGTTTAAAGCCAGAACTCATTTACATTAAGAGATCAATCAGTGGGAAAATCCATTCTGCAGTGCTAGCCCATCAGTAAGCATGCTAATTGAATGCAGAGTGAGCGAGAACATGGGTGGCCTCTTTCCTCTTTTATCAGCACAGCAAAGGTTGCAGCAGCTCCGAGATCCCCCTCTCTGCAAACGAAGCACCTTCAGACAGGGCAACCATCTGACGGAGTCCAAGGAATTCTATCTGTGAGTGCATACCATCTTTGAAACTGATTTACCTGCTTCTGAACAGGGCTCGGCAGCATGCTGTAAAAATGGCTGCGGTTCACAGCCACCCAGACGCTTGCTACCATGCAGGTCCGGTCCCCTGGCCATGTGGGGTGGGAGTTGGGCGGCCGCGCTGGAGCTGGAGCTGGAGCAGAGGTGGCTGCATCCAACACACCGTGCTGCGAGCTCCCTAAATAAACATGCTTACATAACATGCAAAATCGTCCCATCTTTCCCCTAGGTTCTTTTGGCAGGAACGCTCACAGGAAATATCCTGTTAGTGGAGATAAAAGGCTTGATTTACTCTGTTCCTGATAATGCATAATTGCTTAATCGGGACCACATAATTAAACTCCATTGGGAAGGTTACAGTGACAATGTTTGCCGAGCAAAGATGAGTTCCCCTAGAGAGGCAATCTTTGCATCAGCTGGATTTTTTTATAATGGGAACGAGGGGGAATGCACTAAAAAGCCTGAATGTTTGGCAAAAGCTGTGAAGGCACAGGGCAAGGAAGGCTGGACACAGTCAGAGCAACACCAACAGAGAGAGAAGATAAGCTTTTAAATTAATTCCTTCACTAACTGAGCTGCTCTTGGAAGCAGCCTCTCTAGAAAAGCACTTTTTGTTCACTGAAGAGGCCACCAAGCTCAGCAACCTCTAGAGAAGACTGCTCCGAGGCACCAAGCACCCTCCCAGCTCATGCCAACACAAGGAGCCTACCTGGCCCCACCACCCCAAGGCTGCGCTGACCCTGCTGAAGGTTGGTTGTGCAGATGGCATGGGGCGACTAAGCCCAGTGGGTCAAGGGACCACCAGTGGGCAAGGCAACTGCAGCGGACCCAGGTCTGAAGCAGCTGATTCAGTGCGGAGCCACAGCTTCCCCACGCAAAGAGACAACCAGCTCCTGTGGTGCCCATTCTGTCCCCTGGCGTAAGAAACAGCCTGAAAGGAGCAAACAGAAAGCTGTTACTCCCACAATGGGAGGCAATTTTGCAAACTGGTGCATGAGTCATGACTCCTTTTATTGAAACCTGCTCTTCAGTCATCTGGAAGCCAGTGCTAAAGATATTTTTTAATTCCTTTGTCATGTAAATTCTGTGTCACTACTGCATTAGGCGCCCACCACAAAGGAACAGTAGTTTGCTGAGACCATCAGAGCCTTGTGTGCGTGTCCACAACTCCAAGGCTTCCTTAATAACTGCATAAATGAATGAAGTCCTGTTTGCACATGGAAGACCACTGCATTCATTTTCATCAGTGATGATGAAGGAAGTCTGAGAAGTTAAAAAAAAAGAAAACAAAAACCTTCAGTACACAAGAGCTGCTGTGTTCCTGAGAGAGAGAAGACAGATAGTTCCAGTTTGGGGAAGCCAGTCTTTAAGTGCAAGTAAAGAGTGTCACTTTGCAGCCTGCAGAGCAAAAGAAGAAAAATCTCCGCTTCAGAAAATGGTGCTTGCTTTGAGCTGGCAAGAAATATTTCAATAACAGGTTGTGGAGAATGTAACTTCAAAGTTTCAAAGTTGATGGAGTCTTGGAAGCAGTTGCTGAAATTTGTTTCCAAAAGTGATTTAACTTCCCCAGTAAGTGATGTGTGCAAATGGCACACACCACTAAACCACATATGCACGCAATGTATGAATTCCCACATTCCTGACTTCCCATTCCATCTTTAACATTTTTTCCAGTGCAAAAAGTAATGAATCAAACTTGCAATAGGATGTGTGTATAAAGGCCAAAGAAAAAAATTAAAATCAGCTGTTATTTGAAAATTACTGAGCCTGGATTACTTTGCTTAGATACTTAATGCCCTTATAAATCCTGTACACCACTGTGGGTAACCAGCTAAAGGTAGAGCTCTTTAAGCCAAAGCTATTCTGGGTTTGTTTGTGACCTTTTATAGTGACCTAGATGGTTATAAAATCATCAGGATCCATGGGCCAAACTGTTCTTCTGTGAACTGATTTCTTGTGGTGTGTAATTCATCCATTTTAAAAGCATTTTCATTGCTCCTGCCAAAGAAGAAATGTTGTGGCCAAAAAAGAGAAAATGTGGGGACATGCTGGAGAATACATTGCCCAATATTTTTCTTTGCCCCAACTTGCTCTGCTAAGAAAGTGAGAATTGCTGGGACCATATGGAAGCAGAATGACAACAGCCTGCAGTATATGAAAGGTTTCTGCAGCAAAGCAGAATTCCTTTCACTCAGCCTAAAAGTACAATCAAAGCATCTCACTCAAAGTTTTTAGGAGAGATTTTTCTTTTGAGGGCTTGTCAGCATAATTATGGCAGGAACAAATTTACCAAAACAAATCTTAACTTAATGAATGTTGGTAGCTGTCATCTTTAAAATTGTTTAGATACAATACAGGAAGAGAATGAGACAGAGAAATGTTACATGTTATTTAATACCCTAAAAATAACACTATCACCCTGCTAAATAAGAAGGGACATAATGCAACACTTGGAAGAAAAACAGGCAGTCATTTTTCTCCTGATACTGTTTAAAGTGAGTGAGTTCATCTGTACCTGTACAAGGACATTAAGTTGTGCACAATGTAGAGGCTTGAGGCTCATCTCAGCTGGTGGGGGATTCCCTCAGTTACCATTTTTTCCCCTCTTTTTTTTTCTTTTTTTTTTTTCCCTCTGGATAGCATCCTATCTTCCTCAGGCACATGAGAAGGTGCATGTGTCCAATCACCATGAAACATGTAGAGGCCAGAAAGGTAAGAGCCATCCTAAAAGCAGAGCTAGAAGAAGCTGCATGTCACCTTCTGCATTGCAAGAGTAGCATAACCACCTGCTGTGTTTCATTTCCATGACCACGTCCTGAATTCTTCCTTTCAAGGGGAAAGGCAGCACTAAGGGCAGATACAGGCTGGCGGCTTTGAATTTGTATCAGGATTTAATCATCTTAATTTGCTTCAGGGCTCATCCCTGAGGTGAGGAAAGCAGCATATGCTAGAGCCAGTGTCTACCCAGCCTCTGCCTATTACAGGGCAGGAAAGTGGATCTGAGTGTCACAGTGGGAATCAGGAGGAGAAGGACACATTTTTTTAAGCAGAGATTAATGTATTTTACTCCTTCCCTAGTTCCTTCACACTTGCATTTCTGCAGGCTGCTACCACTTACTGCAACGTAGTTAACAACCAGCAAGAACGTTAGAGCGTTTGAACCCAGTAAGTATACCACTGGCAAACAGGGATGCTGTTATTCAGAGACCTAAACAATATGATGTTGGGCGTGGACCCTGAAACCTACCTGCAGCCCGCTGGGCATTTTTTTGACGATACCCCCACAGAGTAATCACAAAACACTTTGAGGTAACAAAACTCTCCTAGGAGAAAATGCAACAGTGCTGCAGTCAGTTGCAATCACTTGCCACAGCTAGAGTTTTGCTCTTATAGGGATGGGAACAGTACCTGAAGTATCAGGGCCCACTGACATAGCTCATAGATGCAGTCAATCATGCAAATGCAATTAATACTTCTGCCTGGTCTAGAATGACTCTGCTCCCCTAATGCAGTAGGGTGGCTAGAAGAACAACCGCTCTAATGGCACAAAAACACTTTCCAAGTGGCTGTCCTGTTAAGGTTATGCAAGACCTAGGGCAGTCCTCTGCAACGTGATGTCAGCTCTGGCTCCTGGCCTGACACACAGTTACACAACAGGACAAGGCGAGGGGAGAAAATGGAGATGCTCTGGAGCTGTCAATTTTTTGAAATACAGTTTAAGCACATAGTTTCTATTGCTGTCACTGGCAACACGTCAGACGGGTAAACAGCAGTGTGGGGAGTTAAGGTTGATCTAAGACATGCTGTTTTTTTTCCTTTTCTTTATATTATGCTTTATTCTTCTTTTCATGTATCTGTCCCGATTTTCCCTCTCTGAGTCTTGGCAAGGGAGCAAAAGAAGTTCAGAAGTACATAGCTTACAACTGAGTAATGCTCTACTGAAGGCAGGGAATCTCTTTTTTTTCAGTTTTTCATGTTTTTTCTTACTTTGTTCATGAGTTGTTAGCCTAGAAGCCCTCCTGATATTTAGCATTTCCTCCACACCGATCAATTCGTGCTGGTTGCTAGAAGCACGTGGTGGGGACTTGGGGCCGGCCTTGGTAGAGGCGTGCTCATTATCACAAGCAAGGAAGGCGTATGTCACAGTAGTGTTGCACTGCCCAAGAAAAGGGAACAAAGGAATCAACACAAACCTTTTTTCTCACTGCCCACATAAGCCCACTGCAGTGTAGCAATGAGTGCTGACCAAATGTGGACGTGTGTCTGAGGTGGAGGAGACCCTCAGGTGACACCCTTGCAGGATAGGTTGTGCAGCTCTCTCTTCCAGTGCTCTTTGGAGAAATCAGGGCTCTCAGCCAAGAGGAATGGTCCTATTTCCCACATTAGCCTTTCTGAAGGCTTTTTTGTCCTCCTTCAATTTAAAGCCATGTAGGTGATCCTGGCTGAGGAGTGGGGTCTATGTGCTTCCCAGGGCACAGACGAAGCCTTGCAGAAGGATGTTCTGTGGCTGCTCAGAGGGCCAAGGGCGCGTGGAGGAACTATGGATTCTCTTTGCTGGTGTTGGTGAGCGAGGAGCAGCTCTCCAAGCAGTGAGTGCAAGCCCTGTCCTCCACATGGGTGAGCACGTGGGTGCTAGCCTTGCCATCAGGCCTCCACACCGCAAGCTGGGCAGAGGAGTGGGCTGGCAGCATGACCACGGGCAGGAGAACTGGGGCCCACTACACATGCCATCTGAGCATGGGGAAAGACACACAGAGAAAAGGGGTAGCAGGTGCCAGCCTCAGTGTTTCAGCTCTTGGATTTGCTACCCAAAGGGAAGGTCTCTGCCCAGCCAAGCTCTCTGGGAAATTCCTGATAGCCAAGAGCCATATGCAGCCCAGGGCTACCCTCTTCCTCCCCAAAACACTCCCAGCCTGCTACTTAATTCCCTTATTTTTCCATCAGGCTGTATAAAGAGCTTTACTGTTCACTCAGTCGCTCGATCAGGAGACTGAATTTGGCTGATGTGTCAAAGTGCCACCTATTCATACATGTAGCTGTCCTCTCCTCTTATGCCCAGATTAGGAATTATCAGAATAAAGCTGCAAAACTTCTCAGAAAAAACCAATATTGGTAATGAACGTTTGAACTGTAAGCACTGATAAAGTTCAGCCTGAACTAAATCTTTTGTCTACAAATATTTCCTACAGTTTTCTGTCTTCTTTTATCTCTGATGCATGCCAGCTTGCATTAATTTCTTTTGGTGATAACTTGGGAGAAGACACTGCAGAAAAACCACTCAGCCAAAGATTTCCCTGTAGTTGAAGAAAGTCAGACCTGGAACCCAAATCTAGCTATTCTGTATGAAATGGCAGAGAGCAAAGTCTTGCATTAGAAAACCCCTGGAGTTTTGTGGAATGTTTGATCCTGATCCGACCCGTGTGGCTCAAGCCTTTGTGGCTCATTGTATGTCTTTTTATGATGAAGAAAATACGCAGTAAAACCAGGCCTGTATGGTCAGGATCCCTGGAATTGAATGCATTAAAACTGAATAAATCAATTCAGAAAACTGGCTGTCTTCCTCTTTGCTCCAAGTTACTTCCTCAACATCTGCCTTAACTGACCCTGGTAACAGAATTTTTCCACAGGGTGTGTATTTTATACTTTGACAACTTGGTACATATATTTTGTTGTCGAATTGGGACACAGTTACACTTGAAATCCAACTACCTATTCTGAACTGCATGTGTCTGAACTTGTGCATGTCTATGAAAAAAATTAAGTTTTTCTGTTCCCCTTCTAGTCCTCACAATTCACTTGGAACCAGCACTATCGTTCAGGCAAAACAGAGGAAAGCAGTTTGCTTTCTCCTGCTTTATAAAAAGAACTGGATTTCTCTGAAGCAATGCAAATTCCTTGCATTAAAAAAAAAAAAAAAAAGAATGTTAATGCTACCTCCAAATGCTGTGTGTGTGCTGAGTGCCTTTGAAAGAAGCCCTTCAAAAAATCTGTTTGCATCAGGGGATACAACTGGTGGACTTCCATCTGAATGTTGCTATTGTTCTAGTCTCTGTCACATTTGCTTTTCCAGTCAGTCTCAGATGTAACTTCGCAACCACAAGAAATTGTTTTGAGTTGTCAGCAGTCTAATTCACCTAGATTTTCTTTGTTTACAGGAAGATTTTAGTGTCCAATGAGAGGAAGGGATTTTATTGCTGGCTCTTAGTCACTGCAGGGCAAAATGCAGGCAAGAGAATAGATTTCCACAGGTCAAGGTCCATAGGAGAGAACGTTTTGTTCAGGTTACTGGCTTTAGACTAGCAATAAATTTGGCATCAAGTATCCGTGCTGTGCTTGGAAGGAGCAGGACTCAAGTAACCTGGTGCTAAACTGAGCTGCCACATACCCAGCCCCATTTGTATCCCATTTCTTCAAACTACATGAGCAGAAACCTCTGTCCACCCTCCTGGCCATGGCAGGCTGAGCCACACCTATGTCTGTCAATCCTGGCATGAGTTTGTCTAACCTGTTCTTTAAGACCTCTGATGTTGGAGAGGACACAGCTCATCCCAGCAAGCTATTCTAGCTTTTGTCTGTCTTCACTTTCTAACCTACATCTCTTTTAGGCAGTCTGAGATCCTCAGCTTGGGGAAATGAGATGAGCTCTGCTGACATCAGTGAAGTTTCACTGTTAAACATGCTTTGAAGATATGACCTAGTACTGTCAAAACTCAGCCCTTTCACTTCCCTCTTAATTTTTCTGTTCCTACTCTTTATCTCTTGATAGCTTCACAATGTTCCTTCCACTCACTTTAACATCCAAGCAGTGTGAAAGTGCTGACGCTCACTCCTACATACCATCATCAGCATTCAGCTCTCTTTTTCTGTTCATATTTCTAAAGCTTTCAGATCTTCATCTTCACACATGCCCACTACAGCGTTCTGCTGGGGATCTAAAATACACATCAGACTTATAAAGAAGTTTCTGAGATCATCTTCCAGCCTTGTCTTTCTGAGCAAATGAACCTTTTCTTTGTGACCCTCACCTGGCTTCCCAAGTTCAAATTTTCAGCCATTACCTTTAATACCACTCATAGTGCAAGGGCTCAGCCAGTTTCTGTTATGTGTATCCTCCCACCTCTGTAGTGACATCAGTCTCCAGTGTCCCTTTGACCTGTTGCCAGAAGATACCTTCACATTTTCTTCACTTCATCCTTTTTGAATGCACAGCTTTTCAGAGGTGTCCTTTATGGCTGTTCTTCTGTGTGATCTCAGACCTTTCCTAAAGCCCACTCTGACTGCAAATGTCTAATAAGAAGATGTGAGGTACTATTACCTTTTTTAATTAACTTATTTGACAAGTTTGAACACAATTAAACCACAAATCTTTGCCAAATGCCCAGGCGCACATGTGCTAACTTTTGCAAGAATTACTTCCTTATCACTGCTGCTTTAATCTTGCCCTGGCTTCTTCTAATTCGTTTGTTTGTTCATTTATTAGGTCTTGTCTTGAATTAGCAGCATGTGCCACATAGGCAATACCATTCACTGTGTGCTTGTGCAGCTACTAATATCTCTGCATTATTTCCCACCTCTGCCTGGGTTGTTAGTTGTATTAGAAGTCCACGCAAACCTCAGCCTGCATCTTGTCATGACATCTCTGGGATGTTCTTGCTATGTGCTCCTAGATTCAACAGTGCAGAATATGGCAAAGGACTCATAGTCATGGTTCAAATTTTGTGCACCAGCAGTGGTGCACAGGCAGACAGTGCTGGCACCAGCAAGGCACCCTCCTTGGGGAAAAGGCTGCCTTTATCTTTTGACCAGTGAGTAAGACACAGACATGATGAGCAAGTGTTCCTTAGGTTTGCCCTGAGAACAGTTGGTAGTGGAGTCTTGCCCCCAGACAAGGTGAGCTCTCAACCACAGAATTTGCATTTGGTAGCAGTTCTTGCAGCCTAAGTTTTCCTATCCTGGAAGCCTGCTATGCAGACTGTTTATTTGATTGGGTTTTGGCTGATAGTTTACTTAGGACTTTGATTAAATAAAAATATTTTAACATTCAGCATTTATACAGAACTGCTTAGAGGTAGCAGTTTGCAAAAGATTTAAAGACAGAGAAATCAGAAGCTTGTCCGAAAACCTGGTTGGTCATAATCCACATGCTCTCCAGGTATTTTTAGGGTTTTTTGTTGCTGGTTTACTGGGTTTTTTTGTCCTAGCTATAGCTGTACATCATCTTGCTTTGTCTATTAAGATCTGCATCTGTTGTTATACACACCTATTATGAATCTGCTGTAATCTGTACCTGCACATGCCTTCACTTGCTTTCCTGCTTCAATGTTTCCTGTGCCTTCATCTGATATAATTAATCATTGCACCAAAGGAAATCTGATACTGATACCCTGCAAATACTTAGTTAAGTACCCTAACCCAGAGAAAATACTGGACTTGTTGAGAAGGCACCCACAGTGACAGCGTTGTGTCAGTGGGAATATTTGCCTTCAGGGACTGCTGGAATCACAAGAGATTACAGAATGGGCCAATGTTGGCAAGTGCCCTGTAGGAATAGCAGATGTGCTCACTTATCTCCATCGAAGATGCAGCCAGACTCACATTGCTTCTTCTACCCGTCTGAAAAAGCGTCTCTGCAAGGCAGCCACAAGTGGTTAAACATAAATGAAAGCCAGGCTTGTGTAGTCCTTTCAACTCTTGCAGGGAAGAACATTCAGAAGGCTACTGAAAAACTAATGAAAACAGTTCTGCTTTGGTCCATGAGCAGAGAAACCTGGAATCAAAGCAAAAAAAGCTTCTTTCTGTTTTGTTCTCCACCTGCGGAATCAGTGGATGTCTAAACGAGAACAATATGTACTGGCAGCACGGCCTGAGTGCAGGCATGGCTCGGGGCAGAGCCAAGCCTGGCTGCCATGCTAAGCAGCGTCATGCACCAGTGATCTCTGAGATCTGCTCCTCGCAGGGAGCCGAGGGCCACAAAAATCTCCTCCCCCACACCTTCCCCACAAGAAGCAGGCTAGATCCACCTAATTAAACAGACTGTCTTCCAGGAACATCAGGGTTTACCCTGAAAATGGAGGAAACTGGAACTGCCACAAATACCTTGCTATTTGTAGCACTGCTGGCAAAACAATAATGCACATACAAAAGCAAAGCAAAATGTAAGTATTTTCATGCCCCGTCTGAGTGCACCTCAACATGCTGGTAGCATTGGCATTTTCTCGTCGTGCTAGGAGGAAAAATACTATGCAAACAAACTAGGTTTGCCTCATTGTCAGCGGAAGTGTGTTATTATGAGCACAAATACAGAGAAGAATGTTTTCACCTGCTGATGTTAGTTTCAAGAAGCCCTGGCAAATTGAAGTCCCCTGCTCTTCAATTGTACAGGCAATTTGTGCAGGCCTTTAAAGAAGGAATCACACTGTTGTTTAGTAAAAGCACAATGCCAGAATTGAGTAATAAGCTAACAAATACCAACTCTTTATTCCAGTGGAATATGCACTTATGCCATTTCAATTTCTAATTTTCCATTTTTGTAGTGTTACAAAGCTTTGGAAACTGCACTGTAGCTTCTGAGACCCATGTGCTGCAGAAAGCTTTTGCAGTAAAACAACTTTGCTTGGTAGTAGGTTCATTTTCATATAAAATCAGTCAGAGCACTCACCAAAATGAGACCAGTTTGGGAATGCCCTCACTCACCCCGCCGTCACACAGAGCGGAAACCTTATCACTCCTTGCCATGCCAACAGCCTGCATGCCCATCACTCTTTCTAATGACCTCTTAGGTGAATAACACACTTTATGGTTACTACCTGTGAAATCAGAGTCCCAGATCCTCTCTGGTGCAAAGAAATTAACTGAAACCTCAACGTGGGTTCTACCGATTGCCATGGCACAGAATGGGACTTACAGTGCTAGGTTTAGACCTTCTTCATAGTGGTTTTGCAAATGCTTCAAGAAGATGTGGTACAAATTTCCTGTGGTTCTTTCACGGCTTCTGCACTTGCGTTCATCTCATTTTTAACAACCAGCTACATAGCTGAAAATATTAAGCTTTTGAGTAATAAAAGTACAGTCATCTGCAGGTTAGGTCAAAGGTCCTCCAAAAGGATCACATTAGTGAACAAAATGACAGGCAGACGCTTTGGTGACGGAGTGACAGAGGATGTCAAAACAGGCATATCAGAATTGCCAGCTTTGTCTTAAAGCTTTTCATCCCAGGATATGCAAGTGCATCTGGTCTATGTTTGGTTATTGGAGTACTGCCTACAGACAAAAGCAGACACACCTTGAAATGCATTAAAGAATGAGGACCACTGAGAGGTTATAAACAGTTTTTAAGTGATGTAGAGCTCTTAGACCTAAAGCAGGCGAGATTTTAATTTTCTCTTTTCTTGTCTATCCATCTCTTTTTTTAACTCACACTTTCCATGGAAACTAAACCTTGCTGAGGCTTAAGCACTGACAGAAATAAGCAGGCAGAAAATGCTCTATTATGCCAGCTCTGACTCTGACACTGTGGCCTTTTTTGGGGGAGGAAATGACAATGAATGGAAAGACTTGCTTGTCCTTGTGCAGGGCTCAGCTCTGCTTATGCTCTTGGCCTTTTCCTGGGAGGAGAAAGACTGGCCACTGCTTTTGACCTTTCTGATGCACCAGGATGAGAAGAGACAGTTTAATATGATAAAGAACCCTGCAGGTAATAGCTGCGACCTTCAGTGATAGCCTTCTGAGTAGTGGGACAAGGAAGAGAAGGAAGAAGCAGTTGAGTTACCTCCTAAGATCTGGGGTGGTTTGGGAGCAACAAAAGAAATCATGTCAAACTAGATGCAAAGTTGTGAGGCCTGGGGAAAGAGGACAGGAGTGGAGAGGGGACTGGGAGGCAAAAGTTTCCTTGATGTGTGGTACAAGTTTTGATGCTATAGATCTGTGACTTGCTTGAAGTACAGCTTTTCTGTTTACTTCTGCCAGCCTATTGATCTTGGGTTGAATGGGAGAAATTATTGCAAATCTTGACAACGAAGAGTCACACTATTCAGATATTTTGATGTGCTTGAACTGTGGCTTCTAATGCTTGAAGAGCTGCTGCCTTCACTCCTGGAGCCAGACAATGTTATTGCAGAGGTGGGAGAGAAACGCTCCGGTCTAGTGCATGCAAAGAAAGAAGATATTACTTATTGCCACTATGAAAAAGAGACACTTTTGGGAAAAGAGTGCTAGAGACAGTGAGCTACTCCATTCCCCTAAGTCTTAGGACAGGAAGTAATTCAAGGATGACAGAATAGTAGAATGCCCTTCATTACTATCACAGAATGTTTTGAAGAGATGCAGAAGACAATTAAAGCCTGAATGGATTTCCTTTATTTTGCACTCAAAACTGAGATGCTTATACAATATACACAATAAGCCCATCAAGCATTGATCTCCATCCTCCCTGACATCTTCCTCCACCACATTTCATATTTGTTTATAACAACAGATTGCCCTTGCGAGATGTCTCTGAACCTGGCAATGTCTAAGAAACACACTGCTCAGTTATACAAGTGATAGCCATGAACACCAAAGCTGGCTGGATACATTACACACACAGTTTATCCAAAATGTAATTCGAGACAGGCCATTTATTCAGTTCAGCTACACGTAAAGCAGAGCAACTCTGTGCAGGAATGTGCAAGACCAGGAAGAAGGTCTTAAGTGGTGTTCATTCATGTTTGCACATGTCTTCTCCACTTGTAGAGTAGTACAGTATGCTGGGGATTTTCTTGGCCAACTGCTTTAAGTTTCTTTAACTTACTATCTGCTAGATAAACACAATAAATCACAAGCTCATTTAAAGGTAGAGCAAGGCAATTTCTCTGATAAGCAAACCAGCCTCTACAAAATTATTTCCTTTTGATTCAGTCTTGTTTGCCCATTGCAAAATCAAATCATGTGGCATTTAATGAAAGAGCATGATTAGGAGTGAGTAGTATGGCAGGCCTCCATCGCCTATAGATGTGGGCAAAAAAACCAGATGTTGAGCTGTGTGCTCAGCTACCCAAAGACAACTACACTGTCCTTGGTTTGTATGTTAGCTCTTTCTCCTTGCTCTCACCTCATTTCTGTCCTTACCTACCTTGATTTAGCGTGTACCAGCACATTGGTCTGTAGGGCAGGAACCGTTATTAGTAACCCTTTGGAAGCTACTGATCTTGCATGCATGATAACGACCTCCATTGATTAAAAAAAGCCAAGGAAAAAGAGAGTTGAGTCCACCATGCAGGGAAGGATGGCTCCTCAGGGCAACACAGAAGGAGACTTCTGTGTCCCCAGGCAGCAGAAATGGTCAGGTTAGACGCAGAAGTGGTTGGGTAAGTCCAAGGGGGCACTCAGACCAGAGCAGGTGGGAGAGACCTGGGCATGACAGGGATCCCACGTGGTCCCTTTGCAAAGAGGCAGAAACAGCCCCTGCCGTTGCTGCCCGCCTGGGTATGGGGACTAGCAGAGACGGGGGCCTCAGGACAGCCAAACACAACCCTCAGGACTTCATGTCCGTCGAGCTTCTCAGCCTTTGCTGCCAGATACTACATCCTCTGCAACTGAAGAGCTTAGGCTGATAATTAAAGAGAACTAAGCGGTGCAGAAGGCATAAAACCCCACATGAGAAAGCTAGTGTATGACACCGTTCATTAGGCAATTGCTCAACATCAAAAAGAGACAGCCCAATGTGGCATTTCCATTACCTGGTTTTATTATACTGAAGGATTTTATAGAGCGTGTACTCCCTGGTGGGAAATGTGACTTCTGAATGGCTTCTTCACCTTCCAAGGGTGTTACCACTCTCTCAGGTTTCTGGAAATGAGTCTTGTCTTCAGAGCACCTCCAGAAAGACTTTGACTCATGCATCTACACAGGAAAAGAGGAGTTTTTGCATAGGAGTGGAAAAGTCATCCTGAGCCGTCACATGATTTTGGAGGAAAAAAACATCCCACCTTTCCCAAAGGAAAAAAGTTCCCTCTAGCAGAGTTCCTTAATATGCTAACACTCATATTCATTTCCCACCATGGTATCTTGGATGCTTTCCTAGAGGCATTGTGAAAGCCAAGGAAGAACTCACGCTCACCGTCATTGCCCACTAAAAAGGAAGAAGTGGACAAAAAGTACTGTGGTATTTGAGCCACTTGTGACCTCAGTCGAGCATTGCTGCTCTCCTGGGAGGAAGGGGCATGGCCCAACAGCAACACTGACCACGCACAAAATACATGAAACCATTTAAATCCTGGTATAGGTATAGGTATAGGCATAGGTATAGGTATAGACTGCTACAAAACACGAGCTACAGCAAAAGAGATTTAAAAGCAGAGGAACAAACTACGAGGAAGGAGAACAGGGAAAGGAAAACTTTGAAAAGGGGCAAAAAGGCCTCATTTAGGCTATTTGAGCACTATAGAAAGGTCTTGTTTTGCCACTTTTCTGGAGGGAGGAGGAGAAGGCGGCAAGCATTATATTAATCAATCAAGAACAGCTGCAAATGTGAAACAAATTTAAAGAATGAGTCTTTCCAATTCTCATGGTCAACTACCAAAGTCTGCTAAGGCAGCTGATACTAGAAGTTTTGCTGGCACAATTTCACAATCCATAGTCCTTAGGGTGACACAAGTTACAAGCAGTCAGATCTCAACCCATCATGTGCAGGAGGTGGAAAGGGATTTCCTTCCCTCGCCCAGCCAAGGGGCCAGCAGTGATGATGGTGCCAGTGCCTCGCTGCCCTCCCTGTGCCAGGGCAGGGGAAGTGCTAGCCCCACTGTGAAACTCCAGCGCTGCAAAGAAGTATCAATGCCACTGTCCATCCTGATTTTTTGAAAGAAGGGGATTAAGAAGAGATGGAGCACAATCCTATCTTGGCTTTAAGCCCTTCTCTTCCTAGATTTGGATGCTTTTGAGTGTTCATGTTTGATGTTTTCCAGAGCAAGAGGAGGGGAGGGGTGGGCAGGAACCAGGATTTGTCTTCTCATCTTTTTTGTCTCCCATCAGTAAATACAGGGGCTTTTGCGCCAGTTTCTCAAAGGGAACAGGAATCAAGGCAGACATCTCAAAATATCTCCCTGTGGTCACTTGGGTATTTGCAGCGGTCTTGGTTCCTTGAAAGAGCACAGAGGCAATTTCACCTCTCAGAAGAAACTCTGCCATGACTTCACCGTGCCTCTCACAAAGGAACAGCTCCTCTCGGCCTTGTCTATTCAAGATCAGCTACTTACAGCACACTTCCCCTTGCTTTCCCAGACTCTGAGGTTGCTGCTAGCTCACAGCCCAGCAGCTAAACAGAGAGGCTCAACTCCTCTTTTTGCAGCTGCCATGTACCAGAGGAATCAAAGAAAGACTGGCTAGCACAGACAATGCAAAGGGAGTGTTTGCACATTCACAATATCTTTACCAGCCTGGAAGTCTGGTTGCCCTTTAGCAGCTTTAGCTCCTTGCAAAGAGAGTTTCATCATGGGTGCTTTTGCACTGAGGACCTTTGAAGTAAAAGGCAGTGATATTTTTGACCAAGTCGTATTGCAACACCACCTCCCCTAAATAGCCACAAGTGCTTACCATTTCCATCCCTCTATTTTATTCTAATGAGGCATTACCCCTGTACTCCTTTTGCACATTTTGGCAGGGAGGGGATCTGTTAATTAGCCAGACATTGCATTTTTAGTGGAAGTCTGCTGCAAAAGTCTTGTTTTTCTAAATCTGACCTGTTGAGTGATTCATGAGATCCATATTAATACATGGCACAGTACAGCTCCATTGGTTAGCATCCTAAATCTGCCAGATGGCTCAGTAAAAAGATAAGCAGCAGGAGAAAATTCAATCTCAAAAATAGCATTGTGACAGCAGCATCCATTAGCCTGAAGTTCACAACATAAAGCTACCATGCTACCGCATTTTTGAGAATACTGCACTCTCAACCAGGATACAGGAGAAGATCAAATTTAGAAAAGAAGGTCTCTAAATAGAAGTTCATTTAAAAAATAAAGTGTACCCTTGGAAGTTATGTTCCTGTAATAAATTTAGAAACAAGAGTAGAATAAAAAATTTACTAGCATTCTCAGGTGACAGGCAGTGTAGTCAGGTGGACATCCCTGAATATGACATGCTGTTTCAAATACAGACTTCCAGGAAAAACAGGGGCAGGACCATGTCTTCTTTTTCTGTTTATTATACAGTGCTAAGAACATTGGAGATGTGTGAAAAACTATAAATCTTCATATGTAGGCCATCTGGCTCGAATGGCATGACAGCTCATATCAATAGTTTTGTGTACTCACCGGTTGTCTCCTGGTTTCCAAGTAATGAGTATCTCTGTGGCCAAATTTTCAAACCTTTGCTTCCAATAAAGCACACGAATAAGTGCCTGTTCAGCTGTGCTCTGCCCATAACAGCTTCCAGTCTGACATGCCTGGACAGATTTTTAAAAGCACTTGGCAGTAATATTCCATCAATAGCCTGAAGCGAACTGGGTGAGATATTCTAGCCAAAACTTTTCTGGTAGAAAATGTACAATATTTCCAACAGTTAAAATTAATTTCAAAGCAGCAAACTTGTTTATATCAGAATCCAGGGAAGAAGGAATTGAGTATGGAAAGAGAAATAAAAAAGGGTGTTTATATTTGGTTTGCCTGCAGAAGGAATTTATTTTCTGTTCACTGATATTTTACTGGGAAATTCCATCCAATGTTTTGTTTAATTCAGAAAAGCATTTACAATCAAAATGCAATATTGTGTGAAATATTAGCAACACATTAGCTTTTGTGAGTTTAAACTACAACAAAAATATTTTCTGCAATCTTTCAGCTTGTTGAAGATGTTGAAAAAATATATTGGTTGTTGACCTAGGCTGATTTTTTTCCCAGCTGTTGGAAGAATTGCCACAAGCCAGAAAATCAGTTATTCACATGGCTTGAATACTATTTTGTTTGTTGGGGTTTTTTTAAACCTATCTCCACTTTTAGATGAGTTTATGGTAAGACAGAGAAAATTTAGTCCTATGCATTTCCCTGAAAATACAGTTCAATGGATGAGCTGGGGAGAAAGAACTTCCCACCACTGCAGGTGATTATCTCTGTCATGAAACATGAGGACAGTCTGTAATTTTTACGCAGATAATGAAAGTACAATGGAGGCACTACTTAAAGATGTCCTGTTCTTCCTACTGTATTTAAAGAATTTGCTTAAGGAAAACAGACAGGGTGGATTTGTATATTGCACTTGTCATATTATGCAACAAGATATTTAACATTGCATTAATCATATTCCTTATTGGTGACTTTTTCACCAGTTCATCTCACTGATTGTTCAGACTATTTTTACAGTTAAAAAGCAAAAACTTTCCATGTATATTCTCTTTTCAGGAAGAAAGAGTAACAATGTAAGGAAGTTAGTTTTAGTAAAAGAAAGAAATGTGATGTTGAATACCAGGGAAAAAAATTTGTGCTGCATTACAATCATTAAACTTCTGTTAATTCTAGTAACACTTCTGACAATTATTTTCCCAATATTGAATCTGGCCTAGGTGCAACTTTAATTTTGTAGTAGATAGTTTACTCTTTGGGTTAATCTGGAAATCTACATTGCACTCTTTTGATTATTTTAGTTTTGCATTGACCTGTAAGAATAATGAATATTTGAAAAAAAATTTGCAACATCTCCTTGTGGGATGTCTGGGGATCCAGCTCCAAGCAAAAAATCTGAAGACCCAGCAGGTGATGAAACTCTTGCTCTGTCAGTACCACACAGAGCCTGGGCTCCTGGCTCCTTGGCAGGGAGGTGTGGGAGCCCTGGCAGTCAGGAACTTTGGATTTCTGGCAAAAAATCACTTGGAAATTGTCAAAAAGCGATCAGTCTCAAAATTACTATCTTTCAAATATCTCTTCAGGAAAAAAAAATTCTGGATTTCCTTTAAAAAGAAATTTTCTTGGCAATTTGGGGGTTTTCTTGCATGGAAATTCCAGCTTTCAATTACCATCATCATTCTGTTATCTGTGCTTTAGTTCCCCATTTATTGCAGACAAAGGCACTTTTCCTTTGGGAAACTCACAGGGATAGTTCTTTCGTGAGCATAAACACATACTGGGTTGTGAAGTAGTCAGGTAAGAGATGAGTGCCAGGGCTACCACAGATCATCTCTGGTAATTACAGGCCTGTCAGTCTCACATCAGTGCCTGGTAAAATTATGGAGAAGGTTATCCTGTGAGTTACTGAAAAGCACTTGAGAGACAATGCAGTCATTGGTCATAAACAGCACGAGTTCACCGGAGGAAAGTCCTGCTTAACTAACTTAATTTCCTTTTATGACAAGTTGACTAAGGGAAGCCAGGAGGTGTGGTGGGTTTGGATTTTAGCAAAGCTTTGATACTGTCCAATACACAGCTAGGCAAGTCCATAATACATTGGGTGAGCAACTGGCTGATGGATTGGGCTCAAAGAGGTGTATATATAGTAAATGGAGTTACATCAGGCTGGTGGCCAGTCACCAGTGGGGTTCCCCAGGGATCGATTTTAGGACCAGTGCTCTTTAATACTTTTACAAATGATCTGGATGCAGGAATCAAATGTACATTAAGTAAGTTTGCTGATGCTACTAAACTAGAAGGAGCTGTGGACTCCCTCGAGGGTAGACAGGCCTTACAGAGAGATCTGGATAGGTGTTCTGGTTTCAGCTGGGATTGTCTTCCAAGTAACTGGTACAGGGTTATGTTTTTTTGAGTTTGGTATGAGAAGAATGTTGATAACACTGATGTTTTCAGTTGTTGCTAAGTAGTGTTTAGTCTAAAGTCAAGGATTTTTCAGCTTCTCATGCCCAGCCAGCGAGAAGGCTGGAGGGGCACAAGAAGTTGGGAGGGGACACAGCCAGGGCACCTGACCCAAACTGGCCAAAGGGGTATTCCATACCATGTGATGTAACATCTAGTATAGGAACTGGGGGGAGTGGGGGACGGGGGGATCACTGCTTGGGGACTAACTGGGTGTCAGTCGGTGGGTGTTGAGCAATTGCATTGTGCATCACTTGCATATTCCAGTCCTTTTATTATTACTATTGTCATTTTATTAGTGTTACCATTATCATTATTAATTTCTTGTTTTCTGTTCTATTAAACTGTTCTTAGCTCAACCCATGAGTTTTACTTTTTTTTATGATTCCCTCCCCATCCCACTGGGTGGGTGGGTGGGAAGTTAGTGAGTGACTGTGTGGTGCTTAGTTGCTGGCTGGGGTTAAACCATGACAATAGCCTAGAGAGCTGGGCAATGACCAACCCTTTGAAATTTAACAAAAGCAAG
Source organism: Haliaeetus albicilla (assembly GCF_947461875.1). Taxonomy (NCBI): domain Eukaryota; kingdom Metazoa; phylum Chordata; class Aves; order Accipitriformes; family Accipitridae; genus Haliaeetus; species Haliaeetus albicilla. Next base: position 11,829,551 of record NC_091516.1, read on the forward strand.
TGCCAGATTCTCCACCTGCAATGGGATAATCCTGGTTATACATACAAACTGGGGGATGAGAGGCTGGAGAGCAGCCCTGCAGAAAGAGGTCTTGGGGTTTGGGTTGGTGGCAAGTGGAACATGAGTCACCAGTGTGTCCTGGCAGCCAAAAGGGCCAACCGTGTCCTGGGGTGCATCAAGCACACCACAGCTAGCTGGTCAAGGGAGGCGACTGTCCCACTCTACACTGCACTGGTGCGGCCCCACCTCGAGTACTGTGTGCAGTTTGGGGCACCTCAATATAAGAAGGACATCAAATTGTTAGATCATGTCTAGAGGAGGGTGACCAAGATGGTGAAAAGTCTCAAGGGCAAGACTTAGGAGGAAAAGCTGAGGTCACTTGTCTTGTTCAGCTTGGAGAAGACAAGGCTGAGGGGTGACCCCATCGCAGCCTACAGCTTCCTCACGGGGGGCAGCGGAGGGGGGAGTGCTGATCTCCTCTCTCTGGTGACCAGCGATAGGACACGAGGAGATGGAATGAAGCTGTGTCAGGAGAAGTTCAGATAGGGCATTAGGAAAAGGTTTTTTATTGAGAGGATGGTCGGTCACTGGGACAGGCTATCCAGGGAAGTGGTCATGGCACCGACCCTGTCAGAGTTCAAGGAGCATCTGGACAACGCTCTTAGTCATATGGTTTAGTTTTAGGTAGTCCTGTGAAGAGCAGGCAGTTGAACCCGATGATCCTTATAGGTCCCTTCCAACTTGAGATATTCTATGATTTTATGATTCTATCATCTCATGTCATCTATAATAAAAGCATATACTGTGTTACAAGTAAGAAGGAAAAAATTTGGAAAAAAAAACTATATAAAAAAGGAAAATAATAGTAGACCTGCAGAAAGGAGAAGCAGCAATGTAACAGCTTGCATTTTCAGCTTTTGATATTCTTCAGGATTAAGCAGACAATCCACTATAAAAAATATTCATAACCAGTCTCAGAAATCTGTTGGATCTACGCATATGCCAACATCTTTGACTAAAATTAGACTTCAGCTTTTGGTGAAAGTACATGTTTGAGTGCTAGTTGAAAATCCTGCTGAAAGACAATTTTGCTGATTTAATTGAAAAGTTGGGTATCTTCAAGGTCACATGATTTTCACTGAGATATGTGGCTTCTCAGCACATTTGAAAAACTAAACAGACTGAGTATGGAGGTAAGAAATTAATCAGAAATCAAGGGGGTTATTATTTACAAAAGTTTTTCCATTGTAATAGGCCATTGAAAGAAGAAGCAGCAGTCATGCTACACAAGAGTGAGAGGTAAAAGCTGATGCACTTAACAGTAAAACCAAAGTGACATAGAGATACCATCAAGGGAATTACATCTGTCCAAAACCAGAAGGCAACAGGTAGAGCATCTGAGTTTGGGCAGGTACAGTAAGCATTAGAAGAGACAGTGGCTAGTTACTTAGTAGTTCTTTGAATAATCCGAAGGAGGTTTATTCAAGAAGTGCTGGAGAGCACCTCCCTCTGAGCCAGCAACTTTGCCTGCAGAAGGGACCACAAAGTACAGAAGATGCACAGAAAGCAACAGCAAACAGACAGATGGTGTACCACCATACAAGCCAACCATACTTGAAAGTCAACTTGTGTGTGACAGAAATTTTCTTTTACAAAGGAGAACTGGCGTGCCGGGTCGGCAAGGCAAAAAGCATGCATTCTGGCAGAAGTGTGGAGATCAGGACTCAGAAGCAGAACAGGATATGAACCAACCTGACATTATGAACATAGCCCAGCCAGGCACTGTCTCCAAAAAAAAAGGCAGCACCAGAGCACTGTTCCAGAAAACACAGCTAGACGTGAAGGGTTTGCTTGTGTTTTCCCAATGCTAGCAGCTTCCTCTTTGTATGACATTTGAAAATTAAGGCAGAAGAGAAAAAAAAACAAGGGAGGATAGAAAAAGAGAGAAAGAAAATCCCAAAGAGAAAAAGCAGGAAAGCTTTGCAAGAAAGCAAAGTCAAGACTACACATGCTGCCTGGCTAAAAAGAGAACTCAAGATGGCACAAGACAGTCCTGATAGCTTTCCAAAAGCAAGAGTAAAAAAAGGTGTTAAAACATGCAGAGATGAATACAGCAAGGAAAGAACCCATGGCAAGCACAGACAAAGAGAAATGCATTGCCAGTAAATCCTGCCTTCTCTTCAGGGGCTTTCAGGGACACCAGAAAAGAGAACAAGTGAGTTCTTTGAGGAAGAAAAAATTCCACCAACACCCCATTGATCCAGGAAGACTGCTGGTGGTGAAATGCCTTTGAATGATATGAGTCTGTATGAAATCTGTCCAAAGCAGGGTACCTCAGCACCACTCCTGACAATGCTGGGCAAGGAAACTTTTGTATATGGTCAAAACATGGGGATGTTAAAGGGTTTCACACCTGCTGTGGAGATGATACCTTTCAGAGCATGGTATTAGGGAGGTCCATGCACAGCTCTGCTGTTGGATCTGTAAAGCAGGGAATGGAGGAGGACATTTCTGGAAGGGCAGCAAGAACTAGCTTACAATAATCTTCATGGCCACTTCAGAGATTTTTGCTAAGCTCCTTCTTCTCTTTTGTCATCCAAGCTATTTATGAACCTGTCCCAAAATAAGCCCTGACTGACCACCACAGCTTCTTTACCCTGCATTACACCATATGATCCCAGCCCAGGAGAAACTCCCTGCCTGAGCGTGGGGCTGCTGCTCTGTGGACAGATGAAATGGGTCACATACCTTGAATACTGGTCACTTCTTCAGGGCTTGTCCTTGTCAGAGGTAGAGAAGACAGGGATTTGACTGTTCCTGCTTCCATAGCTGCCTGGAGACAGGCTCCCAACAGATCTGGCTGAACTGGTGATACAGTGACCCGGACAAAGCCTTGCAGACTGGTGTTAGTTAGCTAAACCATTGCCAGCCTCGTGACACCTCCCAGCAATGGGGTGCTCAAGCCAGCCTTTCCCCACATGTAGGGCCAGGGTCTGTGAGGTCTGAGACAGGGAGTGTTGCAAGCAGCAAGCTTGAAAGAAGCCAAAGCACCCTGTGTAAGCAGCTGCTTGGTCTTCTGTGGGCTGCATTCTGGTCATTTTGCCTGCAAGCCAGAAGAGCACAATGCAATTGGGAATCACCCTTATATCCATTTTAGATGAACAGCAAATACATTGATCATTTTAATTACATTAAAAGCTATATGTCAGACAGCTATCCTTGGGCAGCTGCTTTTGCAACTTGGCTGGATTCGAATGGATTCAACTTGCACTCAGATTCAAATCTGGGATTACCCCTTAATCCTCCATCTCCTCATCATTTCATGTAATTTCATTCCATGCAACGTCCTCAGCAAGAGCTGCTGTCATGACATAGAGCAGACTGGATGTCACTGTGCCATTCACTTCATCTGGGCTCTCCCCTAAGATCAAGGATGCACCGTTAGTTAGATAGTTTATTTGTTTATTTATTTGTTTGTTTACATATTTGAAAAGGCTGCAAAATCCAGCTTTTGGCAGAGGGACACAAACAGCCTTTGATCTTTAGCAACAATCAGCAATGAACTTTTGAATCCTTGAACTGCTTACATTGATTTGCCATGGATCACAAACCTAAGGCTGTCTTCCCAAGAAGAAGCACGAGAAACATCTTTGTCCTTGTTCAGTTTGTTTGTTAGCTTTTAAGATGAAAGTTTAGGCTTTCTTTTTTTATTTTCTGGTCCCCAGAGCTGGTGAGGAGTTGGGGAAGCAGGGAGGCTGGGGAACCCAAAGGGGGGAAACAGAAGAGGTTGCAGCCTGGAAAGAATTCAAAGACTCACTCAGATTGGTGATGATGGGACTATATGCAAAAGGTGAGAACAAAAGATTATTCATTGCAGCAGCTTTGACAATATACTTTTGGATGTCCCCTGACTTACTCAGGTCAGGATGGCAGAATGGACTTTTTCCCCTCACTGTCTGATTTGTAAAATGCAGACTGTGTTAGGTGTTAAGAAGTGTTTCACCTAAAACTTGAACAATCATTTGGCTAATACCTTATCCTAGAAGAAGCTGAGAAACAGTCTGTTCCAAAGCCCTAGGTCATGTGTTTTCTTAGAAGATAAATCAGAAATTTCCAGACTAAGACTGTGCTCAACTCAAGAGACATTAAGTAGCAGCAAACTGAAGACTGTGACCCACTTGTTATCAGTCACATTATCTTTAAAAGAAAATAAGAAGCAGTCACACAGTACATTTTACTATCACTTCTTCACTGTGGGATTGCATGAAAGCACTAGGTCCTTGGAGCGTTATAGTGCATGAAGCAAATGCCAGGCAGCTAAGTGACTTCCACAGCTTGCTAAGGTATAGAGATAGCACTTCTTTCTTACAACTGTGATGAAAATAGAATGCATTGTTTATTCATCAATGGAACAACAGAATGGGAAGGGATGGGGAAACACCACTGAAGGATAACCCAAAGCAATAGATTTCTCCTGTTCTTAAGAGAGATAACATAGAGTTAAATAGAAATGCAGAGCTATAGCACAAATCAGCCCTCCTGCCCCCCAGGCAGGACTGACTGCAATCAGTCTTATTCACAGCAGCTGTCCTGTGACTGTAACTGTTCCCCACAGGCTGGAACGCCTTTCTCCAGGCTGTCCTCAGGTATCCTTCTCTAGATACTGCTGCAGCACCCTGTTTCCTAGAGTTTTTACTCCAGTCTTATGGCTTTTATTCTAGTTACACAGACAGACTCTTTTTCTGCTTTATAGCGCTCAAATAGTTATCAGACTTTATTTCCTAATTAGAGATATGTAGGCAGTACAACACACACAATGCCAATAATGTGGTATTATCTATGGCTTATGGTTGTTTATCTAGTATCTGCCAAAACTGTGACTTTTTTTCCTGCCTGGCATAACGTTTTGGCAGTCTTTTGATGTCAAAAGAGAGATAGCTAAGCCTCATCTATGCCTCAATGAAAATCAAAAGATAACACTGTAAACTTGGAAAGCCGTTACCACTCAACGCTGCACAGAAATTACAATGCAAAGAACAGCGCAAAGCAAAAATGGGCTTTGATTTGAAAGTTCTGTATTAAGACCCCAGAATTCAATTCCATCCATGCATGTGTATGTGATGGAAAAGTTTTAGCAGCAACATGTTTTGCTAAGTAAACAATAGCAAGTTAAGACAGAAGAAAAGTATTCCCATTCCACTGATGCCTAAACAGCATTAAGTTATGCCTAGCAATAAGTTATGAATAGCTTTCCTGTTCTGAAACTTCACAATGCTTTTAAGTTGCCTGTATTTAAGGAGACTTTTTTTAAAAACTAAAATGAAACTATGAAAGTTGCAGAAGTGACCTTGTGCTTTTCACTACACCTACAAAAATACTAGTGTTCTGTTTTTACAATCACATAGCAGTTTACTTTTGCTAACAAACATTAGTTTTATGAATCCACATGAAAAAAACTATTTTAAAAGAATTTCTACTTCACTGATTAATATCTTGCAGTTCTAAAAGTTCAGTTTCACTTTTTAATTTTTTTTGTCAGCCAGCAATATTGTTTAAGACCAAAGTCTCAAATAAATTCCTAATGTGAATACTGAAAAAGAGAAATAGAAGCAATAGAGAAATTAGTACATCTGCTTGTCAAACTGTTTTCAATTTTGAATATACATACAGAAGGCAACACTCAAAATTTCCAGTTTCATGTCTTGTAATACCTTTTGCAAATGTGCATGCATCTTTCAGAGTAGAGTGGGGAAGAAGGTCATGAAGATACTCAATTTTGCTGTTTTGTTCTGAGTGGAAAGCAGTGGAAATCTTCTGGACTTGTGTCTGACAGGAGGATTTAGCTGTCAGATTGTATATGCAAAGTATTATCCGTGTACTTCAAAAAATATGTATGGCAGATCCTATGTAACAATATATATAAAACAATAAATACATGTTATGACAAATCTAACAAGCATTATGACAAAAATCTGTTCATTCAGGGCAGGGTATCAGAATAAAGGAGTTTCAGCCGAATTGTATCCTCATTAAGTACCTAAATCTGCAGCAACATCGGAGTAGGTGAAGATCTTAGGACATTTATAGAAATCATCTCCTACCTAGTACAATGCTTCTACCTCACTCCTACAGAGCTACGACTTGTGGGCTGGTGCGTAGAAAAGGAGAGGGATTTAGATTCTAAAAACAGATCTGCCTTACACACAAATAAGTGTAATTCCAGCTAAAAGGATCCCTGGGAGAGACAAGAGCAAGAGAAAAAATACCACAGACAGCATACCAGCATGCATAACCTGAGGTTGTCTCAACAAAACTTCTGGAGATGTTGGGTATTTGATGGCTGTGTTTTCATTAAATAATGAAAATATTCACAATCCCAGCCTTTCACAACCCCAGCTGCCTGGGCAGTTTAACCACTCCACTTGCATGGCTCTGCAAACCCACACTGCAGATGCTCCTCACCTGATCTACAGTATCATTATCATATTTCACTGGTGCAAGCACAAGGAACAGAAACTCATGTGGCTGTGGTAATTCCCACAAGCTCCCTATTTCAGAGCTGTAAAATATTCTTTCCATGAGTTGCTACTTGTGACCTGCAAACCTATGTCCCAAACAAGAACATGCTCTGAGCATATTTTGAGAACTGGCAGGAAGCATCTCATAATTATACTGCTTTCAGCCGCTTGCCCTCCTTGGCATTCAGCTTTCTAGCAAATTATTTTCCAGTAATATTTCTGTGTGAAACTTCCAATATCCTATATAGAAAATTTCCTTTCTGTCTGAGGGCATGGAAATCTTAAAAAGTGGATCTTGTGGATAGTTAAGAGACAAAAAGAGATGTATCAGATCAAGCACACAGCAGATGGACAAGAAGCAACACTCATAAGTTGCAGCACGAGAAATTCCAGTTGGATATGAGGGAAAAAAATCTTGCCATGTAGTGGTTTAAGGACAGGACAGGTTGCCCAGAAATGTTGTGCAATCTCCATCCTTGGAGATTGCCAAGATGTGATTGAACAAATTCCTGAGCAAAGTGAGCTGGCTTTGAAATCAGACCTCCTTGAAGCAAGAGGCTGAACCGGATGACCTGCAGAGCCCCTTCCACCCTCAGCTACCCTGCAGTGTAGCAGCCCCACATCCCTCCCACAGCATCACCCCACAGCACAGCTGGTGGGCCAGGCTACATCCCAGAACAAATCCTAAGAATGAGCTTACTGCGTGGCGCTGCTCAACTGACGGTACAAAGATTTTACTAATACTCAGGCAAAACACTTGCTACCTTAATTTCACCCGGTTACTTCATGGTTAGCTTTCATGTGATGGTTATAATTTATTTCAAACTTGAGCTTTACAACTTCTAGATATATGAAGTATTCCCTTTTGTTATCTCTGAAGTAATCATTCATATTTAAAGCTTAATCTTCCCTATTAAACCACACCTAAACCCCAAAATGATTTTACTTTTTCTTCTGTTATTTCTGCTGCTGTCCAAAAGCAGATCGTAAGGGTAAAATCTTGACCCCTTTGCATTCCATGGGACTTTTAAAAATTGATTTTGATTAAATAAGATTTCATCCTATATGTCCGAGCTCTGTAGAAATGATCTTTTTTCCCCAATTTACAAGACAACACTGTGTACTTAGTACTGCACCAGCTAATTTTTAGGCAGTAACACTTGCTTAATTTCATGTCTACATCTAGATCTCCCATCCTACCTGCAGAATTAATATCTGTATCTGGGATTATTTTTTCTCACGTTTTAGTTAACATTTTTTTAAATTCTCTCAATTTATTATTTTATAACCAAGATTGCAAACAGATAGTGTTCCTATGTTTCTGTATGCATGTCTGATTTCTCAGTGCAATTCTGTTCACAGTTCTCTTCATTTATCTCTCTGGAAACCCTGTGTAAGATGTCCTCGACCTCCGCATGTCTATTAACTAGGACTGGACTTAGCCCTATTCCCAGAATCCAGTTCTAGTTTTATCTATATTCTGTGTCTGGAGTCCCAATTATATGGCCTGTTATACAACTATTTGCAACTCATGTCAGTCAATTATTTGCTGGCAAAAGTTCTGTATGTCCTTAATCATGACTCTTATTCAATTCTTTCCATTAGGGAAATGCCAGTGCAGAATGTACGCTAAAAGATGTTCTGACAGTATGTGACTTTCCAAAAGGTAGACAGGCCACAAGGTCAGTCTGACTTCCTTGGTGATCTGCTTTTACCACATCTGACTTTCTTTTATTAGATCTATGCAAAATTAGATCTGTAATTATGGCTTCTATTATCCCACCCTTTCTAGTCTAGTGACAGATGTTCCCTCTGGCATTTGGTAGTTCTTAGGTACAAGATAAGAAAGATAAGTTTAGGAAGGTAAGTTATTAAGTTAGACTGTCAACATACCATTGCCCAATAACAATTAGAAAGGCTAGATAATCAGTAGAAGTGGAAAAGGAAATTGTCATCCCCATAGACACTGAGGTTCTAACAGGGATGAAACAGTACATGTGAGCACACGCATGGAAAACCAGCAGAGAGCTGCCTGACGGGTCAAGGTATGTGCTCAACAACATTGTTTAGAAAAATCAAACTGGCTGGGAAAGAGAAGGGAAAAAAGCTTACAGTGGGGGAAAAAAACAAGGAAGAAAAATGGAATTTGTTCTTCATATCAACCAGCTTGGTTTTTCAGGGTTTCTCCCTCCTTGCCAGATTTCTTTCAAGCTTACTTGACACAAACTGTTTGGAAGATAATGGGTTTGTCTGAGATTGCCAGGAGGCATGAGTACCACCTCATTTTAGGAAACAAGGTTCTTCTGTCTTCAACACAGGTCATTTAGGTCATTCTGTAGGTTGTGTGTGTAGGATCATACAGAAACTCCCAAAGAAGTGATATGAAGCTCCAGAAGACTCAGGGGAGAACATCTCAAAGGAGAGGTTCTTAATGTGCAGTTATTCTAGAAAATGTGGAAACAGGGCTCTACTTCCAAGAATAGTCAGAGGCAGCAAAGAACCAAGCAGGGGAATCTGGATACATGCTGTCACCTGTTTGGCCTTAGCAATCACAGTGAGGCAAACCCTCATACATCAGCTTTTCATATTGAAGCTCGAGTGCCAGTTCCAGTATAAGAGGAGAAGGAGCACGGAAGAGAAAAAGTATTACGAATATTATTTTTGTGGTAGTAACACTCCATAGAAACTGAAACAATTCATAAAGATTCCTCCAGCATCTTCTTAATAAAACAGCACACAACTAACATAAAAACGCCCAGAGTTAAATCAAGCCTTCTGTGAATTGAACCTCTAGGTTAAACTGCATCTTCCATGGCCAGTACAGGTTTCTGTCTGAAATATGGTTCTCCAGCCGGCCTAAATTTTCTGTACCAGAGTATATTTCTGAGCAGACTAAGGAAGGTCTTTACAGGCTCATCAGACTGCCATACAGGCCAAACTTCAAGCTTAGACTCCTTCAAAGCTGGGGTAAATAATATAGCTCTTTCACCGCACCTTTAATAAAACATCAGTCACCAGTCACCTGCAGAGGCAATCCACACTAATCCACTAGTTTGGGGCAAAATAAGAAAGCATGGGAAGGCTTAAAGCAGACAGACTGCTGTAGATCTACTGGTCCCATCTATGCTAGTTTTTGAGCTTGCCCTCCAGGTCCACCCTGGGGCTGTAATACCCTTGCTCCCTCCCTACTGCAGGCCCTTTCCCACTTCTGTCCCGCAAGCGACTGTGGCTTGTTTCTAGCTCTCATAGGAAAAAAAGAAAAAAGAGAAAAAGAGAGGTGCAAAGCAGGAGAGGGAATGTGAGTCAGAGACCAGTTCTCCAAGCTGTCAACCACTCATTCCCATGGCCCCTCTCAGGCAGCACCAGTACCTGTTTGTGCCCATACCTGGCATCCCACACAAGTCTGGTAGGCTGGCTCCCGGTCCTGAGGATATGTGCATGTGCGTGCCTATGTGCACATGTCCATATGTATATATGCATATGCAGAAGGCTAATTTTAGACAGAAGGTTCCTGCCTGGGTGCTGAGTCAGGAAACAAGCCACCCGTTGTCAGGTAAAGCACGCTTAGTCCCCAGCAGGAGGCAAAATAAGTCATTGCTCTCCAGGACAGCCCATATTTAATTTCCTCACTTGCAGAGGCCATTGGCAGAGAAGAAGCGCCAGAGCCAGCCCCTCCACAGCCCCCACAGTCCCAGAGCCATGTGGAGAGCTGGGCAGGCGAGCTCTTGTCTTGGGTCCCCCACTCCTGCGTGCTCTGAAGCTGGCACCTCATGGGAAGCTAGGTCCAAATGCCTGGGATGGAGACGGCAATGGAAGACAAGCAGTGTTTAAAAAGGTGCTTAGCTAGTACTGGACACTTCCAAATGTGTGTTGCAACTAGCAGTGTTTTGCCCAAGGAAACACAAGCCCCTGAGAAAGCCATGTGTCACTGTATCCCTTCAGATCAGCCTCTGGATCAAAACAACAGCTCTCTGCCTGGGAGATCCAGGCATGTGACCTAGAAAGAAAAAGGCAGAGTAGTTGCTACAGGGAAATTCTGGGGAAAAAAGAGCAACATAATGGCACTGTAAGTTCCCAGTAGCTGTCCTGCCTTCCTGCAGCTGCTGCCACCACCTGCCTAGTGTTGCCATCCCTGGGGCTCCTGGACCACCATACAACCAAGCCCGTGGGAGACCTGGCTGCAGAAATGATCCAGGGAAAGCTGGGAAGGACTCTTCCCAAACACAGCTCTGGGTCTAACACTCACGAACCCCCATGTCCTCTGAATCCAGCTGACTGAGAAAAAGGGATGCACCCCCACATTCTCCAGAAGGGTGAAGAATCAAATGAGAGCAAACATCAAGCATCTTGTGACAAAGTGGTTTGGGTGGAAGTCCCTAGTTGTGGCCTCATGGCCTGGTGTGGCTGCCTGAGCATGGGGAGGGTGCAGACAGGGGGTCGGGTGCTGCTCGCAGAGCTGGCGGTCGTCCTTGCAGTCATGTCCTCCAGCTCACGCACAAACGCACACCACAGCATGTCAGCTTGGAGAGTGCCAACAAGGAAGAAGGAACCGGTGCACAGCACAAAAGCAGGGGTGCGGGAAGGTTGTGTCTGTGTCAGATGAAACACACTTGGTTTTGCTTTTGAAGTGCAGAGGTATTTTTTCAAGGGAAGGCCAGTGTGATGCCATCACCTCTCTGCCTTAACTGGAGACGTGGCAGGCTGACCTCCATGACAACCCGGAGCAGCACGTGTTGCATGCTTCTGAGCTGTCCCACCCCTCCAGTGAAGCAGGTCTGCCAAGCAAAGGGGAGCGAAAGGGTGTCCAAGGGAAGGCCTTGTGCTGATGACAAGGTCTGTGAGTCCTGAAGGATGTTTGATGTCCTTGATAAAACCACTGGTGCCTGGCTTTCCTCCACATGCAGGCATGTCCGTTCTTGTGCAGCAGCTGTTGGCAGCCGTGCTTCTCATTCCCAGCTGGTGTGGCAGGGTCTGCCCCGCACCGCTGCTCCCCAGAGCAAGGGCAGACCGGTGGGATGCTGGATGGCTCTGTGACAAGAACCCTGGAGGTGACAGCAGCTGGAGGGAGAAAATGGGGTGCCATGAGCATGCACATAGCCAGCGGCGCCTGCTTATGACTGCTGTGAATGGCCTGTGCTGTACGGCTCGTGGCTGAGCAGAGCTGAGTATCCCAATCACAACGGTGTACACGAACTCTACTTCTCTGTTCCAGACTTCAAGGAGGGCACAGAGATGCTCTGGTGTGGAGATAAAGGCTGTGCTGACCTGTTTTGTTGGATACATTGGTAAATCACAGACTTTCTGACATGGCCGTTCCCAGAGGTGATGCTCAGGGGGACTCCGTAGGCCTGGACGTTTCTGTCCAGAGTTGCACTTGGGTGTTTCCCTGATGCACTGGGTGTGATCCAAGATAGGACTTCATGGAGCTGCCAGACGAAGTTGTGAAGCTGTGGTAGAGCATTCAAGGGCCTCATTACCGCTTTAGAGACCTTGAGCCACTTTGTTCCTTTTGCCTCAGGTTCTCAGCTACAAAAGAAAAATAAATATGCCTTATGTCTCAAGGGTACTCTTAAGTTAAGCCTGTTAATTACTATAACATGTAGTTATTATGGTAATGGAGCCTATATAAGCAGCTAAGAATTTCTGCTGTGCTTAAGCAGAGGAAAATATCATTAAATAGTTGTCAGTAGAAACGGTAAATATCTTTGTTTCCTCGCAAAGTGAGCCATCCCGTGCTGTGATCTAAGTAAGTGTATGCCACGTAAGCTCAGTCCATATTGCACGGAAATAAGTCTTTTTGCAGGACTGTATGTGTATATGCTATAACGTAGGCAAATGCAAGCTCTGTCTGCTCCTACTCCAAGGTAAAAAAACAATGAGGTTGTATTAGTGCAGATAACATGAGGTAAGTGCCACAGGTAAACTCCAAGAGCAAACTGTGCCTGCCCGCACAAGCGAATGGCTGAACCATTCTCCTGGCCCTCATACACACAGTACGAGAGCTTGCTGCAGAAAGCTCCTGCATTCCCTTATACCCCAATGCAATAACAGCTGATCTGGGGAAAGTGGTTTGAAGCAGCAAAAAAAGAAGCGAGAGAAGGGAAGCGTAGCTCTCCTGTGCCTGTGATGGCTGCTTGCTGACTTCTGTTCATAGGAATATTGCAGTGCTTTTTACCGAAGTCAGAGGAAGTCAGCTTTAAAAGAAGAAAATAATGTTTAATGAGAGGCTGTTTTCCTTCACACCAGACTTATTTTTCACAATCCATTTCTATATATCTGAAGCCAGGCATTGATAGTGGGATCCCTGGCACGGAGCGCCTCTCTCAAGTGAGCGGCACCGGCAGCTGCTGCTGTGGATTCCACAAACAGGGGAGCAAATCCTGCAGCCTCTGTGCAGCCACGGCTCCGTTGCTACAGACTGCCAGATTTGTCCCAACTTACTTTTTCGTTTTCCTTCAGTGTTTCAAAGTTCCAAATGCTCCTCAAAAGATTTCCACTGATAAAGTATATTTCTGAATAATCTGATGGCGTTTGTTCAAGAAGAAATATGATCTGATGTAAGTAAGTGCCTAAGGAGATAATTTAAAAATACTTTTTCTCTTCCAAAATCTCTACTGCCAGTGCATTTTATGAGAGACAAAATTCCTTACTCTTATTAAAGAAAGACCTATGGTTAGACCTCCTCTTTTAATCCAGAAGATTTCTGACATAAGGACGTTTTCTTGTTTAATACGTTGCTAAAGTATGCTGTTGACAGATACTCTGCCAGTAGTGAATTCCCCTGGGAAAGTGAAGTAGTATAGACTTCCTTCCTCATCTGAGAAAAAAAACCCACTGAAATGTGTTTTTCCAGGCAGCTGGTCAAGGAAGCAGGTGTCAGGCTCATAAGAAAGTCTGCAAGTTCTGCATCATAGCCCCCTTCTTCCCCTGCTCAGCTGATGGCAACACCCAACTCACACCAAGACCATTCCTTGTGTGAGTAAGAAAATACTTCCTTGTTGCCCTAAGGCACATTAAGCCTATGCTATATATAATTTGACAGTAATTTCTGCTGCAAGTTATAAAAACAACTTCCAATTCACATTGTCTTTATTTCCTGCCACAGCTATCTGTCACTCATGGAAGCTAATGTTTCTCTCCAACTTGTCTGGCTGCTTGGTTTCGGTAGTTGGCAGACTTGGCTGTATTTCCTAATTTCATAAATCTCCTTTCCAGCCTTCCTCCTTTCCTTTCTCCCCTGTAGCATTTACATCTATCCCTCTGAAGACTCCACTAGTCTCCCCCTTTCATTTCCAGATCAGTATCAAAATCCCCATCCATCTGTGCATTTAAACCCTCCGAGGACTTGCTTTCCTTACACACAGGGCTCTGTTATGCTCGCCCTTGCCTGGCTCCTCCCGCTTGTGCGGTACCAGCCTCCTCTCTGCGCCGAAGCACAATCTTCCCTTGTTGCAGCAGCCACCGCCAGCTCACCCACCCGAGCCATCTGGACCCACAGCCCTCCACTTCACCGAGTCCTGCGCCGCTTGGCTTTAGGAGCTTATCTGCATGCCCGTCCCTTGACAATTAATTTCTTTCCTCCCTCTGCTGTTTTTTGGGCTGTAAATCAAGGATTACTGTTGCACTCTGCAAAGTGCTTTAGAAAGCAAGCTGAATTGGGCACTCTACAGATTGGATGAGATCATGTTGTATTTTATTGTCTTAAAAAGTGTTTGGCAGACAGGTACTACGTCGTGTACCATGGTAACAGCTGATGGAAGGAAAGATATTATAAATACACACACCACACAGAAGTCACTCGAAAAGTTGGTATTTGCAAGGGTTACTTCATGGCACTATATAAGACATCATTATTTAGCTCCTTTTATTATTTCCTTCTTTCATGTACTCCAGCTTTGCAAAGAGGAAATAAAAAAATGGCAGCTTCTCAAATTTGGGTAATTTTGGCAAAAGTCAGATTTATAACGGTCATTATTATATGCACGTGATTTCCTTCAGTAAGGGTTCAGAGTGCCTTCTGTTTTTCGGTGGATAGTGTGAAGTAAATCCCTAAGAATACAAGAAAAGCAAATAAATATGAAGGGAGAAGATGAAAACAAGTGGGACACCGACTTAGAGAAACAGATTTACTGCCACAAACAAAGCACCGAAATCCTGTTAGTGGCTATGGGAGGTGCAGCAATAACCTAAGAGCTCAGCTTGTCATTTTGCCTTTAGTTCTTTTTTTTAAGGTGCATTGCTCAAGGAGCTACTTTAGTCTGTTTTCCCGCAGGTCTGTGGGTGTTGTCTCCTAGATCTCCATGTGCTACCAAAGCAAACCAGCTCTCCCCAGGCTTGCATGCATCCTCACCAGGTAAGAGCATGCTCAGTGCTTGGTCCAAGCCGGCCCTGCATGATCCACGCCATGTTGATGCACGCCAGTCGGAGTGGTGCTGGAGGCTCGCTGCTCCGCTGACAGGCTACTGCCAAATGCTTAAGGGAACTTCTTATGTTTTAACTCCTAATTTTGTTTCTCTCTTCTAGCTGGCTACTCACTTTCATAAAACTTAAAAGAAATTATTTATCTTTAAGACTTCTGCTCCTCTTCCAAATACAGCTGCAACTGACGAACAGGCTTAAAACTTACTAGCAGGAAACCAGCAGGAAAATGGACAGAAAGGGAGTTAACAAGATCCCTGAGGCCTTGCTCTGGCAGGAGGCCATGCTGCTGCTCCAGTGGCACCACCGCTTCATGTTAATTTTAGCACTCCTCACTGAGCGGGTCTGACACCCCAGCAATTGCACCTTCCAGGTACAGTCAAAGGATCTGTGTGGAAAGGAAGGCAGATGGTCTTCAGTTCATGTAGCAAAGCGAGCTACTCGAAACTGCTTCTAAGTCTTGGTGGTAGGGATGGATATGAAAAACAACTTGCATTTTTATAAAGATGTACGAGGACTTTTCTCCCACACTGCAGCCCAGAGCCTGCCTGGTCAGTTTAAACTTGACAGGATCCTCTCAGCTGAGCTGCCATTTGCACGGAGACCAACAAGTCTATCCGCAATGCATTTCTCAATCCAACGGACCTGAATATTGACAGCTACATCTGTTCTAGGAAAAATTCCCAATTCTGGGACACCAATGGATGACTCTGCTACATCCCTTTGTGGTATCAGGGTGAGACCTGGTCACTCCTGACCCCTACAAAGAGAAGCGGCCTGTGTGCCACGGGTGGGAGACACAGTACTCCTTGGCTAGGTGGCCAGAGCTGGGATTTGAGTCCCTCTCCAGGAACACGGTGTGGCAAAAAAGCTGGAGACACTATGTGCTTCCTTGGATTGGCATTTTAGCCCCCCTGTTCCTCATATCACTATTTACAGAATACAGATGGTAGTAACGCTTCTGACTTGTAGTTTCTTTCTCACCTGGAAAGCGTAGCAGAGACTGTATCTAAGCCCGTGTTTTGACTGCACCCACCACAACCATACCTTGATACCATTTTGGGCCTTTGTGTACTACTTGAATAAAAAAGAGCATAGTGATATTACAGGTTGCTAGTGACAGAAAAGTATCTGTATGCATGATGAGCAGTGACTCAAAACCTAGTTCCAGCTTTGAAACCCATTGCCTTGTGCAATTTCCAAGCAACAGCACTTTACTGACATTGGTAAGAAGGACAGGAGGATGCTTGCCAAGGTCAGATGGCAAACTGGGATAAACCTTGCTGAAAGGCCAGGCAGACTCCCTGCTGGTCTCTTTCAGTAACAGTCAAGGAAAATCTGCTGAGCTCGGTAAATCGCTAGTGACAAGGACATTTGTTCTTCCCCAAGAACTGGTTCAGACATGTGACAAAGCATCAGGAAGCAGAGAGTGATATTCTTCTGCCACATGGGAGTCAGTACAACATGTGTCCAGCCTGCTTGCCACTTCTGTGCAGCTTGAGTACACACAGTAATCGTAGCTGGTGTGTACTTGGTCTTCTTCCAGGACCCTCTAGAGAGTAACAGAATTAGATCTCTTGTGAGCTAAAAACACCAACTTCAGCCAATATTTTGTGAGACTGTTGGCCTGCTGCAGTTTATATCCAAACCAAATCCTGCCAGTAAACTGGACAGAAGTTTAGCATGTCACATTAAGTGGTTTGCATGAAGTCTGCACAGAGCCAAGAATGGGTTTCTCATTTATTTGGAGGGAAACCTCATGAAATGTTCCATTTCCTATCAGTATTGCCTTTTATGGGTGATATTCAATGACAGTCTTAGGCTACCTGTTATGTTGTTGATTAGTGTGTGAGTAACAAGCCCTTTAATAGATTAGAGCATTCATTTGAAGCCATAGGCTGCAAGTGTGAGTGAGAGCTAGCAGCCTGATAGACAGAGATCTCTCACAGTTCCTTATGTAATCTTCCCTGTAATTAAGATAAAGAGTCATTCTAGTTGGTAAGCTTTGAGTCAAACTTCCCTTTAGCCGTGATGAAAGAACACTGCCATTAATTAGCTATGCATGTAACCGCCAGTGAAACCCTGGAAATTACAGCTGGAATAAGGAGCGACCCTATCTGAGTGCAGCTGTATTTCGCTTTCCTGCAATGTAAATGCATTTTTCATAAATATGTTCCTGTATAATGCAAGTTTTACTTGTAAAGACTTCCTTTGGATGTAATCAAACTTATATTCAAAGCAGATTCAAAAGGCTCCCAGTACACAAGCTGAGAAAATACGAGCAAGATTAAAGCAGAAAGTATATACATCATCTAAAATGATTTGAGGAAATGAAATGAGCTGTGCTATGAAAACTAGAACTAAGCAAGCTTCATCTTCTAAGGATTTGTATGCGTTGCCCCATAGCCTTCCCCTCAAGCAGTTTCCCTGAAATAAACACAGCTCCCTACAATGCACTCCTCCTCCACCTTGTCCTCCATGCCATGAAGGGCAGCAGGTGGTGCAACCCAGGCAGCCACTGCCAAAAGCAATATATAACAGTGAAGCTCTGCCCACCATTCCCTCCATATGGTACTCTTCCACCCAGGACCTGAGTTTCAAAAAACTTGTTGGACTGCCCTTGCTCACTTTTCAGACATCTCCTTCTGTACTGCACTTGCTTGAAATCTGCAAACAACTATTGGGATGGAGAGAGGGAGAAGTGCCAGTAAAAATAGACAGGCAGGCATATGGTCAATGAGACTGGAAATGTCTTCTTCCATTAGAAGGTCTGGCTAAAACAGAGCAAAAGTTATTTATAAGCCAGCACAGCGGAGGCACTCCCTGAGGTAAGAGAGACATTCTCGAATGACATGGAGAACAAGATCAGTATTGCTGCTTAGCTCATTATTTTATCCCTCACTGGATGCTGACCCCTCTTGTTTTCCTTTCCCTGACCTGCTGCCTGGAAAACTGGGATGTTGATTATAGGATCATTCAAGAACTTTGAATGTAACATAGCTTTTGATGTTAGTGAGAAAGGAAGAAGGGCTATATCCATATCTTTAACAGCTACAATAGTCTAATAATTTGCTGTTAATAATAGACCTTCATTTATAGGCTTAATTACCTTACCAGAGTATTTCTGATGTGTATTTGCACGTCTTACACGCTACTTGCAGCTGTTGCAGTCTTAAGTTAAAGATGGGCCAGAAGTATTGCATTCTTGAGAAATAGCCCCTGTGATATTTTGCAGTCAGGGTATCTCTGTTGCCAAGCATGCTCCATAGTGAAGTGATAGGCATATAACAAGCTGGTTGTCTGGCTGCTACATACCACAGATTAGTTGTCATGCCTCGGTCAAAACAACAAAGCGTGAAATACTTTTCCCTTTACTGAGAAATACAGCATGTCATAATAAAAGACAGGCTCCTTTCCACTCTTACAGAAGCAACTTCCATTATACATTTTGCTTAGGAAACTGTCTGAACAATCAGATAAAATGAAGAATATCTGCAGTATCTTCTGTCCATAATTTGTCTTGAGTTACGTGAATTAAGAATATCACTTGTGTCTCTTCTGTCATAAGATAAAAATGACCACAGATGAATTCATTCAAAACCATTCATTTTTATGGACTCCATGTTCAAGAGAGTTTAATCAATGCCACTGCATGCTGTAATTTGCATCTGGATATATTTCAGCTGAAATAGGGCTAAAATCACAAGTAACTAGGCAACTCCCCCTCATATTCTGGGGGTTTGTTCTATTCCAGTACACATATAGAAAGTGATGGGCTTCTGAATGATGCTAGTAGGAGTACAACTGTAACAAAAGACAGCTAACACCTTTTCAGATTTCTTGAATGTGGCATTTCCTAATCCACCCTCAGAAACAGTCGATACCTTTTGCACCTTTTGCCCAGATTTTCAGAAATGTTAATTAGGAGCATAACCGATCTGTGGGAGGATTCTCAAAGGTTATTTAGAGGACGAGCTTTGATGGGAACAAAAAATGTACAGTACTGAACAGTTTACACTAGCTCTAAAAAAAAAAGTCCAAAACTTTCTCTTCATCTCATAGAAACAAAGGCATTTTTCCTCTCTTGGTACATCATACTTGAACTGTAAGATCAGGACAAAACACTGCCTGAGATGAATCTGCAGCAAGGAAAAAGTTAAACAAATTTTTTACAAGCAAACAAAAAATGAAGAATCCAGGGGACAATTTACAGTGCACTGAATCAGTTCTGTGTGCAATTTGTGACCCACTTTTTATACTAAGTCTGGCATAACAGGCTGAAGAAAATTTTTTTTTATCATAATTGTGCCACAGTTTCCATGTGTATTCTCCTATTTATTTACTGTGCAAATGTACCATAAATCCTTTTGCTATACCATTTGAACAATGCAATAGGATAATGGTAGGCTTGCTTTGGGCATCTTACAGTAATTGCCACTTCTTATCTACTGAGTCATTTCACAGGTTAATAAGAGGTGACAGTCACCAAGGAGTGCCTTGTAAAAACTTGCCTTGTCTGTCACTGGATGAAAGCCCTTTCAAATACCTGTCACAGTGGTAACAGCAGTGTTGCAGCAACTGTGATGGTCTGAGAACATAGATGAAGAGAGGTCTATGGGAAGGAAGAGAATTTCTTTTAACAGGCCAACTAGTACAGCTGGAAAAAGTAGACCAAGCTTGCAAGGCCTACATGCTTCTCTTCAGGTCAGAAACATTAAGAACAAAATTAAAATCTAAATAGAGCTCAGGAAAAAGGAACATGATACCTAGAGAGAAGCAAAGGGTAAGATTCTCACTGGTCTTACCCTCACACTTAATGGAGGTAAAAAGGAGCAGCCCGAACACTAGGAATATCTTTCTGACTCCAGCTCCTGCTAGGTCTTTCAACCTTACTTCCTCCCTGGGACTAGCTCTTTGAACTCAGCAGACACCCACTGTCCAGTCTAAAGGTGAATTTGTACCTGGGCATGCCACTGGCTGCATCTTCCCATCTTCCAGCAGGAGAGCATCTTCTTGTTAATACTGGATTTCCACTTAGTTTTATGCATCTTTTTCTTGAGCTTTGTTGCTAACTTGCAAGGAACATTTGTTACATAGAGAACAGTGATCATGCACCACAATGGACCACTCAAAAGTCACAAGCAATGCTTAAATGCGAAATGTGCCTTTTAAGGTTACTGCATGCATGGAGATTTTGGCAATTGATTTGAAAAGAAAACAGAAATAGAATTACGTATGAAGCAGCAAAGAAAGCACTCAGTGTGAAGGAAGGCTGATGGTACAAATTTTAGATAATATGAAAGAAGAAACAGACTCCTCTGTAGTTCGCTTTCATTCTGCCCCTCCATGGGCTTAGCTGCCTTGTCTTTTATGTTTATGTCAACAACCTGCTGCTTGTTTCAATAGTCTGTTTATTTTTTGCAAAAAAAACCTGTGAGCTAGGGAAGCTCAGGAGCTTACCCATGTGCCAGGGTGGGGGACTTCCCAGGGCAGAGCTGTGGCAGTTGTTGCACCTTACAGAACAGGCTTTTTCAAGAGGGACAATGAATGTGGAACTATTTTCAGAACAAAACACAAAATCTGTGTTCGGCTTGGCTTTTCACATGCTCAAAGCTAAACAACACAACTACTCCCTCGTGCAAAGAGAGACCACAAAGCTCACAACTAGAAATGCACTCACAGCCCCTCTACCACCTAACCAAACTATTCTTCGAAAAGTTGGAAAGATGACCAGGAAAGAGGCACATTATGGTGATAAGGTGAGATGCAGCCCCTGACTGACACATGACAGAGTAGATGCAAGACAAGCTTATGAAGAAATCCCATGTGCACACTGCAAAAGAGACTACCCAGGGCACACATCTCCATGCTTCATGACAAAGAAGTAAGTTCAGTCACTTTTTGGGTGGTGCTGTCATACTCCTCCATCCCCTCAGTTTTCTATGCCAGTTTGCATGCTATTTGGGGGCTCCACAGTGGGGATGAAGTGCTTAATTTCTCTTGGATCTACTGGCTCCTGTTTTTTCGCTTGTGTGGATTTTTTTTTTTTTTTTTTCAGAAATACACAAAGAGTAAGAGAGTGCAGAAAACCCTCAAAACTTGCCCAAGCCTTCAGAATCATTTTACTCAATGTTGAGAGCTGCCTGGCCCAAGGACAAGGGTGTTTGTTCAAGCACATCAGATTCACCACCCTATAGAAATTAAAGTGCCAATGCTGGAGCATGCTTCAGCAAAATAAAATCCCAGTGAAAGAATATCTTTATCCCCCAGCACACATCCACCAGCTCCTTTGTTTCTGTTTCTGCTGATGATATGATGATGAAGAGCACATAAAAAACAAGCACAACTGCTTCTTCACATTTTTTTGTTGTGATGACATAAAATTCTTCCTGGAATGTAAGATGAAACTGGAAGATGCTATTGCTGTAGGTAAGAGAAAAAGAGGCAGGAGTTCCAGATAATGTGCAAAGAAGCCTATGAAATATGTAGCTGTAAAATGAAAAGTTTCAGATTAAAAGAGAGAATTGTCAAAGGACTGATGATATTTTAGTTGTTAAAAGAAAGAAAAATCTGACATTTTATAAATGATGCTCAAGCCTGTCTCCAGCCCATAAATCTAATACATGCACTATAAGATCACAGCAAAAACTTTTGAAAAGCACTCATGTTTGGGCAAATCTCCTTGAAATGGCAGCCACACCTGGCCAGCGAGTCCTGTGAATAGTTACTGCCTTCCATTTCACGGGACTTGAGGAACCTGTGGCAGTACTTCAGAAAGAACTTCTGAAGGACTTTGGTTTTCAGCAAGTGCAATGGGTGTAACTTTTTCCCCAGTATAAGAGGTACTTGCAGCATGATTAGAAAGAGATTCTCCACAGTACATGGTTTCAGTTCACTAAGAACATCAAAAAGAAAGAAGGTGCCATCCTGTATTAAGCAGCGAGGGCTGGAAGGCATAGCATTCAAGGAGCATAATTTGACAATGTGAAATTTCACAATAAGGATAGATCTAATTTAAAAGTGATCATCCACTGTATTGAAACAAAATCAAATTGATATTTACCAGCTGCACACTAAAATTGACTGTTACTGGGACAGTCCACTTTAACAAAGTTAACTATCAACAGATTCCTATATCTAAGAGCACTAGCATACAGACAGTAATGTGCCTTTGTTGTATTTTTTCACCGGTAACTTAAGGTAGCATAAGAACCATGTGTTTTGAATAAATGTTAAGGTAGATGAAAGTGGATGACTTCTTTCTAAGGAAAAAACTATTTTATTGTTAAACATGATGTGTAATTCAATTACATTGTTTTGTCCTCTTAAAAATAAGTGTAACTAAAATTAAGTGTGAAATTATGGCAACACACATTAAAGCTTAAATGTATTGTGACTTAAGAACATACTTAACATTAAGATTCAGGCAGTGCATAATTACTACCAATATTTTAAAGAAAGGAAAAAAAACCCAACCAAACAAACAAACAAAGAAAAAGCCACTGGAGTTAGAACCAGTTTGCTGAAGTGATATTCTGACTTTGGTCAGATTCAACCTCCTCAGAAAGTGCAGAAAGACTGTTTTCTTCATTTTATTTATTCAGCATGTGTCATGTCAATGAGGTATTCTCTCAAAACTGAGAAACTGCAAGTTAAAAGGAAAATATGCTTTCCCCAAAACAAGGTGTGGGAGTCAGGAATCTATTAATTCTACCATCTGAAAGAACATAGGCCCTATGCCAGCAAATATCCAGATAAACAAAGTATTTATGGCTTCTAGAAAGAAGTTAGAAACCTGAAGAGGAGTTAGAAGCTTAAGTGTTTAATTAATTCAGTTCTATAATGATTCCTGTATTTACAAAATTGTTCTGCTTTAAATGCAGAAACAAAATAACATTCAAAATAAAACCTCAATGTGTGAAGAAATGTTGAATGGCTCAGATGACAGTGCATGACAAAGCCTGTCCAGCGAGTCTCAGAGCCACCCTGTGAAAATGGAAGGGCCACAGTTCTGAAATCCCGGATGGGACATTAACATGTTTGCTCTTAATAAAGAACTGCTTCTAAAAAAAACCAGAGTTAAATATATTAATGTAGCATGTAGAAGGGCAGATACTAGAGGAAAAGAAAAGAGGAGGTGAAGGGCCAGCACCCCTACCCCCCAGGTACGACCATTTGAGAAGATACAGGAAGACATGTTCTGTGGCAAGGCTCCATGGCTATGCAGAGACCTGCCTAAACACTTGGTTAACATTAAAGACACAACCTTCCTTCTTAGTAATACAGCTGAGAGAGAATAAGTTTCTCTTTGCCTTCTCCCTAAACCTCGTCCCATCTTACACTGTAGTAAAAAGCTGTGTTACAGTGTACCATAATTTTGATGCAGTACCATCTGCCACATAAATGTAAGTGAGGCAGGGAGGACCCACAAGACATGCTATGATTCAAAACCTTTGGAGACATTCAAGGAGCAAGTCAGCAGTGATCAAGGTTGCCCTCCATCAATTTTCTGAGCCATGGACTTCAACCTTCCATCTCTCAGATGATGTAAGTTTGACTTGCCTTATGTACTTTACAACAGAGATCAAGTTGCATATTCCATGACCCAGACCCTGAGCCTAAGTATATTAAACTTATAACCCTTAATTAGTTAATTAATTAATTACCTCACCCATTAGAAGAGGAAAGAGATGTGGAGTAGAATGAGTTAACTGGTGCTCATTTGGCAATAGTTACAACCTTGCATCTCTGAACATTCAGCTAACATGATGAATGCAGGGAAGTGGTTTATGAATATTCCATATTTTCAAAAAATCCATATAGTGTAATACTGCTTCTAGTATAGAAATAACCATTACCAAAATGTAAGAACACTTCCCAAGCCTCCAGTGTCAACATGCCATAGGAAAGCAAAGAGGACAGCAAATACGAGTATGGCTTGCACCAGGAAAGTTTCAGCCTCATTTTATTTGCTTTATTGGAATTAACAGAAGATCTAATCAAACAGATTTTAGAAGAGTGAAACAGATCACAAATATGCAGTTTCTGTTCTTTGTTAAGCTGAATATGTTTTCATTGCTACATTCAGATGACAAGCAGCTTTGATTTTCCCCTGATAAGCAAATGGCCATCTCTTGGAAAGAACACATTTTGAGAGATGAATAGCTCATGTGCATCTTATCTACTTTGAATTGATTCAGTGTGTTTTCTTCAAAGCAGATTTAAAGCTGAGAAAATGTTAAGGTGACCTAGTTGTACAAGCCAGAAGTAATTAATTTTGATCAGCAAAGTCTCAGCAAAGTAAGAGATGTTAAATTAAATACTTTGAGCCTCTTCGGTCTATTTTGAAAAGTGAACTGAGTCACCCTGATGGAAGCAGAGTATTTTCAACACTGTTGAAGCAGAGTTGATTGAACATCTCTGTGTTTTGAACGTGGGTGGAGCTATCCTCGATTTGTATCTAACTTTAATGCATTAAGATGATCTTTCATTCATACTCATCAATAAAACGAATGTAGCTGTCAATCAGAAATCCCCAGCAGAACAGGGAGAAAGCTGATCAAAACCAGACTTATTTCCCTTAAAACTAAACAAGGAACAATGGCAACCAGCTCAAAATGTCTCTGAAAGGATGAGGCATACAACAAAAATCCAAAGTTTGTTCCAAATAAACAGCACTTTATGCCATGTGAACTCTAAATTATATTAAGCAGTGACTTAATACAAATACAACTGATCTGTGGAGAGTTATGTAAACATCCTACTACAATTAGCCATCATCATTTTCCTTTGCAAATGTTCATAGGAATATCCATTCTTACCATACTGGCTGGAGGCCAGCTACCAGAAGTTATACAAATGCATTCAAGACAAGGAAATCCTAAACTATTACTTCTCAGTAGTGCCCATTCCCACCGAACTTGATGACACGAGACTTTGGCTTCATAGCAATGAGGCCATATACATAATGTTCACTAGCAGCCTTCATTTGTTTCTGGAAGAGGAGAACCTCGATCCATACCACTCCTACCTGTTTGACAACAGTGCCAGCAACAGATGTCCAGAGCCCAGAGGAGGATCACAGGTCAGCAGAAGAGCACCTGAAGAGAAGCACAGAGGAATTCCAGCCAGTAAGTCAGCTTCATCAGGGGCCCAACTGTAAGACACTGCATCAGATGTTTGTCTCAACATTGCTGGGACATCAAAGTCTGGCCTTGAAGAATCGGATTGTCGGGATGCCGCAGCTTCGTGGTGGTAGCTATTGCAAGGATCTCTTTTCCTTCTTTCTTTCTCTTTCTCTTTTTTTTGTATTTGCGAACTCGTGTCAGGCAAATAAAATTACCTGGTGCTTGACTCCATTTTGAGTCTTAATTCTGTTCCCAAGAATACGAGCAAAACCTCGCTCAGGTTTACAACTGGCGCGTGACACCAGCTTAAATGCCTCTATGCAAATGCATGTAGCATGGGGAATAAACAAGAGGAGTTAGAGATGTGCACATGCCTGCAGGGCTATGATCTTATTGGCATCACAGAGAGGTGGTGGGATGGCTTCTATGACTGGAGTGTTGTAATGGAAGGATACAGGCTCTTTAGGAAGGAGAGGCAGGGGAGATGAGGAGAAGGTGTTGCCCTCTATGTCAAAGACCAGCTGGAGTGCGTGGAGCTCTGCCTGGGGATGGATGAGGAGCTGAGCCTATGGGTCAAGATTAAAGAGAAGGCAGGGACAGGTGACATTATAGTGGGGGTCTGCTACAGGCCACGTGACCAGGAGGACAGAGAGGATGAGGCCCTCTATAGACAGATAGAAGCAGCTTCACGTTCACAAGCCCTGGTCCTCATGGGGGACTTCAGCCACCCCCATATACGTTGGAGGGACAACACAGTGGGGCATAAGCAATCCAGGAGGTTCCTTCTCCAAGTGATAGAGGAGCCAACGAGGAGAGGTGCTATGCTGGTCCTTGTTCTCACCAACAAAGAAGGGCTGGTGGGGAATGTGGAAGCTCAAGGGCAGCCTTGGCTGCAGTGATCATGCGATGGTGGAGTTCAAGATCCTTAGGACAGTGAGGAGGGGTCACAGCAAGCTTGCTACCCTGGATTTCAGGAGAGCAGACTTTGGCCTCTTCAGGGCCTCTCTACCTCTTCAGCTTGGTAGAGAGCCATGGGATAAAGCCCTGGAGGGAAGAGGGGCCCAAGAAAGCTGGTTAATATTTAAGGGTCACCTCCTCCAAGCTCAGGAGTGATGCATCCCAGCAAAGAGGAAGTGGAGCAAAAACACCAGGAGGCCTGCATGGATGAAGAATATGCTCCTGGACAAGCTCAAACACAAAAAGGAAGCCTCAGGAGGGTGGAAACAAAGGCAGGTAGCCTGGAAGGAATACAGAGAAATTGTCTAAGCAGCCAGGGATCAGGTTAGGAAAGCTAAAGCCCTGACAGAATTACATCTGGCCAGCCACATCAAGGGCAACAAGAAACACTTCTGTAGCTACGTTGGTGATAAAAGGAAGACTAGGGAAAATGTGGGCCCTCTCCCAAAGGAAACGGGGGACCTGGTTACCTGGGTCATGGAGAAGGCTGCGGTACTCAAAGCATTTTTGTCTTCACTGGCAAGTGCTCCAGCCACGCTGCCCAAGTCGTAGATGGCAAGGCAGGGACTTGGAGATATGAAGAACTGCCCGCTGTAGGAGACGATAGGGTTTGAGACCATCTAAGGAACCTGAAGGTGCACAAGTCCATGGGACCTGATGAGAAGCATCCACAGGTCCTGAGGGAACTGGCAGATGAAGTGGCTAAACCACCACCTGTCATATTTGAGAAGTCGTGGCAGTCCAGTGAAGTTCCAACTGACTGGAGAAGTGGAAACATAACTCCCATTTTTAAAAAGGGACAAAAGGAATACCTAGGGAACTACAGGCCAGTCAGTCTCACCTCTGTGCCTGGCAAGGTCATGGTGCAGTTCCTCCTGGAAACCATGCTAAGGCACATGGAAAATAAGGAGGTGATTGGTGATAGCCAACATGGCTTCACTAAGGGCAAATCGTGCCTGACAAATTTGGTGGCCTTTTATGATGGGGTTACAGCATTGGTGGATAAGGGAAGAGCAACTGATGTCATCTACCTGGACTTGTGCAAAGCACTTGACACCGTCCTGCATGACACCCTTGTCTCTAAATTGGAGAGACATGGATTTGACAGACAGACCACTCAGTGGATAAGGAATTGGCTGGATGGTCGCATTCAAGGAGTTGCGCTCAATGGCTTGATGTCTGAGAGACACTGGAGACCAGTGATGAGTGGTATACCTCAGGGGTCGGTATTGGGACCAGCACTTTTTAACATCTTTGTAGGAGACATGGACAATGGGATTGAGTGCTTCCTCAGCAACTTTGCTGACAACACCAAGCTGTGTGGTGAGATCGACACGCTGGAAGGAAGGGATGCCATCCAGAGGGACCTTGACAGGCTAGAGAGGTGGACCCATGTGAACCTCATGAAGTTCAACAAGGCCAAGTGCAAGGTCCTGCACATGGGTTGGGGCAATCCCAAGCACAAATACAGGCTCGGCATTGAATGGCTTGAGAGCAGCCCTGCAGAGAAGGACTGAGGGGCGTTGGTTGATGAGAAGCTCAACATGATCCGGCAATGTGCATTTGCACCCCAGAAAGCCAACCATATCCTGGGCTGCATCAAAAGAAGCATGACCAGCAGGTTGACGGAAGTGACTCTCCCCCTCTCCGCTCTCCTGATAACCTACCTGGAGTACTGCATTCAGCTCTGGGCCTCCAACATAAGAAGGACATGGACCTGTTGGAGAAAGTTCAGAGGAGGGCCATGAAGATGATCCAAAGGCCGGAGCACCTCTCCTATGAAAACAGGCTGAGAGAGATGGGGTTGTTCAGCCTGGAGAAGAGAAGGCTCCAGGGAGACCTTACAGCAGCCTTCCAGTACCTAAAGGGAGAGTACAAGAAAGCTGGAGAGGGACTTTTTACAAGGGCATGTAGTCATAGGACAAGGAGTAATGGCTTTAAACAGAAAGAGGGTAGATTTACATTAGATGTAAGGAGGAAGTTCTTCACTGTGAGGGTGGTGAGACACTGGAACAGGTTGCCCAGAGAGGCTGTGGATGCCCCATCCCTGGAAGTGTTCAAGGCCAAGTTGGATGGGGCTTTGAGCAACCTGGTCTAGTGGAAGGTGACCCTGCCTATGGCAGGGTGGTTGGAACTAGATATCTTTAAGGTCCCTTCCAACCCAAACCATTCTATGATTCTATGATGCATTTTTTTAGAAAAGCCTGTTTTCTACATCTTTTTTAGCAGTAGCACAGGGTTCCATCAGAGCAGTTTGGACTTTGCAAACTTTCTATAATCCGAATTTTTGTTACAGGCACATAAGAAAACACTAGATATTGATTAGAAAATAAAAGAACCTGTTCTTTCTGGAACGTTTTTCTGACATATCTTCCATTCCTTCTCTGCTTTGTCGAGTTGCAGAAAGATATTTTTCACTCTTTCCTTTTGTTCACTATGCCTGAGCAGACACAGACCTCTGTGTCCTACGGTCCTCTGACCAACCTGCTTCTTTGAGGATGACTGGGCTCTACCACCTCTGTAGTTTGGACAATATTTAAGTCCAGAAAATGATTTCCTGTGGCAATGATGGATTTTAAACAGGCCTAAGCTGCACATACTTGCCCATCACTGACAGCCTCTCCTTAGTGTTGACTACCACTGTTGCCAATTCCCTCCCAAATTATTTGCTACCCTGCATTTCCCTCTCCTTTTCTATGTCTGCCACCAAGATAATGCGCCTTTGTTTCCAGTCTTCCCTTTCTTGCACTTCTCTCCTTAAGCCTGTCCCAGTGTTGCTGTCTTTCCATTTCCCACACCACTGAATACCTTATTTAATTTTTTCAGTGGCTTTTTTCTCCTCTTTTCTATATGTTTGAAGCATCCTCTCCACCTGCAGTTCTCTGTCTCTTCATGTCCTATTTCCCTTCATGGTTAGTAGAATGTTTTATCTGTTACAAAGCACCATAAACACTCTAGCTGCCATATAAATTACACAACATGCCAATGAAAATAAAGAAAAGCAAATACTGCAGCCCAAATACTCACCGCTCAGCTGCCAGAGCTTTCCTTGTTCTTTTAGAGCTGTCTCAGATGCTGACTCCCATTTATACCCACTTGACTGACCTGCTGGCACTGCCAGAATGGTGTAATGTGGTTTAGACATAAATCTGAGTCAGGTTGTAATTCTGCAGTGCAATGGTCTCTCTGAACAGAGCCCTATTCAATGGACTTGGGGGCATTTGGGATCGGTGAAAGGGTTATCCACAGAAACAGCAGTGCCGCACCAGGCCTTTGGTGTCGCAGCTGCAGTTGCACAGACAGGATGCCTGTGTCTGGTCTGGGGCAGGAGCTGTTCCCCTGCATGGTCTCATAAGCGCTCCTCCTCGTCTTGGTGATGGCAAAATTGTATTTCAGGCATCATACAGCAGTATATGGCAGCAACAAGCAGCAGCTCTTCAAACACATGGATCTTTTTGTTTTATAACTTCCAGCTCACTATAATCATCCCTGTCCCTGCCTCTCCATCTCGACTCTTAACATTTCCTCAGACAAAAGCACTCACGCCTCCATCCTCCCAGTGTCCAGCAGCAGCACCTTCCTGCACTGTAGCAACACAACATGCTTGTGTAGGATAAAGCACTTTGGCGGACAGAGCTAGTAACACCTCAAAACATGACCAACAGAACCCCAACCAAACAGCACATGGCTCTGACTGATAAAACCATGCTTACAATTTATATTCTCTTTGAAATGTATCCAAAAAACTCTGAAAAGCAAACACGCCATACAAAAATAGTATACATTTTTGCTATGCAAAAATAGTATGCTCTACTTCCTATTTTAATGCTATTGAAAATCATCCCAGCTTAACAACTCATCTCACAGGGTATAGATAGTGGGAAGAAATCTTTGCCATGGGATTGCTTCTGAGGCCAGCTTCATAATATTCAGAATAGGATCAGACATTTGAATGGGAAGTAAGGGTCTCCCCACATGAGTTATCTAATGCCCAAGATCTAACAGTCCCAGGGAGTCCAGCAATGGAAGCTTTCTCTGAGCCTTGTGCTTGGCATGCCCCTCCTGATTTGGCATGCGGTGCCATGCCTTATCCTTTCCTAATTCAAGCTCCTCTTCCAGACCTGTTTTCTTTCTATGCAGCCGCTTATTATTTATCTGCCTCTGAGGCTCATCTACTTGGTTGCACAATAAAACAAACCCACTGTATCTTAATGTGTGTGTTTAAGGGAGAATTGCCATGGGTTTACCATAAGGTGCAAAATTCTTATTTTACAAACACCACTTTGTCTTTTTTTTCTTTTTTTTTAAATTTTCTGCTGCCCACAACTACCTTATTATTCCTTTCAATGGCCATTCAGAGCATGCAGATTTACAGGGTATGTATCATGTATTTTTATCTTCAGAGACATCTAGAAAACTCTTGTGTCTCCATGATTACTAATAACTAAAGGTTATATAGCCCATCTTCCTACAAATTAATCTCCTTTGCACCTACTGTTGTGTTGTCCATTTCAGAAGACATTGTGAATCCTAAAAATAACTGTAAATAAATGTCACCAGAATAAAGGCTTTTACCTCATGTTTAGGGAACCTATCTGTTGATGCAGTAAAGCTTGCTGTCAGTATTTTACTTTAATTTAACCCTGAATTTCGCTATCTTATTCACACCATTATTTCTAGATCTCTAAAAAACTATGCTAAATAATTCTTACGGCAACTGCATAACTCTGGAGTACATCCCAGATCAGCCATTCTTGTAAAGCTGTAATTACTGAGATTCACACTGCAGAAGTTACTTCTCCTCTAGGGCAGACACTGCCCTTGCAGCTCTACCAGAACTGGCTGGATGTGGGCTATTGCATGAACTCTCAACTGCTAGTTATCACCGCTCAGCTGAAGGAGTTAGCATAAGCACTCTTTCCTGTTTCAGTCCAAAATCAAAAAGATTAGCTTACCCACAACAGGGAGGCCATGTGAATTAACCTGACTGCCTTGCCTCAAAATGGATTAGGCTCACTCACCGGATTAGCCATAGAGACTAGGCAGTGTATGAAGATGGTCTCTCCCCTTCTGCTCTCTGCCTCTTAGCTGTCAGCCACTGCATCTTAGTGAGTCTCCGTGTGATTTGCATAGACCCCATCTGCCGTCTAGACAGCACCCAGGAACTCACAGTTGCCCAGCAGGGTGGTCTCTCTCCTAGCCCTTGGCTCCGAGAAAGTCTCAGCAATTGGAAATGGTGAGTGTCAGAGGAGCGTCAAAGCCATGCATGGCTGATGAGTTAGAAATGCAGGTTGGATGCAAGCTGTGCTTAACTAAAGGCAAATAAACTTGATAGGCAATATTGTCGCCTGTTCACACTAAGCTCTTTATAAACTTTCCTTGTAAAAACTCTGCAAAATGTGACTTTACCATAACACCCATAGAAGTGCCTAATTTCAGTATTCATCAAACAGCGAGCTAAGACTTCCAGAGGGTTCATGGTAGCTTCCCAGTAGACTACGAACATTTCAGTGTTCAAAATAAATAGCAGATCAACACTAAGTTACGTGCAAACATAGCAGTGCTATGGAAGTGCCACCTTTTTTATCCATATTCTGTCAAGGGAGATGTTGATACCCAGGGTCCTGTCTGCATGGCACACTGCAGAAATTTTCAAACTAACATCAAACATGATAACTGCAAAGAGAGAGCTGCACAGTCACTTCAGTATGTTAGGCCAAGCACAACAAATACACCTGTTTCCAGGACTGCTTTTGGTAACTGAACTGGTATCTTTTCTCAGCACTGAACTGCTTGCACAGCTTCCATTGCACAGGGTAGACATGCCCTAAACATCTCTTGTATGTGCTGGTAAGTGTGGACATGTTAGTGAAGATTGATGTGCCCCTGCATTCAAGAGTATACTCCTATAGCAGGCGCATCATCACAAATGACACCAAATTCCATGAGATTGTCGATGTGCTGTACCAGCCACCACTCTCGCAATCCTGTCCCCCATGACGCCACTAGCACTCCCCTGGTGATACAGCATTTTGGCTTAATGCTCTTCCTGCTGGGTGAACAAAACTTCCGTTCACTCTGATGGATTCAGAGTTAGATTTGTGCTGAGCACTAACCCAGATTCATGAGCTCCAAATTTCCACCTGCCACTGCTGAAATTGAGAGCTCTACTGGAGTCAGAAGCAGGACGTCTACAGCTCTTACTAAGGTTTGGTTGCCTTGTGTTCCCAATGAAGCCAGAGAAAGGGTCAATCACATAGTTATTGAAGAGCTATGCTGCCTTGCAAGGAGGTTAGTTAGCCCTCTGAATTATCCCAGGTTCAGCTGGATCCTGAAAGCTACTCTGTACCCCACTGATGCCAGCATTACTAAATTCATCCTAGTATTCACTCTAGTGAGCTAGCTACATGGTGATATTGTCAGCCATCTAGACATGAATAATGCAGAGATTTTAGTTGCAATCTCCACATCTTAACTTCCTGAGCTAAGACATTTCATTAAAAGTCTTTAAAAAACACAAGATGGTTAATTCCCTGGGTTTTATACAGACTTTAGTTTTTACTAAGGCTCAGCCCTCACAGAACAAGTAATCCAGGAAAAATAAAGACATCTCTGAATCTGCTTCTGTGCTTGAGGAAGCGTAGGGACTGCTCCATCAGTCTGTTGCTGCTGGATGCTTAGCAGGACTACAGCCCCACTGCTGTTCAGGTAGAACAACCTGGCAACATCAAGCATTAAGGAAAGGATTGTTTCTCTTTCTCTTATCCTAGCCTCATTGCTCATGAGTGAGTACCATCTGTCCTTTCCCCCACCCTAATGCCAAAGCTCCGTACTATGTCAAACAGAGCAGTGCTCAGTTGCCTCTTCACAGCAAGAACATCAATATCATTAAAAGGTCTGCAATGGCCTTTTAAGATCAACACCAGACTGACAAACTATACCCTGGATTAAAAACATGCACAGAGTTCCCTGTATGTCAACAAGTGGAAGATTTTACTGTTTCCAGATCTTCCTCATGATGGAGAGTAATTATTATGATTATATGGCAGAGATACAGCAGCTCAGAGTGTCACTACATCTGTGAGTCATTCACAGCAGTAGAGTTAGCAGAGGCACAGCCTGGATAATGGGATTAGCAAGGCAAGACAAATACATGCCTTGGGAGTGCACACACGTGTGTGCTCATTAGGTGTCAAAATAGATAATTAAGGATTACATTGTATTAAGAAGATCAAGTAGGACTTAGGGCACATTCATGTCAGCTGCACTGGTAAGTTGATCACAGCACCTACAAAGTACTTTCCTCTCTCCCCCCTACCACACATCTTCCCTGTTGTTTAGTTAACTGAAAAGCCTCAATGCCAAAAATAGACACTTAGGCAAAAGAATTTATCTCAGTACATTTCTAAATTTCATAGAAATATTCAGGACTATTGCAGTGTATTAATACAGAAACACATAAGACAGTGCTACGCATTTCTCCTCTTCCATTTCCTAAAAGCCGGCATGATAAAACTTTCCTTCCTTCCTTCCTTTCTTCTGTCCTGGAACAGTTTTTTTCTATTAATAATTGTATGTCCACATGGGAAGGGAATCAATGTGACTGAGGGTTCAGGTACCCCTCATGGCAACTGCAGGCTGGAATCATTAACTATGCATACAAAATTCCCAAAAGAGGGACAGAAATATGCATCAGAGCGCTTAATTTTTTGATACATACACCAAATGGCAGCTACGACAGGGCACTCAAAAATATTTGTTTGTCGTTTCATTTTTGCTGTTCTTTGAGTATGGCTGTGCATTGCACAGACTGTATGTTGGAACTGAATAACAGTTCCCCTCAGGTTTTTCTCCAGTTTTATAAAGGTCTCCTTTATGTAAACTACGTTCTTGTGTCATCTTTGTTATATTCTCCTCTTGCAATTAGAAGCAAGGTGATAAAATGAAGGCTGTCTCTATAAGGATATTAATACAAAACAAAATAACTGCTGTATTGTGGGCAAACCAGGTAATTGTAAATAGTTTGCATCTCCCTAATTTCAGTGTATTTTCTATTCGTTACATACCCTACTGCTCTGTTCAGCTATAGTTCAGCAGTCGTGCGATGGAAGCAGCAATGGTCAGAGACAGTGCCTGTGTGGAGAAAGGACAGAGAGTTTGAATAAAGTCAAATGAGATCAGCATCCAGTAACACTCTGCACTGAATGTCAGAGCACGATTCTTTGTGCTTTCTCCTACCAGTTTTAAAAATGCATGATGGTGTTATTTAGTACATATAGTGTATGCTCTCAACTAAACACCCATAAAGCTTTCACATCACCCTATCACGCATTTCTTTTGTGCTCTGTCTTCGACTGAGAAATGTGCAAGTGTCCGTACCAGTTGGGAGTGTATGGCTGTTGGTGCCTCTAGCACAAAGCAATCTCATTGAGTTTTCATGCTCATCAAGAGCAGCTCTACACCCGCATGCGTATCTTCTTTAACATGAACAAATCCAGCAGTTCTGATTATAACCAAAAATGTGACAAGAAGGGGCAAGCTTTTTTTCTCCTGAAGCAGGAGGCGAGCAAATGCAGCCTCTCAAGAGTCTGTG
Organism: Haliaeetus albicilla; assembly: GCF_947461875.1. NCBI lineage: Eukaryota > Metazoa > Chordata > Aves > Accipitriformes > Accipitridae > Haliaeetus > Haliaeetus albicilla. The sequence continues at coordinate 11,864,164 of NC_091516.1, forward strand.
GGGATGTACAAGAGGGTTGCTCCTCCTCTGTGGACCATCTTATGCCTGATATGGTGTAACCAACAGAGCAGAACCAGTGAGATTAATTAAGCATTTGTGCTCTCTTTCATTTACACAGATAAAAACTGGGAATGATTCCACCGGAGAAATGTAGTTACAGCAGTGTAATTAAGAGAAGAACTACGCCCTGGGCCTCCACACTGACCTGTATCGCCAGTGGGAGAAATTGGTGGCCTGAAATGCCGTGCCAAAACTGAATGCAAACCTGACAGGCAGCAGGGAGGGTTTTGCTGCCTGTCCACGGCAGAGGCTGCATGCTGGCAGCCCACAGCACAGGGGAGGCACCCCCCACACCGAACCCCCATCACGATGGCCTCGCGCGGCTGCAGCAGCTGAGGGAGGCAGGGCCTTAAAACACAGCCTTTTTAAAATGTCACTGAGTAGGTTTCAGCTTAAGTGCACAAGAATAATCTAATTCCGCTCCTACTCTAAGAGGATAACATATATTATTCTTTCTCTTCATCTATTTCCCCTGAAAGCTTTCTGCACCCAATTGCATTAATGAACGCTGAACTGATGATGACGCAGATCAGATCAATATGGACATATGCAGAATTAGGTCATTCTGGTAGAGAGCAGCCCCAGCCACTCCACGAGCACTCTGCCAGATGAGAGGCAGTGAGCCGAGCCCTCGTCCCTCACTTTCGCTTTTCTTATACAATATGCATGAGGATGAAATCCAGCATGCACTGGTGCATTTTGTGGAGACAGAAACTTGCTGCAAACGTGAGCTTAAAACACAAGTACCTTGTATGCTAAAGTACCCATTCTTGGCCCCTATCTGCAGTTGTTGAGGCCTCTAACAGCTAGGTAGTAGCTGCTCTTTACAAGCAGGGAAGAGGGACGATTTGGGAAGAGGAGACAAGGACTTGTGAGTATACTCTGTGCAGGGAAATAACAAGTCTTCAAGACTGGGAGAAAAGCAAGAGTGAAGCCAAAGGGCTCTGTCCCTGCACAGATTTGCTGTTACATCCCATCTTCTCCCCTCAGTGAGATGGATAGGACAACTGGAAAGTGCAAAGGAGTCCCAGAGAGTCAGCTATTGAAGAATGAGATGTTCTAGACAGAGCCATCTTAGGGCAGAGCCATCAGGAGCAGGCAGGGGCTGAAAAGCAGCTCTGAGGTGAACTTGTTGCTTCATATTTCTATACCAGTATCTCAACCTCCCAGAGAGCAGCCCAAGTTTTGATATTAAAGGCTATGAGCTTTATTTCTGAGCAAGATGGAAAAGGCATGTTCCTGGACTTCACCTCCAAGAGTTACACTAAAAACTCCAGGAAGATATCTTGTGCTGAGGGTATGATATTATGGCATGTAAAGCTACTGTTATGCTGGTACAGCCACCTCCTCATAACTCATGGTAGCAGTACTGAGAAGAAGCAGGTAGCTTCCTGGAGCACTGCAGGCTCCCACAAGCTAAGGAACCTTAGGGGACAGTGGCAGTAATGCATCTCTATTGCCCTGACCATGGTCCTACCATAAACTGCACAGAATGTGGATGAAGAGCATGCCAGTGTTTGGGATCTCCACCCCATTTAAGTTCTTACTGGTGCAGACCAAATGGGAAGGCGATTTAGACTACAAGGGCTACCAGGAGGTCATCACCTATTCAGGCCATGAACTATGATCTTACAAAACTAATCAATGAAATCTGAAAGCCTTGGTTACTCTGATGAAATGTTAATTACCATTAACATGATAATATTTCAGTTCCCGTATGGTCTACTATTTAAACTACCCAGACAGAGTTTTCCTGATGTGAAGAATGAGAATATGAACTGCGTACTGGTGTATGATAAGTAGATGCTCCTAGCAGAGGCATGCGTGCTGGCTGTCAAGACAAAGAGCAAAACATTCCTGCCTGTCTGGAGTGAGAAACACAGCCCATGCCGTATTAAGTGGCCAGTACGAGACTGAAATTTGGTTCTAAAAAAGCCTGTGCTAAGGAAGAATGAGGGGGCTGGGATTTTTCATTTTAAAATAGATCTTTTCCCCATTTGTAGGTTGGTCTCATTTTGCAGCAGCTATATTCTGCACGAACATGTGGTAGACCAAAGATTAAGTCTTAAATTCCCAGACACTGGGTTAGAAGAGGCCAAGAATGTCACAGAAGTGACAAGCTTAGTGTCAGCAGATACGGATTTGGTTGCCATACTTTTCAGCACCTCTTGTTACTCGAACCTTCCAAGAACCTTGACATTCATAACAGAAGTGGCTAATTCCCACCTCTCTCTTCCTTAGCAATGAGCTCTCAGTGGGTGGCTTAGCTAAAATAGCCATGTAGTTTTTTTCAAATGGCAGTGGCTTACACCCTCCCACTGGCAATATTAATGCTGTCCTTTGCTTTTTATGAAGTGGTCAGGATTTCATCAGAGTGCACAGACTTGGAAGCAAGAAAATACCAAAATAAATACTACAGTTATCAGCCAGAGTTCAAATATGTACCAGGTAGTCATTCAATTACTTTCTGAAATGAACACTTTGTTTTGAAATCAGTTGTAGCATATGTGTCTGAACTCCTTTTGACTGCAGAGAAAATTATGATGTGCATTTTCAAGGCCAAAATCTTGCCTGAAGTTAGCAAATACAAACTAGGTGCATAAAAATGTAAGAAAGGTCAAAGGGATACAGCTACACTACAGTGTGAAGGGCATTTCTAGGACATCCTGCAGCCTATATACCCTCTCCAGACATTCAGTCAGAATCACAGCCTAAAGTATGGACATAGGCTGTGCTCAAAGGGATGTGGCTCTGCTGGTACCTCTCACTTAGTGGCTTAGTACATTGCAACTACTTTTTTTGGGTGCTTACGCAAAGTTCCTGTTGCCTGCAAGATATCAAAGTGTACAGGACACGCGTGGACATGGGGATCACATTGTTCTTCTGGATGTTCCTGGGAGGACTCCACAATGGGAGGGAAAGCACAGCCCTCTAGGATTGTTTGAGGCTTTTTTAAGGTATTATTAAAACAGGGGTCTGTTTGTTGATATCAGTCTTGCTCTTTAATCCACATACTTCATCCTTAGCTCAAAAACTCTAAACTACAACTTTTTTGCTGTTCATATGGAGTCAGGAAACTCCAAACTCACTCATTTTTATCTGCCAGTGCCCCACAATAGAATGCTATCTAGGTTCAGTTCAGGGGTTTCTGATTATGTGCTTCGTGCTCAGCAGCAAAGGGCTGAGATATGTGCTGGCTAAGAGCCTACTTCAAACCACTTCAGCAGAAAACCAAGTTCAGTTCTGGAAAAGGAATGTAGGATAGTTTTCAAATATGTTTTTCCTGGATTGACATACTCTAGAGTGTCTGGAGAACCAAGAGCCAGCTTCAGATCTCATGGGAGATGGCAGAGGAATAAGCCCAGAGCATCTCAGTCTTTGCCAAGCTTTCATACCTTTTCCTTTTACAATCCAAATGCAACAGCAGAAAATAACATTTAATTTCACTCACATCTCTGAACGGGAATTTCCATTTCTTCAAAAGAAATGCTCATCTATACCCCAATAAGTGATCAACAGCGCCTTGGAAACCCAAACCTATGGAAGTCACAGTAATCTCCACCCACCTTTCAGACCAGTGCATTTTTCCCAGATCATTAAACAAACTGAGTACTGACACATCAGCCTTTTCTACTGATACTCACCGGTCCCCTCTCCCAGCTGCAATAGCCACTCCAGCCCACACCATTTATCCTACTGTTCAGATATCACCTCTGTGCTCATTAGCTCACTGTGCTGTTGGTTTCCAGCAAGGGTCTGGGTATTGCAGCTATTTCAGGCTACTGTCAGCAGCAGACATGCAGAGTCTATCTTATGCCACTATTTGGCATGCTCTGAGGTTTACTGAAGACCAAAGAAAGCAGAAATGCAGTAAAGCAGCTCTGATGTCTCCTGTAACAAGTCATAGCATGACAATGGCTAGATTTGAGCCTCTATTTCAAAGTAGGGTTGCCAGTAAAAGTTAAATGTCCTAGCTGCTACAGCTGCTACCTTAAGGCCTTGTCTAAAGACCAGTGAAGGTAATGGAAAACTTCTCATTGACATTAGCATTCCTCCAAATTAAGGAACCACTTTTCATAACTACCAGTTAGTCTGTCACTGTTCTTGTATTGAATGTGCATTGGTTGCCATAAAAGTGACCAGTACACCACAGCACTTCTGCACTGTATGTTTATATTTCACTTGTGAATTGTCTGTGAAGAAAGAAAAACTCGCCCTAATTCATTCTCTCTTCAGCATTCTTCTTCATTTTTATAGCCATTGATACCCTATAGATATTTGTTGTTTGCACCTTTGTGTGATAGTTGCCATTAAAATCTCGGGCTGCTTTGGTTTAACATGTAGGTCATGTTCATTAATGGAATAATAGTAATAATAACAACAATAATAAATAATGCACCATCTTTTCAGTGCAGATTATCACTACTATGAATCTGAAATTTACTCTCTCTGTTATGTTCTCAATAACCATTTAAAATTCACTACTTTCAAGAGTACTCCTCTGTACAAATTTGGCTGCTAGAACATTAATGTAAAGTAGACAGAAAAGAGGTATAAAGTAAGCTGAAAGACACATTAACAATTGAAAAGATTATCTATGAATATGTTGGTTGCTGTATTCACTCAACTTTATTGGTACTCAAATGTGTATTTGATCCAAACTGCCATCTCACTTATTCAGGGAATAAGATTTTCTTTTACTTTTTTAATGAGTCACTAATATAAATCATGAGTTGTGAATATCAAGGAAATATAAAAATGACAATGCATTTATTTTATATCATGTGTGATTTCATGTTCTAACAACATTTACCTCTTCCCACTCCCAGATCACAATTGACTTCTGAGCATATGGAGAAGCAGATGTGTCAGAAGTATCCCAGGGTGTACTAAAAGAAAGGGAAAAAACAATTACGCAGTCCTGCATGGTTTAATAAGGTTGATGTGAACACAAATATCCACTAGCTTAATAGCTTTAACTAAAAGCTGAGCATCATAGTTCCTTTTGTCTCCTGTGCTGACTTGCCCTTTTGCATAGTTTTACTGAAGTTGCACTAAGTTTTGTATTTCAGCACATTCCCACTGCGTATTAAAAAAGTGGAGATGCACCATGTGAAGATATCTGATATACAGCTAGAGCTGGGCAAAACTTTTTTGGACAAAATGTTTTTCCGGAATAACAGTGATTCAATGATGTCCATTTTTTGTTAGCTGCTTAAGGGGAAAAAAAAGAAAAGTCTTAAAATTTGTTCAAAGCATTTGGAAATCAACTTCAGTTTTATGAAAGAATGAACAAGGAAACAAGTAACCCCTTCCAAAACCCCAAACTTGTTCTCAATCAAAAATTATTATTCTTCCTACTTTTCATTTGGCGGAACACTTCATTCCTGATTAATGCAAAATGAATTCTTGTAGATCTACCAGTGAGCCCCCCCAAATCAATTATTTGCCCAGCTCTGGATACAGAAGTCTAGTTAGGAGCATTTCTTTGGCAAAAACACCAGCTGTAATTCTTGTGTGTCAAACTCCTAGGTCATTTTCAGATAGATTAAGGGTACGCTTTCAAGTGACTGTTCTTCCAGATACTCTCTCTGTTTGTTTGTGCTTATCATGCATCAGTACTTCTGCTTTCACGTTGAAAATATACAAAGATAGAACTCATGGTCATGAATTGTGCAAGAATGATGCTAATACGAGGCCAAAAAGGAGTATCTGGCTTTGATCTACAGCAATGCAAATATGAAGGCCTTGGTGGCTTAAAGGGGATGCCAGAATCGTCCACTTCTATTTTACTGTTTCAAACCCTGGATCCAGCTCCTCATGACATAAATGGAGAAGGAAGAATTTTTAAATAAAATTTGTTGGGATTATCATAATACTATCAGTTGAAATAAAAATCACGGACAATTAAGTGCCTAAGGCAAGATATGTACTAACATCTGTGTTACATAAAATCCTTGTTCTCCTGTCAGATGGCAGCAGGAGATACGAGTGCTCTCCTCTGAAAATCAGGACAAATCCTTGGACAATGATACTGGCATGCCATGGGGCTATGCAAAGCCCTTTCAGTTTTTCAGGGCAGTGCAGAGTGTTCATGAACAGCAAAGGGGGAGATACCACCTATCTATGCCAGCCACCAAGTCAGCATTTGTGAGAGGCAAATTACTTTGTGAAAGATGAGAAATCGTGACCATTTGTGAGAGGTGAGAAGGGTCTGGACAATTTCCAAAGTCACCTTTTCATGAAAGAGTGTTGTCAATAATGCTTTGAGCACTACTCACTTCATGGTAGTACAGACTTGAATCTACTGCTCTTTGCCTAGCTGGAGAAGCTGGCAAAGCCTGCTGAGATACGAGGGGTGGAAGAAAAGAGAGAAGTTCAGATGGAGGTTCTACTCAGTGCAGATAGTGGCAAAAATCCAGTCCTGCTGATTTCAAACCCAAATTATTTTCCCATTGTGATTATTTTCCCATTTCTCCAAGCTTCATGTCTCTAGTGAAAAAAACCCAGAAGAACCAAACAACATTTTTACAGTTTTGGCTTCATAATTCCATATCTTTGGTGTGCGTGAAATAAAATGAGGAGGATAACAAGTCATACGTGAAACGCAAATAACCTGAGACTGAAGTGTCAGGTGCCATTTGAATGGTTTTCCTTGTGCTCCTCATTGTGGGCAAAGTTCACGGCTATGTGATTTATCTCTGTGCCAGAAAAGCACCAGCATAATGGAAGTAATTCAAAGACAGGCACAGGTAATTATTAGAGCAGTAAAAGAGATGATGTGCAAGGTGAGCTGAGAACAACTGGATGCAGATATGTCCAACACATGACAGCTAAGTGCATCAGGAGTCGGTAGGCCAGAGCAGCCTGTGCTTCACAGTGGGAAAGGGTGAAACTTGTGCTGGCCCCAGCCAGGCCAGCTCTGCTGCCAGGTGAGCCTGGTCTGTGAGCTTGGAGCTACCCTTGCTCTTGCACCATGTAAATAGCATCATTACCAGCAGTTTCTGTACATGGTGACCAGGAAAAGGATCCTCACTCTTTTGGCCCTCATGCACAGGCTTAAGCAGACAAATAAGTACCCAACGCGAACCCTCATGTCCAGCCACCGAGACCCTACACAGCAATATATAATTATTTATATATATTATATATAAATATAATATAAAAAAATTTTCTGTTAAAGGACTTTGAGTACTGAATGATGATTCTTCTTTTCCCTCTCTTCATACCTTTTTTGTTTGCTTTCTTTTTTGTGAATTAATGCTAGATTTATTGCCTTGGGTGAGTTTTTCAAAGCGCTCACAGTTGTCCTAATCCTGTTGCTGTTGAAGCCACTGGGAGTTTTGCCAATGCTTTTAATGAGAACAGAGTTAGGCCAGTGCTGTCAGCTTTGAAGCCCCCGCTTTGTGTGTACTCATGTGAAGGTGGGGAACAGGGTGCAGATAAAATGAGAACCAGTCTAAACCTGGATCCAGCAAGGGAAAATAATGTAAACAAAACCCTTCCTGTGGTTCAAAGGAATCTCTTCAACCATTTCTTGCACCATTCCTGAAAAGCATCAAACTGATTTTGTAATCAGCAGCTGGTCTGTGGGGAGGCTCCACTCTGTAGGGTTATATCTTGGTATAATGGTGATTTAATTTACCTTTTGAGGCTAGCTGGTTTTCACTTACAAAAACTGTGCAGAATCCACCTTTTTTCTTCAAATGCACCAGTGAAGAGTCTGCTAGTAATCCACATTTTGTCAAGAATTTTAAAACCAAAAGGGACCATCATGGTCATATAGTTACACCTTCAGCATAATAACAGTTTGTAGAGTCACAGTCAATAATTTCAATGTTCACCCACAACTTCTGTTTGAGTTATAATAACGTATGGAATACTCAAGTGTGTGTGTTTTCAGTGCTATAAATAGGGAAATATACACATAATCTACCTGGGTTGGGTGTGCCACAAAGAGAGAAAGCATTACCCAGACTGAAACAGGTAAATGATTGTGAAAGACAAACTAAAACAATACAGGGATTTTTTTGTTGTTATTTCTGAACTGCAGTAATATATTCTTGTCGCCCTTACATATAAAAAATGTATTCATTTTGATTGGCATTGCCTGTTAAGATTGCTAGATTGGACAAAGATTATACTCATCAATACAGAATGCTTTCATAAGTTCAATTTCTTCATCTGCATCCAAAAGTAATGCTAAGAACAGCGTTTCTCCAGAATAGATTACTACATTGCCCTGACTTAGGCATTGCCAAGAGAGATGATAAACAGGCTTCAACTTGCTTGAAGTACTCTTGCCAGTGTTAGCATTTCATGCAAGAAAGCAATGACAGTTTTTACAGCTTATAGTATTTTTCATAAGCTATTGAAGGAAGTTGATTATAAGATATTATTGTTTTAAAAGTGCTTTTTTTTTCAAATTCCAGTAAGGTTGTGGAGTAAGGCTGGAGTATCATTTGCACATATTTAGGCAAATCCAAGTTCATGCTCAGTTTCTTGTAATTATAGACAAGTATTCATGTTGTAGAAGCTATTAAACAGAAGTAAACAATCTCTACCTCAGAAAAGCCCTGATAAGAAGAGAAGTATCACTCTGTGATCGGTTTGCATGTTCTTATACTTCTGCTCCTATATTCTTAGCTGAAGAAGTTGGGTGCAATTGTTCTGGTGGATATTGGGCTGTGTGGGTGGACCTTCACCTGACCCAGCTGGTATATCTGTGCAACTAAACACAGGAGGCTCAGGGAACAATGTCAAGGTTTCTGGAAAGAGGGCCAGGGACTGTGTGAAATAATGTGAAGAATGTGCTATGCCAGAGTGGATTTTTATAGACTGAAACTCAGGGTAATGGCTGCATGCCCCGGGGTGTAGAAAGGTGGTATGAAAGGACATCAGGGGATGTAAAGGCTGACAGGATTGCTTTGGAGGACTGTGTACTGTGGAGGGAGTGAACTCTGGTGCAGCACCTACACTGGTGTTTGGGGGGAATAGTCCCTGAAGATACCTGTCCCTAGAACCAAGAGTAGCTTCATCCTGGACAAGGCCAGTCAGAGTGGCTCAAATAGAGCAAAGGAGAGAGTTAGTAATCAATCAGTCTCAGCAACCAGGAATCCAACAGTCTTGTTTGCTTCCTGGATTCTGTTTATTTAGCAGTGTAAATGTAGGCAATGCGGCTATTCTTACAAGTTTTGGGAAGAACATTTTATCAGCAGTTATATTGTGCTCTAGCACTGTACAGAAGTATTTAGTGTTATGCAAAATTAGCAAAAAAATTGTTTCTAAAAGTGGTTCTTAGAATTACTCTTATAATGCTTGATTGCTTTATTGTCAAGACCACTCTCAGCAGTAACTTGCAGGTATCTTCTTTAGCATCATTCAAGAGCCTGGAAGGGTGTCTCTTTGGAATGTGTTTCCTAGTCTATTTTAAACCATGTTTTCAATTCTGCTTTAACTGTAATATTTGACTGTGTTTCTTTAAAAGTTTTTTATGTACTCTTACTGTAAGGGCTTTGAATGTGCCTCTGAAAACCACTAAACAACAAAGTTGTTGTTGCCATTGCTGCTTGATCTTTCTGGGAGACCAGTCCCACACAAACCTCCTTCTCTCTCCAGAATACTGCATATTGTAAATACAATAACAACTTTCAGTTTAGTCAGAGGAGAAAAATGCAGTGGCTTTCTCTTCTTTCAGATTGTGAATTAATTTTTTGTTTCGTGAATAACAGTTTCAATAGCTACACAGCCATTTACATTAACGAAAAGACCTCAGATATAACAAAAAGCACAAGTGATGTAGTGAGATGCCATTTCAAATTTACTTTCTGGAACTGAACAGAGAATTACATTTAGATGTGTTCCCAGATTTTAATTCCTTTTTACACTTTTAGAGCTTTTCATGTGCTGTAATCACAGGTATTTAGTTGAGAAATAACATTAAAAGGTTATTCTCATCATATAGCAGGAAGATGTATGCTTTCTGTCCATGTCAGTGAACTCTCATGCTTCATGCTGTGACAGCTCTAGCCCTATTCATGTGGCTGAAGAGAAACTAAGGGAAAGGCAAACTAAAAGAAAAGGAAAGAACAATATTATTCATGTTATATCAGCTCTCCAAATCTAAATGGAAAATTATCCTCCCATTCCATAAGAGGTTTTGAGATTTTGCAGCTTTTTTTCCCATGCTGAAATGGGAGAAAGAATGGAAGGGTAGGAAAATATCACAAACTGATACACTGAGGAAAAATAATTTGGACCAGATGACCTGTATCATTTTATTTAGGCATGTTAGAAATCCTTCATCTTGATTGTGGCCTTTTAAATGTGATTGTTTATTATAATAATGAGTTAAAAGTGTTAGGGAAAAATGAAAATGAAGGGGTAAATTGAAATTTGTGGGGGTTTGAAATGTTTGAGAATGGTGTTAATAACTTCCAATATATTTCAAAATTCAGGATAGTTTTTAAATCAGAAGACTTGCTGAAATAGCTCCTTTCTCCCTGGCAGCTTAATTTTGACTAGTTGACATAGAAAATGTTAGAAAGTTTTTAACCAGCTCTACCAATATCTTCTTCCTGTCCTCTTTTCCGCCACTTGCCACCTCTGTCATTCTGGCTACAGAAAAGGTGATTATTTTCAAAACTGTTCTAAGCCTTTCGGCTGTGCTGCTCCTCTGGGCATCGCTCTGCCTGCCCTGCTGCTGCACGTGCAACCCGTCCTGACAGCCAGGGAGAGGAAACACTGGCATGCAGCTGTGATCCAGATAGGCACAACATGGTAACAAGTCCAGCAGGCGCACACGGAGGGATGGGCAAGGAGAGAGCCCTAGGGAGCATTCCTGTTTCCCTGTCGCCTGTTTTGACACTGCCGCCAAGGTACAGATAGGGAAATGGGAAACACAGGAGGAGGCTCAAGTGGAATTGGAGAGGGGGTGGCAAGCAGTCTGGGACAGTGAACTAAAATACAGAAAATTGCATCAGAGGTTTGAAACAGTTTGCAGAAGACAGTCAAGAATTAATCCGAATCTGGAAACAGAAAAGGGCAGGCAATTCCAATTGTATCTCATGTCCCAGTCTAATTTTACTGCACATTTCTGCTCAGCTAACTGTTGCTGCCTGTTCTAATGGACATTTAAAAGGTAACAATGTTTTAGCATGAAAGATGGATAACAGAGCTATTGGTGCTGTTATTTCGGGTTTTTTTAGCTCAAACTCAACTGGACAATTAAGCATGTTTTCCATATGTTAAGGTTATCTGTACAAGCCAGAAAGGGCTGCAAACCTCAGACCAGAACTGCCCCGTGAACTTCATTTGAGTAATGCAAGTGAAAATATCTTGCTCTTACACTGAAGCAAAAGCTGGAGTTCTGATGAGGGCAGAAGAAGATCTGTTTGGATTCTGTGTTTATGGAGGCAGTGGGCGCCTGGCTATGAGGAAGGAAGGAAGGAATGCAGGCAGGCAAAGGAAACTACAGTTACATAGTTTGTGTAACGTGGTATTACTTTAGGCTGTATATTAGGGCATCCTGATGTCCTTCCATTCTCCAGTCAGGTGGAGAACTATCTTATGAATTACACTGTTGTCAGGAAAGGTCCCAACCCAAAACATTTCATAGAAATATAGATTGGATACATTTCATAGATAGGATCTTCAAATAATTCAGATTTTCAAAGAATCTCCTTCCAGCACATCCAGTTGGATTCTGAAGATCTGGGCTTCTGTTAAAAGGATGGGGTACCAAGCCCATCACCCAGCATGTGCCTGGGGACAGGCACTGCAAGGCAGTTGGACAGCTCTGCCATGGGGCTTCCTTGGGACCAGGAATTTCAGGACCTAGAGTCTCTGACTTAGAGTTAAAAAATGTAGAAATCGAGGGATTCTAGTATCAGCAGCTGTAGGGTAGCCCAAATGTTTGGACTGCACGCATGTCCAGCACTTCTAAAGCCTGGATTGGATCCATCCTGTACACTACTCCATTTATCGCTGTTGGAAGAGTTCTTTAGTCCTTCAGATTAACATGGATTAAAATGGGTTTTCAAATGAGAAAGGAAAAAGAGTCAGATCACCTGAACTAAAACACACTTTTTGCATCCCCCAAAATGGCTTTTAGTGGTAGCTATTTCAGTATTATTCCTTCTTGAATGAGGGACAGCCTTCCCTTATGTAGGAAAGTCTCTATGCATGTTGCCTCTTTCACTCTTTTTTTGGATAGATTTCTAAACCTGTTAGCTCTGTCAGCTACTGTGCTTCTGCTTTTAGTTATTTTCTGAAGGCTGATTATTAAATATCCTATCATCCCTGATCAAAACCCCTTAACATAAAGATTTTGGTGTCATCTGATTCTTCCCCATGTTTTGGTTTACAGTCAGAATGAAGCAGAAAAGGTGTATTTGCTATTACAGAGGATACGCAAAGAAGTGCTCTACTTACTGGGAAGTAGAATGAAGATCTTGTAGAGCAAATGGAAGAGAGGTGTAAATCAGTGTCTCTCAGTACAGTCAGGCAATGTGTAAGTATGGTTGCTAACCAAGCCCAAAGGAAAGAGTTTTCCTTTCTCACAAGAAAATGCTTATCCCCAAACAAGGTGAAGAATGAAATCTTGAGGGAAAAGGAAAAAAAGAATTGAAAGTTTCAGAGTAAAAAGAAATGCCAAACCAGACTGGGCAATTTTTTGTTTGATAAATTGGAATTTGCCACAAGAAACAGATTTCACTGAAAAAAAATCTGAATCAGCTCTTGTTTCCATGTTTGGTCTTCATAGCAGGACATGCTGGATTTGACCTCCTCAGTGCTGAAGCCCAGACTTCTACTACCACATGCACCGTAGTGATCACCAGTTTAAGGATTACTTAGGTGATTTGCTCCACTGTTCTGGATGAAAGGACCCCTTAATTTAACAGCTGTGAAGCCATGGCTACACTTGTGGTTCTGCCAGTGTAATCTGCTGTTTTATATATATATAACTCTTCTTCCTCCCTGCTTTAGAAAATGATTGTTTTACTTCATAGTTTGTGTTTTATGCTATAAAGCAAACTAGGTTCCTCTATTGTCTTGTGGCCTCTCCTAATCTCCTCTCTCCCTCCATTCCTCTGTCATTAAAGTCTGAACTAAACTTTCTCAAATATGACACCCAAGTTTGAATTTAATTGTATAAAAGAGGTTTCATGCGTTCTTGGTACTCTGACTGTAACTGTTGGAATTTATGTTGGAAGTACTTCTAATACACACTAGTATCATGTTTGCCCTTCTTTCTGACTGCATCGCTTTGGCAGTTTATAGCTATTCTTTACTCAACTTCATACTGAGCTGTTACTCCTCACAAGTCATTTCCAACTGATCTTTTTGTTATGATCCACTATAGGGTCAAATTCTTCATAATCCAAGTACTAAGAATTTCCATTGGGAAAAAAATGATTTTTCTCAAAAAAATGTGGAGTCGTTTCATTGCAGTGTTCACGATAGCATGAGGTGCTAAGAAGTTTTAGCTTGGACTGACTTACAGTGCTCTGAAGAGTACTCTGTAGCTTTCCCATGCACAGAAAATGCTGAACAGTTGTGCCAATAAAAAGTCTACTGTATATCACATCATTAGTATTAGTATTACTAATTGCGAATCATTCATTTGGATCTTTTTACATCTGAGTCATCATGAAAAATACAAAGGATATTCTGAAAAACATCCAGTTTAAACTAACAATGAATTTAAGGAATTTCAGAAGACTCTTAAAGTTTAGCTCTCTAAATGTAAAAACTTAAAGTAAGTTCACAAAAACATTTTTTTGCCCTTACCATTGATTCTTCATCCTATCCTATTCTTTCTGATAATTGACATGAGACTTGATAATAACTGCATAGAATTGCCTTGGGTATAAGTTTTGCAAAATTCTTAAATGTAATGCAGAGAAAATGTGGTGTATTACTTCTTCCACACCAAGGAACAACCTCTACAATTGTATTTTTAATACCATAGCACTGAGAAGTCACTTTGCAAAGGAGAATGACTGCAGTATTGGCCTGGTTTTCAGAACTGCCCTTTAATCTTACTTTAAACTAAAAATCCCATGCCAAAGAAAATGTCAGTACCCAGCATTATGCATATAAGAACGCTGCAAACATAGATGTATTTTGTAAACAGAAATTGAAATTTGTGTATTGAAACTCTTTGCATTTGTCTTGGAAATGAAAATTGCTCTTATTTTAAAGTACATCTGATATCTTCTGTTGTGGGTATATGTATCCCTATATATTTGCTTACCAAAATCCATCTGTACTCATCAGCTTCTGTCTCTCCACCAAATATAAAACGAAGATTATGAATCTTAAGCAGTAAAATGCTAACAGTTCTAGAAACATGCTTATGTGCAAGTTACATGGGCATCTGAATCTTAGTACTGGATGACATTTTTTCAGTGATAAAACTATAGAGTTGGAATGTCTTTAGAATTTCTTGCCACGGAACAGCATGGTGTGTTTGCCAGCCTCAAGTGTTCAAAAAAAAAAAAAAAAAGAAAAAGAAAAAGTTCTAGTTCACAAAAAGCTGAAGACGTTGGTTTAAAAACAATGATATTTTAAATAAAAACACATGTTGCAGCCTGTTTATTTACCTAAAGGTGTTTGAACCTGCAGTGTTCCTTTTTCATGTTTTGCTCAATGGCCAGTTTGTGGAGTGTTATTTATTTAGGTATGTATTTTTTTAGTGAAAGATGAGATTTTGATGTAGTTGTTAGCTCCGTAAGAGAGGTGTTGAACTGTGAGAGCGGTCAAGATGGTGTGTAATTATCATTGACTTGAGAATATTTTAACCAATTTTGAGGGAGTTCTGTCATTTAGAGTAGATTTTTGAAAGTACAGTAACAACTGTCCCTGAAACTTGTGGTGCCAGAGTTAGAAAGACATGTAGGCAAATATACCCACTAAGTAGCACACTGACATTACTGTGAATGCAGGGCTACTAGAAATTATGCACTTAGTGGCTCAATATAATGCTGGGCTTTTTCTCTTAATAACAGTAAGGTTATAGTGCATATGGACAATTGACTTGGCATTTGAATAGATGACCTCAGCTACAAACACAGAGGTATTACTTACGGAGATTAGAAAGTATGCCCTTTAAGAAAGCAGTCTCTGAAACAAGCTGAGTAGTCCAACACAATCCAAAGTTATGAGCCTTGCTAACAGAAAAGCTAATCAACAGTACTGTTACAACAGCAGTGAAGGAATGCAAAAGAAAAATGTTGGAGTTTGTCACGTGGAGATGGATCCTAAATGCTGGATGATAGGTTTCCAAGAGGCTCACATGCACCAGGATAAATCCTGGGAATCTCCAGGAAATTATTCTTGCTGGTGGAAGCTGCCAGAAAGGGCTCTTTCTATCCCTGACTGTCACAGTACAGAGCATGAGCCATGTTAGCCCACTGATTTTAAGCATGTATTTGAAGTATTAATTTGGTGTATGAAGCCTTAAATTGTTTATATCCCTGCTATATGAGAAGTTCCTCCCATTTCTTAGCTTAGTTGAATTCGTGTTGATTTATGTCTGCTCATCTGACAGCTTTGTTTAGTTTCATCTTCCCACCCCCCTCTTACTGAAATTTGACAAAAAATTTGAAATGGAAAACAATTCTAAACCAAAACCCACTTTCTTTTAACTTCATTCTGACAACAGGGGATGGTTTGGCCAATTTGTGAATCAGGAGATTTCTTTAAAAAGAAGTTCTATCAATTTTGGTTTGAATGAATGGGTATTTTGACCAATATGGAACTGGGAATTTCCCAACTAGCTACTTCTGTGAGATTTGTGGTTTTATATCTAAAGCTACTGAACTGCAGTGTTAGTGTAAATGGAGGGAAACTGTAATAAGTGACCAATTATAACCAATTATGACTAATCAGTAACAGAGGGATTTTAGAACCAGACCCCTTGTAAGACAAGACTGACCAAGGAAAGAATGTGTTGTATTTTGTTGTATTGATCAGTGATATGATAAAATGCATGCAAATCTCTGAGCATGTTTTATCAATATAAGGCCATAAAGAAAGAGTCATAGTTTAGCTTTTTTTTTCTACAGCAGCATGGTTTGGTAGTTCCAAGATGCATTTCAAGTGATTCAGAGGCACATCAAGAAATGAGAACTGCCTTCCTGAATAATTATCATTCATTCTAGAAATGTTAGGTAAACTACAATCACTTAGATCTACTCTACTGTGTAAAACAGGACCATCTTAGATTTAAAACTTAATATTGTAGCAAGAGCTACTTAAAAATATCAGCAAAGTTAGTCTGCTCAAAGACAAGCTACTGCAAAGTACTAATAGTCCAGGATATTCAAATTATACTGGGTACTGGCACTTTGCCAATACAATAATTATGTCAGTTGCAACACAACCACACATATATTTTATGTGTTGTATATAGCCAATCAGACAGGTGGTTATATTAGTCTCACATGCAAAATACTTAAAAATAAAGAAGATTCACTGCCTGCATTTCTCTGAATCCTGCCTGAGGGACAGAACAAGGAGTGGCGCACAGGCAAGCCCTTTTCAGCTCTCACTCTCAAGCTCATTGACACTAATCAAGGAAGGGCACCAAGGAGATAGATGATGAAAGCTGTTCCCAGGCTCTTTCAAGCTGATCTGGTTCAGAAACCACTTCAAAGGATGTGGTCAGGTGCCTACCTCTTGGTTTTACATTTGTGGAGCTGCATGTGCGAGGACTCTCTCTCCTCCTTACCTTTTCCAAACACTCTCCTGGGCTGGCTGGTGCATGCTAGAACCTGGCTGCACAGCTTTTCACACGTGAATCCTTTACAAAAAAGACATAATTATACCATTTTTTTTTTCCTAGGTACCATCTTAAGAATATTCTAACCAGCATTACATATAGCATCCAAAATACAGAGCCAGCCAATCAGAGCAAATCATCTAAAACTTGCAGTACTAGTCTTTTAAAAGGGAATTCCCATCCATACAACTAATGGATGGGAACCTCAACCTTCTGATAGCTGTGTGAGCTATATCTGGTTCTTCTCCATAAACTTCCAGTTGTCTGCAGACTTCTCCTTATTCACATCTATCTTCCACACTTGGAATAAAAAGACAAGTATGAATCTGAATAAGTTAGCCTTCGAGACACGTGAGACAGGGTAAATTGTCTGCTGCGGCTTCACTCTGTCTGTGGGGTCGGTGTTGCACACACTCTCTGGATTTCCATAGTCTCTGAAAGACCTGGAGGCTTGAGGGTTGCTACTATTTCAAATTCAGCTGGAGCCTGATATAGCTCTGCAGTTAAATGCTAAGCATTCTTGTCAGTCTATGGGAAGGGTGGGCCTGAGAATATTGACAGAGATGAGAAAGGATAAACTGAGATTCATTTATAGACTTCTATTTTAATGAAAGGCCGTAAGGATTCTATATTTCACCTTGTTTACATTAGTTCATTTCTAGGACATGAAGAGCAAAAAGTAAGGCCTGAGAGCACAGCGTCATGCTCCACCTTCAGTTGCTGACAGTTTTGCCCGAGCAAGAACAGCATGGCATGGTGCACAGTAACAACAGATACTTCAGTGAGAGCTGGTCAGATTTCTGCATACACAGACGTTAACCAGATTTATAGACACAGAATATTTAATTGTCACTTTGCTGCATGGTAACAGCTGATACTGCTCAGCCCTTCCCTATTCTTTTTGGAAATTTCCCTCGAGTGCACGGTGTCTAATGCAATGGCCAAATACGGCTTAACTGTGTCTAACTCTGGTGTGGGTTGGTGACAATAATATTCAGGATATAAATATCCTAATTCTGGCTTAACCTTGGGCCACCAGACTGCATGACAAATATGCAGAGGACCAAATATGTGCTTGGAGGACTATAACTCATAGCTGCCACAGTTGACAGGCATTCCCGTCTAGAAGGCCCCTAAGGATTCACACATAGCTAACACACTGCCCCCTGAAATCTTGCTGGCAAGGACTTACTCAGTTTTAGGACCACTGATCTTTCTCAGGACAGTTGCACATCCGTCTTTTTTTCCTACCAGTACTTGCCCTATTCATTGCATAGTACTTAAAAGTGTCAGTATTAATAGCCCCGTAAAATTCATCTATGATTTGTAGCAAAACAAAGCAGCTTTGCACAGGATTAATGACTTCAAAACTGTTAATCAATCTCATTAATAATTATCTGGAAAGTAACCCTGATATCACTGGTTGATTCCAGAAGGATTTTGCTTCTTAGTTAGGAAGCTAGATAGAACTATTGAAGAAATTACTCAACTCCATGAATATCTACTGTTTCATCTGAGAAGAAATATCAGAAGCACCCAGATACCTATGAGGGAGCCTAAAGTGTCAGAACAGGATTTAGAAAATGGATCACTTCTTTTACATTACCCATTTTAGGCCCACTAATAACTAACTCACTCTCAGTACATCTGCAGCTAACAAACTGTAGCAAGGAGGAATATCCTGGGAATGCTGGAGAGCAGGAACTGTTTTAGCTCTAGGAAAAGCAGCAGATGAGATGCACTGCATGAATATGGCCAACATATGCAAACCAACCACTACAAATCAGACTAAATATAAATGGTGCTTGAGAAATGGCACACATACAGACTCTTCACAAGTACTTCTCTAATTCTGGAAACCCCTCAAGGACTTGCACAAAAAACACACACTGAATGATTAGTAGGGAAAACTCATCTGTCAATGCATTTATTTGCAAACATCATGCTTCATTGTCTCTGTCCTATAAATCTACACATTACTTCATCCCACTAATATCATTATAAGGTTGTATGGTATTGACCAAGGTTAAATAGCACTCACTTTATTTCAATCTATAAACTGAAGCCAATCAACATGCCTTGATATCACTACTCCAAATTCTCAATAGGACTGAATAATAGAGAAGAGGTAAATCAAAGCTAACTGCTTTAGCTCCAGCCAGTCTGTCTCCACTCAAAGCATCCATTCAGCTGGGAAGCACATCAAAATTTATAGTGTAGACATTTACTGTGAAAGGCTTTAACACTATGAGGAATCCTATACTCGTGCCTTGAAAGCCAATAATATGACACAGAGACTATATTTGCACTGTCCTACAGGAGTGCTCAGTGGCTGACTACAACAGCAAACAAAAGCATTTATTAGCCTGTGAATCTCATTTCACCTGTGTACACTGACACTGGATTTGTTTTCCTTGAAGCCAAAAACAGCAAAAGATTAGGAAACAGCTCCACTTTTTTCTTGTACTTACAACTGAGAGCCCAGAATCACAGAATACTGATATAATTCTCCATCAAAAAGTTGGGCAACACAGCCCTGTTACAGCGTTGTAACTAAGTGACACAGAAGATAAAAATTCTTACACAAGGAATACAGAGCAAATCTATTTTCCTAGACAGTGAAACTGATTTTGTTTCAGGTTCATGAAAAGAACCAAGATTGCAAACATTTATATTGTTGACAACTTCATGCCTTAATTCTCAATATTACCAATGATGATATGAAGGAGATGAGCATCTGAATTACCCTCTTACTGTGAAATGATAATCGTCTTGTTTGGACAAACTCTCAGAGCTTTTAAGAGAGACCCTTGAGTGGGTCAGAGACAGAAGTATATCCTTGCTTTCTCTTTTGACCATGAGTTTAATTTTATTGCGTATTCCTCATGAGAAACATACATGGATAAAGCAATGCATAGGATATATATGTTCCACTGTCTTTCCCTTTATGTTTGGACAAGTGGAAATTGGATGAATTAGTCCCGCACCATTTTTATAGATTGGGGTCCAGTCAGATGTAGAAGGTAATTGCACAGCTGTTGGAGTAGGTGCCCTTTGCAACATCTGTATTTCTTACAATCTGTTTGGTAAATCCTGAATGTTAATAAAAGAGATTACTCTTTCCCTCATGAATGTAAAGGACATGAGATAGGCTGACCTCAAAAGGATCTTGATTTCATTGTTGACCTATGATTTAATTTTACTTTGAAAAAGAAGGATTTCTTTTAGACCTACAACCTTCAGACCACTGTTATAACATTCTTTACAGCCAGAGAGGATGAAAAGCCACTGCAGCTGTGATCTACATTTTGTACAGCAGTAAAATGCATTGCTGCTTGCAGAACATCAATTGCTTAAGATTGCAACCCAGAAGCAAAGGATCTTTGTTAGCACTCTCTTATATCACTGAGTAATAATTGTATCAGACATGTCAAGTCAGAAGTCCAGCCTACTGGAAGGATGCTCAAACTATAGGGACTTTCCCAGATCCTCAGTGGACATACAAACAGAACAACAACCTTGCATTAATGTAGCAGGAGCCTTCATGCATTCACGAGTAATCAGCTCACAGCATGTTATGACATGGAGTGTATGATTTCACCACAGAGAACTATGATAGTTCTCAAAGGTTTCTGCTATCCTAGCCAAAATAGGATAATGTGACTGATTATATGATGTATTTAGGGGAGGCGCTTCCAGCTGTATTTATGTTTACTTAGCATTTCACTTGTTTTGTTTTTTTATTTAAAGGTTCAGTATTTAGATCTCTAAGACTCTTCTGTGTTTTGTTGGGTTTTTTTAATAAGTAATTTGGTAATAATATTTACCCATTTCCTCTTCCCATCCAGAAAAGCTCAGTGGTTCAATCTCCCCTTACCCCAAACCTCTAGGTTTGCTTAATCAAAGCTACGAAAGGAAGTTGTGCTTAGAACTTAAAAAATGTACTGGCTCGTAATGGATAGGAGGTTTAAGTTTGATAAACCATCACAGCATCCTTTCAAAAGCAACTCCTCTTCCTGGCCTACATTCACCCTGAATAACTCACCTTTTCCCCATTCTGGTGCCTTTGTCTTTTCTCGTGTTTGCTAATTGCTTGCCAGTGGCTATGCATTCACTTTTCAGGAAGAAGGTTTTTAATCTGACATGACTAATGCATATTAAGAAAAAAACAACGTGAAAAGCGGAAACAAAATACCATAAAGCAAGCTATGTGAAGTCGAGCAGGACCTGTATTGCTAACCCTGACAAGTTTATCTTCTGATACAACTCCATTTTGTTGCTAAAGCAAGCGAGTGGGGGAGCGTACGCCATTCTGTTATAAAACTGCTAGAGCTGATGAAAGTAAGAATTTCCTTTCCATTAGGTATTGCAAAATTGGAAGAGAAAGATATTCCATGTTGTTCCAAAATGTCTTCAGAAATTTCAAAGCTTTTTTGGAAAGGGGAAATTCCCACCACATTTTATTTTGAAATCATGGCAAGCATTTCATTTCAGATATTTCAAATCAAACTTCTACGAACAACAGAAGCAACCATAGCTCTTAGGTGCCACTTAGCTGCACTTAGCAAATCTGAAAACCCCTGCACTGATGATCTCTAGGGCAGCACACAGGATGGGATCTTCCAGGGGCGCCAATCTATTAAAACTTAGGTCACGAACCTGAGGCTGCATTATAGGTGGGCCAAGCATACAGTTGAGCAAACTGACAAACTTCTGATAGACATCTGTCTGGTAGGCAACTTTTGCAGCTCGCCTTGTAGGAAAAGTTCCTAGTCTGTCGCCAGATTCTCAGATCAGTATTTTCCTGTGAGCTGATTTCATGCTATTTATTTCACATTTTTTAATAGAAAAAGAAGATAAATTTGGAAATTTCTGTGCAGTTCTAGTAAAATTGGTTACATAAAATCAGACATTATTCCCTTTTCTTTTTATCTCACATTCCCTTGATTTTTTGGAGGGTGAATTAATTTTCATTGTAGACAGCCTATTAGATCCTGCTACCTCTCACACACCTTAGCTCACAGCTCCTATTTGAACCTGAGTTCCGAGCTGGGTCCTTCATATCGCATCCGTTTGCTTGGTCTTTACCAACCAATGCTCTTTCCGTCACTAACCTTCCAAACTAATTCTGCCGCTTCTTGAAAGTACTAACCTCCCTTCCTGCTGTGAAGAAGTTTTTATATTCTCGGAAAGGAACATTTACCTCACAGTAGTATGTTAGAGCAGCTAGTTTTATGTACGTCTTGTTCAAGCAATGCTAAAAAATAGTCAGAGATACCTAATTAGGGAAGACATAGCTCTCAGCTGACTACTGTGCACTGCGCTATGTAGGACCATGCTCTGAACTGACTAGCATTACTAAAAAGGCTGAGGCCCTCTTGGAGTCCTGATAAACTATTTCTGGTTATCAACAAGTTGTCAATGACTGACAATGGTATGTGCTATCTTCCCACATCAATGTGGCTCTCCTAGTAATCCTCACCTTAGGTCAGCAATCTCACCACATTTGAGTCAAATTTCCCAACATGCCTCATACTGAATACATGTGAAACACCAAACACAGATTGCTGTCAGATACAGAGTTTTTCATGTGGCACATATTTTGAGCTGAAAATGTTACTTATTCTTGTTGAAACTCCTTCCTACTCTGAAATATATTTAAGGCCAGATGTGCACACCTCCTATCATTTGTCATGGATGACCTCTGAAAGGCAGTAAGATTTGCTCTAACATGTGCTTCCTCAGAGGGTGCACCACATACACCACTTCTGTTTTCTGAAAATATTAACTGGAGATATTTTGACGACTATGTGTTATTCTACAGATTGTACTTTCACTCAAGAAATGTGTCAGCCTTCACGCTCTGTGAAGGAAGCTGGCTGGCCATATGTATTCATAACATGTACACATCAGAGCTCAAACACCTGCAACTCAGATACTTAAGGTTTTTGGATAATCCCTTAACGAATCTGATTCCATAGGGTAAAGCTGAGCTACATTTAGTCTAAACTCCATATGCTGTCTGACAATACTACTTCAAGAGAAACTCTTCTCACATGTCTTAGATCAACATCCGAGAAGCAGCTCCACAGGAATCCGTAAGATCAGAAGAAAAATTTGGTGTCACCTTGAGAGCTGTCAAGCACAAATGATGACCAAAGTAGATACAGCTCTCTCCCAGCACATTATGTTTACCGTATGTGATATAGGAAGTACATTATAAAATTCCACAACAATGTCTAGTGCAGCACAAGGAACAGGAACCCTTCCCACCAATATATTATTACAGCTCATTAACTAATTTCTCAGCTGCGTTTGCAACCCTTGCATGTTCTTACTCTGTGAACAATCAAACTCTTGCCTTTAAGAGGACAGATATTAATTAAAAGTGAATCTACAGTTCATTTGCTGAAAGGATTTGCTGTTGGTGCTGGGTTTAATGCTGTTATCTCATAACACGATTTCAAATACGGCATAGGGTTGATGAGTTAACTACATGTGGCAAGATCTATTGCAAGGGCGTGACCAGGGTGAAAGGTCTTAGGGCTAGGACTGGAGAGGCAAAGGTCAATTTGCAAAGGTCACAGTCACCTGTGGCTTATTAGCCTCCTAGAAAGCAGCCTGCAGCAGCAGAGAAGGAGAGAAAGGGGAAGGCAGCTCGTAGTGAAATTCAAAGGGTAGGGTTTGATCTTACATTGTAATGAAGGGTTTCTACAGGTTTTTTGTTTCATATGATTCCAAGATGCAAAATATGTTTAAAAAGCGTTCTTATCTTGCTGTGGCTTTCTAAGAACTCAGTGGCAAAGAACACAGAGAACTGTTCATCCATACAGACAGGAAAATATATGGGATGTTACAGGTTTTGGATCATTACTCTGCAATTTTACTCTTTCCAAATTGGATGGAAAAGAACACAAAGATATTTATAGTTATGATTGAACAGATAGGGGAGGTAGTGTATGGCAGTTGTATATTCAAGACTAGTTTGTCACAGAGGAGATTCTGTGGCTCTTCAAAGAAGCAGACTGTTTATTTTCCCCAAAGACCGAAGGTACTCGTGGACTCTAACTAGACTTGGCATGTAGGCTGAGTTCTGGGGGTGATTTCTTAAGAGGAGAATGGATGAAAACGCTTTCTAAGAAGAGCAGATGAAGGAACCTGCATTCTTCCTGAACCATAAGTAAGGCAAATAAAGATTAGAGACTGTAATTCCCTGAAAGAATTTGATTAATTAGCAGCAACTTTCTTTTAGCTAGTGTGTAGCACAGGTCTGTAGCAAGTCACATCATGCTATCATTGCAAGCAGGAGCCTGATAAACTCCTTAGCATGATGGTTGTATTACATCCAGCATCTTGGAAGCCTGCTTCAGCTAGCTTTGTATCCAGCTGGAGGAAAGGCATGTCATTCTTGTCATTCAACCACATCATGCCACCAAGTAAATTACAAGGGAACACTTACTTTGATAAAAGCCAGAGGCTGGCATCTACCAGGAGCACAGCATAACTCCTGCCTGAGGTATGTTCTAAGAACCAGAAGAGGGAAGGGAAGGAAAGGATTTGTCCCCATCAAAGTCTGTGTCTTGCCTTGACATGGGATTAAAACAGGGCTGAGAGGCATGAATGAGAAATTGTTCCCAACTGTGTCAGTATAGATGCAGTTGTAGAAAATCTCTGCAACTATTCCTGTAAAATGTATTACAGTATTGTTGGGACTATGATTTTATTGCAGTTCTGCATAGAATAATTACAGCAGAACTAGTGCGCAAACTCCTTATGAAGGACAAAATGTCTTACATATACAGCCTGTACCCAGCTCCACAAATACAGGTCCTTCTTACTCACTCCCTTTGGAACCTAGGCTGTTCTTCTGGCTTTAAATTTACTGTCACTAAACAAAGACTTCAGCAAAAGCTTCAGTGGTCACCTGAAGTCCTCAGCAAGTGCTTCTGCAGACACATGAAACAAGATCAGAGCCTATCTACACAGCAAGCTGGGGGATGTAGATGAAAGATGAAAAGTAAGAACAAAAAGTTTTTATTATCTTTCTGGAAGACTAGGAAGGACCATGAATTGCCTGAGGCCCAGCTGCCAGCTCTCAGCCTATGGCAGAGACAATACAGGTGTCTGTCTGCATACTGTGATCCTGGACAGAAGGGTAGTAGAGAAAGACTCGTACAATTTACATGAAACCAAAAATGAAAGACAAATTTTAGTCAGGTGAGAAAACCTGATCTCTGTGTCTGACTTCAAAGACATTAAGGGCTTCTTATGTAAAGATCAGATTGTTTGGGGAACTAATTACTCCATCTTATCGGACACACTGAGAGAAATATATACAATCCTATAGGAAGCTTTCAAGGAACAAGGACAGCTGAGGAAAAGGATCAAGGAATAACTCTTAGTGGTGTGGAACAAGAGCAAAGGTAAGCAGGGGAAAAGGATGATCCAGAGGGCAGGTGGATGGCAGGGGAAGCAGCAGGAAATGCAGAAAGCAGTATGGAGCTGTATGAGGGGGTTCACCATGTTTGGGGGAAAAAAATCACCTTGCCCTATGGCACAGCTACCAAAGGAGCAAAAAAGCAGCAGCATCTGCAGGGTCTGTCTGCCATTAACTGCCATATTTGTGATTATAATACCTGATCAACAACTCATTTGATTGCAGCTGGATTGGGAAACCAGCTGCCGTTGCTGCCAGCTGAGATAAGCAGTAGTATTTGCGTGGAAACATGTGGCTGAGTACTAGTGAGGTGTGTTCTGAGGCCAGTGGGCAACTGCTGGCTGTTGATAGGAAACCCGCAAAACAAGAAGTGTTGCTGCTCAGATATCATCATAGCTGGCACACAGGGAGTTCCCTTCTGTGCTGGGCAGCAGTGCAGTGTGAACCATGATCACAGCAAAACATCAAAACATCTTGGGGAGGAGGGTATTGCTCTACGCTCTGTGCAGTATGGTCTCAAACAGCAAACCGAAGTTTAGGAGGAATGATTAAATCTAGAATTGCCTTAGCTTTGGGGGATACACCTGAGGCCAGCTGGAGTTCCAGCTTTCTGTAGAGGTTTTCATCCTACATGTCCAAGTACCTGATGAAGGAACTTGGTGTAATTCATATACCTGAATTACATGGAGACTGATTCCTAGGTTTTTAAGTCCCATCTCAAGTTGTCCGCTTAACTATACTGCAAGTAATTAGCATTATCAGCTCAACAGCAGTAAGGAAAATTCCAGGTAAAGTAAGGTGCTGAACTAAACAAATCACTGACCCGATCATGGAAGACGGTTGCTAGTTCAGGACAAAAGTACTGACTGTGCAATATCAAATGGGTTTTGCACTCTGCTTTGCACGTACTGCTGGGTATGCTGCCAGCTTGGAAAGCCTTACCCCACAGCAGGCTTCTGCTCAACTACATGGATCTGTCACTTGGGTCACTGAAGCAACTGATAGCCATACTAGGTTAGCATTCATCCACATACAGGATGACAAGGGGTAATGATGCGTATTCTACCAGTGTTTAACACAAGTGCCTGCTGATGACAGACAAATAGCAATATACAGTTTTTTGGCGGGCTGGGGAGAAGGAGAAGGGAAGAGGAAAGGGTAGTTCATGATTTAGCTGAAAGTTCAGGATTA
This sequence comes from Haliaeetus albicilla, assembly GCF_947461875.1. Classification (NCBI taxonomy): domain Eukaryota; kingdom Metazoa; phylum Chordata; class Aves; order Accipitriformes; family Accipitridae; genus Haliaeetus; species Haliaeetus albicilla. Next base: position 11,890,638 of record NC_091516.1, read on the forward strand.
GGGCATGGTTTTTACTTCCTGAATTGTGTGCCGAGTTGTGTACTGGAATCAACATTATGCAATACAGAACAGATTGGAGAACTTGGGTCATTCTTCAAAGCAAGGAACTTTATTGTACTTGCAATTAACTGCTGGCACAATCACTCCATTTTGACAGCGAAGTCCCTTACTGTGGACTGTATAAAAGGAAAGTATTAGAAAATATGTAAGTCTTCTTGCATTAACAGGAGATGACTGAGGGAGAGAGAAATTTTTAGGAATGTTAATAATTTATGTGTAACATGAAGTGAAGAAGAACACTTTGTATTCCATCCGTTCCTGCCTGAACAGTTCTCACATTGTCATCCTGCTCCCTGCTAAAATGAGTGCTAAGCATTTCTAACGGCTAATAAACTTCATTGCATTGCTTAGAGCATTTTCAAAATCCAGTTTTTACTTACATCAAGAAGTAATGTTGTATGGCTTTTCCAGAAAAAATCCCAATGGTTTTCACCAAGAGAACACCCCAAATCCTATTTAACTACTGCTACTACAAAGAAAACAAAGCTAAGGAATGCATGTGCTGATGAACTGTATTAATAAGTCACCAAGAAATTATAATGCTATGACTGGCTGATGTGATGCATCATTTATGCTGCTTCTGCAATTCTGCATTAAGAACTACATAGAGCAGACAAGGAATGGTGAGAAGCTGACAGTACTGGGTTACTAACGGTTTATTAACTTCTTCAACAGAACTAAAAATGAGTTAATTATTTGGAAGTAGGACTAGAAAGAGCTGTGTTGGCTTAGAAGTATGATAAGCAAAATGTATTTTGTTGCTGGCCTTATTTTATAATTTAAGATCAATTTAAAATGCCATAGCATGAAAAACAAAGCATTTGAAAGTTTCAAGTATACTTTCTATCAGCTACTTTTGAAAGTTTCTTGAAGAGAAGTTGGGTAAATCCTATTTGCCAAAATATCTTTTTAATAAGAGATAGTGAGAAAAGCAGGTGAAAGTAATATGAATAGGAAACTTTAAACTAGGTCTTCTTTGGTCAATACACCTTTGTGCTTTGAAAACTTAAGACCCTCTTCTTTCTAGGCAATGAGCAACCTTGGTTGACAGTTCTAGTGGAAGATCTAAAAGTGTTTCAAAGTACTTTGGCTCTGAGTATTAAAAAGAATAAAAATACTCACTTCAGCTCAAGCCACTTACAGTTACAGCACAAAGCTCCCCACACGTGTAGAAAGGCTAATGTCTGCACTGGGCTAAAGGTGGTATTTAAAAGGAAACTAGCTAAGGGCCTTATATCTGGACATTAAAGGTATTTTGATGCTTAACTAGCATCGCCTCTGTCCAGGGACAAAGAAGGTGATGTGGATTTGCCCTGTGTCAACAAAGTAATTCGTAAGTCATGCTGCTAGACAGATTCAATTACCTCCATGCAAGTTACAAAGGGTGTCTGTTTTGATTTCGATCAGGGGAAGGATGTTAAAATACTAAAGTCAGCTGTACTAAGGATGGAAGCTTAAATAACCTACTTGGCATAGGCTTTGGGCCTTACATATGAGGAGTTTGCTGCAACTCCCAGTTTAGATGACTTAGGCCCAGATATCCTAAGCTGTAAGTACTTCACAATGATAGAGGTGATGGTAATTTATTTAAGTATCTGCCATCTGGGATTTCTGTCAAGACATATAGCCAGATTCATCCACTTAGCCATGTAGGTGCTGTGGATTCAATCCCCAAAGAGTTATTCATGGAGACTCAGTTTGATGTAGCTGTTCTTTAATCACCTGTGGACAGGCAGGAAGATCAAGCTAATTTTGGACATTACCTCAGAACTGACTAAGCTAGGGACTCAAGTCATTCATTGTTACTCGTTCAGTTGGGAAAGTTAAATACGACACAAAGCTGCTAGATGGTGTCTAGTCGTACTCTCTCCACAGCAATGGGATAATTGCCAATGACTTCAGTGGGTGGGACTGGACCCTGAATCTCCATTCTCCAGCTCCAATTTCTGCAGTTGCATTTATGAGCTCTACCTACAAATGAACAAATCGGGTTCTCATTGACAATTCTTTTTTCCAAATAATGGAGATTATATACTTTCTATCCAACATTCTGATTAATTAGCTAAAGGGATGATAAATGTATTGCACCTTGCAGATAATGGGAGTTGTCTTACCTTTACAAACAGGGTTTCAGGCACTGGAAGCACCCAGAACTACAAAGAGATATTTGTTGCAGAACAGCTTAACCATTCTAGAAGCAATTGCTTCTAATAGTTGATGCTACACAGGGCAACTACACTGCTACAAAAATCATTGCAGTTGGGAGGCCCAGTGCTTGGTATTGTTGAGGGAACTTCTTGCCTTCTGCATCAATTTGCTATTGTGTTAGTGATACCAGTAATAGCTCAGTGATGGAAGACCTTTTAAAAGTCTAGACACATTGACTTTCAAAAGTTACTCCAGCTAAGGTAGAAATCAATTTATGAAATTAAGTGAAAGAAGTTGTGCTTTTGGAGCTTGCTATTCAGTGATGCAAACACTTCCAGGTTGTCTGATCCAGAAAAAAGGAGACATGTTAAAAAAGGAGGCCACATTTGTGCCTTCTGGCTTTTAGGGTACATAAGACAAAAATAATTACTAGTACAATGGCTGTTGCAGAAGATGTGAAAATTCCTCACTGATTTATGTTCAGCCAAAACATGCCAATTCAACAAAAGCAAAATACTTCATTTGGAGTTCATTGTGTTTCTGCAGTTTTCTACTATAACAACCGGATTTTGAAGTAAGCATCCTATTTTCTATTTAGGAAAAAAAATCCAAATTATAATGAAGTATTGTGATAACACTGAAATTAACAAAGTGATAAAAGCAACACTTTGGGGTTTAAGAATTCACTCCACAATAAATTTTTTGTGTTTTGTCTTATTTCTACGGTCTTATTCTACAGTCTGATTCCCACCCCTCTTGATGAGCTGTGCTTCTGGCCTCTGGCCATCATATTTTTATTGGGGATGTTTCCAAACTCAATTAGAGACTCAGCACATAAAAAGCCATCTTCTAGTTGGTTGGTTAGTACATCTTGTCTTGTCATATGATTCTTTAGTGGATAAACTTACAGTTGCCCTGTTGCAGAAAGGAACAAGCAATAGTTCACTTTGCTTTGAAATTCTAATTCTACATTAATTTTATTTTTTAGTGCCAGTAAAGCATAGACATTTTTCAAACAAACTTTTTAAATAGGAGCAGCCTTTTTTATGAGTAGTATTTATAGCATCTATTTAAACCTATCGAAGCCCCATTCTTCCACCTGACAAGCTCAATGGATTCACACATTCTACGTGTCCTGAAAGCTGAACGTATTTTGTGGCAGCCTTCTGCTACAGACTGAAAATGGAAACTCCTGGTGATGGGATCAAAGCCAGAGGAAAAAAATCTAAACAGTGAAGTATCACTTAAGATACAGTAGCAAATCTGAGGCAGAAATACAGTCAGCAGTAGACTGAGCTGTACAGTGCTCTGCAGTGGGAGCTGAGATTTGGTGAGACATAAGGAAGGCCCTATGTTCTTTGAAGGTGTGATAAGGCACATTGAACAATTCAGATTAGAGCAAACATCTGCTTCTAATGTAAATCCACCCCTCTGTGCAGAAAGCCTGAGTGAACAGGCATGGGATTTACATCTTCCTGTACACCCTGAAACCTGCCTGGCATGCAACCTACGCAGTGGAGCACGTGTACATCCCACATCCAGCAGCTTCATTCTGCCTTACCTATGCCCTGTGACAGGATCACAAAGACCTGATATAGCAGAATCTATGATCATGTTTAGAAAATCAAATTGAGTAGACTGGTCATTTGACATTTCTGACATGAAAAAGCTGACTTAAAACAAACAGACAAAAAAACCCCAAACAAAAACCCCAGCCTTGGCACAAATTTGAGACAAAAAACTTGTCGTCTATCAGAAAAAGAGAGGCTTTCTCTTTGTCCAACCTATAGTGTATTAAAAAAATCTGGTTATCACTCTGATAATTATATCTGCAGTTTCATCTATTTTTTTCCATTTCCAAAGCCATAAACTGGCTTATATGGCTGAAATAGCTGTGGGAGAGCAATTAGCAAATGAGGAATATAGGAGTTCCTAAATGACAGTTTCTGTTCCACTGTCGAAAGCTCCGCATAGATTTTAGTGAAGATGTTTGATTGAGATTGGATATGTGAATTTCCTTCAGTTCTCTTTTACTAAAATACTTCTAAAACTGCACATAGGGCAGTGAAAGTAACATATGACTTTTCCCCCAAAGAAGCTCATAAAACAATTTGGGAAAAGTTGCAGTCTACTGTAGGAATTTTCTCACCTATGTGGCTCCAGGAGCATCTACCAATGGGATTCCAAATGGTGTTTGCTAAAATGTAGAGCAATGCATGCTGTGAATAGAGAAAGTTTTACACTAGTGGCTTATTCCTGTAAACTACTGGGTGGATCAACTGTTTAAAGAAGTCAAAAAGCGATGGTAAGTGGTATATATCTGTGCCTGCCTACAGTTAGTGTTTGCAAATATCCTTCTAAGTATTTCAGATGAGAGTATTTTATTTATAAACCACACATACTCTGGAATTTTATTAGTGTGCATTCCACTCCCAGGAACAAGTTCCAAAGCGGTCCAGGAGTACAGAAAAGCATAAAGAAGACTGCTGGTTTGGGACTGACTATAGAGGCTATAAAGTCATGCCAGGTAATGAAGGGTGATATCCTTTGAAAGAGGAAAGAGTGTGAAGTACAGGAGAGAGCTGTTCACTTTGCAATTAGAGGCATAATGCAGCAAAACATGTATGAGAGAAGGGTGAAGGCCTATGCAATCGTTAGAACTAGGGTTTGAATACAAGAGATACAAGTCGCAGAAGTCAGGTGGTAAAAATAAATGCTAAAAATTTAGGAAATGGCATCTGCGGTCACTCTTAGTATGGAGTGAGACTGATCCCAGTAAGAACCTAAACATTCTGGCTGTTGCCTTTCTCACGTCCATGCCGAAATCCATCTAACAATTCAAGGACAAAACATATTGGAAATATAAAAGAAAAAAGTAATTATCTACCATCTCTCCTCTGCCACATTTCCATGCCTGACTTTCTCTCTGAGCAATTGTAAAATTTCCGTACCTGCATTTACTTCTCTGTACACAGTCCAAGGAATGGAATGGTAGAATTCCTTACCCAACAAAGAAAAAATAACTGCTGCTCATTTTGCTCAGATCAAACTTTCAGGCTACAGCATTATTTTCTTTTTCATATTTGAAGAGCGGTGACAAAGATGTTGTAACTGCTGTTTGAAATAACAATCTATAGACCCATACCTACCTTTCTTCAGGACCTATGTCATATTTATCTCAGATTGTCATTCTTCCATACCTTACCACAGATGTTTCACTCCTAAACTGTCCTGAAGCCATTAACAGCCACCTGTGAGTCAAAGAACTTGAATTCAAGAAATCTAGACGGTAACTATTGATCTAGGATACCTGCCATTTCAAGAGCCGTCTACAAGAAATGTGGCACTCAGCAGTATGTGGAGAGGCTAGGCACATTGAAATGCCACTGAGATTTCAGTGTTCCTATAGCTGCTATATGGAGCAACAGCACTGGAAAGAGGAGGAGTAGCCTTTGCTCTCTAAGAGCATGTCTGCCTGCAGAATGCTGCCTGGTTTGTGTCTACCACATGTATTAAGCATCCAGTAAATTTGGCAGGATTGACAATAACTTATCTTGGCATTTGGCGACTTCCAAGATGAGATCACATTAGTTTGTTGTCCCTTCTGAATAGCTGTCAGTACTTGGATACAGTTCTATCTTTTGTAGATACTTTGCAAGAGGATGCCTATATTCCATAAGAGAAAGGTAGACTAAACAAACTGAAATGAGTCTCTTATCTTGGAAATGATATGCCCAGCACAGAATTCAGATCTGCTGCACAGTTCCATGTTACTGTATGAACTGATCTTGAATTTACTTAGCTGCAAATATGTCAAATATCAATTCTTCAATCACCTATCACTGGCAATGGAGAGCAAAAGAGACCTGAACTAAGATTTGCACTGGAGAAAGAAGAAACTGTATCTCCACATCAAGGAATGAATTTGTTGGCAATAGAGTGATATTGATCCAAGCAGAGACCATTTTCTTTCCAACTGCATTTTACTTTCTGACTAGTGAATTTCTGAACCCAAAATAGATAGGACTTTAATTTTAATTAATTGTAATTTTGCTTTTCCATTATTCAAAGTAAACTGTATGATCACTGGAAAGTTGCCTGCAACAATACAATCAATGAAAATGAGATAAGAAAGGGATCTCAAGAGATTATCTAGTCCAATACTTTGGTTCGAAGTAGGAGAAACATGCTTTCATTTTTCATGTCAGATGTTTGTCTTCCGTGTTCAGTAAAATACATGCTAGGATAAGACTTTTGGGAGAATGGTAGAAAGAAATGCTCTTCTCAGATGCTGTCTACAAACTGAATTACGAGATGCACTCCACTACAAATTCCACTCTTTGGAGATGACTGAAGGTCATGTCTTAACGTTAACTGTCCCTCAGTACTTCTTTGGTCCGTTTGTTTCCCACTCAAAATTATTCATTACTAAAGATGAGGCTCAGTTTCTCCACTTCTTTGTGCTTTTCTGAGCAAAGATTATGTGTTATTTACTATACAGATGGCTACAGAAATTGAAAAACAGAAAAAGCAGGCCTTGAAGATTTAAGTTCAAAGGGGAAGAAGAAAGTCCCAAGGCCTTTTTTTCTGAATCTATTTGTGGGGAGAAGGACAGGAAGGAAATGTTCATTTTATTCATTTAATCCCTTTCATTCAGAAGACAAACAGCTGTGTTAGCTATTGCTATATCCAGCTTGATAGCAGCACACTTCATTGGTTGGCATGTTACTACCTCTAGGAAAACTTTACTCACTGTCTACTATTTTGGGTCTTCTGGTCCTTCTCCCTCGGCTTCGGAAGTAGATTTCCTTCAGTGTCTTCCACACTCTACACTGTTTAAGCCCTACAATTTCATCAATACAAAAAAAAAAATAATGCACTAAGCCTTCTGAAACTCGTTTCTCTGGCATTGTCTTTTTTAAGTTAGACACACACGAAGATCTAAAAACAACTGTGTTGCCTTTAATCAGAAAGCTAATACTCATCTGAGTTGTGCTCCCACAAAATCCAAACAAAAGTTGCACTCAATTATTCTTCTTCATGGGTGATTATGTATGTTCTTAATTGTTTATACATTTGAAGCCCAACAAACATGTTTATGGCTCACTAGCCAAAATGCAGTACTATAACAGTCAGATAGCTCACCTCTTACTTAAGGTTTATCTCTAATTAGAAAACCAAGTGTGTCATGATAAGCGCCCCCTTGTCATATGACCGGACTGGCAGAGAACTTGCTAAGCAGTCTGGTTTTTGGAAATACAATACTTGCCATGAACTTTATTTCACCTGTGTTAACATTATTGGTGTCAAATAGCTGGCAAATGAACCAATAAGGCACAATTAACTGACTACCTTAAAAAATACCAAGAATATTGAAGCAAGGCTAACAATAAATATCTATAAAAATTCAAATTGTATGTATGTTCTGCCTCCCTTTTCTCATCAAATTCAGAAAGAAGGCATGGAAAGAGCTGTGTTTAGACAGAGAAAAGGTTTGTGACATTTTCCTTTGAAATATAAATACTAAGTAAAATCAGTCAGGCAAAAGGGAATTTATTGCATGTTACGCATTTAAAGAGATACTATTTGAAGAACTGCTGCTACTCCCAGTAAGTAAGAGTGAAACCTCACTACTTCTCTACTACTCAGTGAAGCAGTGATAAAACTCAGTGTGGTATCATCTGATGCATGTCCAGCTAACACATTTGTAGTTGTACATCTATTTATAGCAGCCTATTAGCAGTTTAACACTATTCCAAATTACTATGAGTCTCAATGAAGCTATTTATTTTCAGTCTACGACTGAATAATTGGTATAGAAGTCAATGGAACCAGCTTAGACTTGCTGAGTGCCTCTACCCCACATTTCTTAGTCTTAGCTATTCTGGTAAGAGATCTATTCTCACAAGTAAGTAGACTGAAAAAAAACCCCTTATATCACACAGTGACTATACTTAATCAGAAGCACAAATAAGGTAACTTCCCAGCCAAAGATGCATCATTAATGACATAATGACGAATAAAGACAAGGATATCACAAAATGTTTTTAAATGATCCAGTGTCCTAATATGGACCCAGCATATTTTCCTCCTGCCAATTTTTGTGCAAAGGTAAGTGGGTAATTATTGACAGCCCATGCCAATATCAATTTTAAAAACTGTCTTAATTTCTGCAATGCAGGGCCTCACCAAATGGTACCAGATCTTTGGAAAACAGGATAATAAGAGCATACAAAGATGATGAAAAAATTCTCTTCACAAAAACGAGTAACTGTTTACCTCAGTAGCTCCATGTTGCTGGGAGTAGATAAACCCAAAGACCACCTTTTTAAACGGATTTGTAGCTTGCCTTTCTTTGAAAAAATGTAATTCACACCTTATCTGTCCATCTGTATGATAATGCCCAAAGCTGATCTGTGCTTGATGTGCAAATGCTAGGTCTATCATTTGCATGCACAAGTGATATGCAGGGACCCATTTGCACTTACATATGTAGAAGATGACATTTGAAAAACTGGCTCCTAGAATCATTCCTTCTGTGAATGTTATGCAGCCATCTGTACAAAAGTAGCAACCAAATACTTTGCCATCAGCAGAGTGTTAGCCTTTCAGATATGACTGGTTGAGAGGGGTTTTTTGTCCAAACTTCATTTCGACAGAAAACCGTTTTTTCAACTAATACAATTTTTCAACATAATGTTAAATATGCTGTTGGTTTTCAGCTGAATCCTTCTTCTTCTCACCATTGCCAAAGTTGATTGATCTGATAGATGCTAAGCATGTTCATGCCTTGGGACTTCAGTTTTCTCTCTGGTACTATGATCAGGGATTCTTGTGACACATCCTAGCAGCTCAGTGAGAGAACTGTGATCTCTTGGGGCACTGTAACTTATGAAAAGAAACATTACCTCAGATAACACCGCAGCATTTGGGGAGAAAAAAATCAAGGTTCTTTTTCTTACCCCACTTCCGAAAGCATTAAAAAAATCCATCAAGGAAAGAATTTTCTCTCCAGTCTATTCCAGTGAATCTGAAAATCCAAACTTGCCACATAAAGGTGCATCATTCTTCCAGGTGGGAACTGTTCCAGGGCAAAGGTCTTTTTCAGAGAAAATTATTGTGACAAATTGTCAAAAACATTTCTTTGCATTAAGATCAATGTAAAATCAGCTGCTCAAACCAGGTACAAACTGGTCAGCGCTCTGTTTGCAATGAAGTATGTTGCCACTTGATCAATGGAATGGATGGACAAGGTATGCAATGACAGAGGCATGAAGGGCAGGATCTCAGGTGATAAGAACCACATATGGAATCCATGGGTCATGCACTATGCAAAATGCTCAGTATCCTAAATGTATCAGGGGCTACCCTGTTGAGACTGCAGTACGCCCAGTTACAGATATTAAATGTGCATGCTGCATGTTAGATTACATCTGAATCAAATAACCTAAACACAGGTGATAGCCAATGGGAGAACCCATCAAAGAGTCATGAAAACAAGAGTGTGGCAATTTTCCAAAACTGCTGAAATAGCACACATGCCAGGACAGGTGTTCCTCTGCACACTGTGCCAGAAAAGTTAATTAGAAAAGTGGAAGAGTGACTTTTATTTGTCGTATTAATCTGTGTAAATACTCATTCCATGTTATTCTTCCTCAGTATTTTATATGAGACTGAGATCATGTGTGCACATGTATACACAGATCAGAGACACGGATGGGATTTTTTCAGTAAAGCGTAATCAGTTTTCTATTGTTTCAATCTTCTGCTGGGGGGGGGAAAAGCGCCTTTTACACTTTATCTATATATTTAGGACAAATTTTGCTCTCAGTTACATAAATACTGCTATTTGTTGAGCCAAACAGAATTTTATCCATGAAAGGAAAAAAAGTTACTCTTCCTAAGGGAATGTTGCTGCAAGCCAACACCTTTCAGAAAGAAATGTTGCATTAGACTTTACTTGCAAAACCTCTCTGGAAAGCCAAGGTGCCCAAAAATCTCTGTGCTCCCTTTAGGAGGAGATATTTAAAATTTGCCATTTTTTCTCCGCCCTTTCCTTCACATCTTGCATTTTTGTTTACAAGAACACTGAATGCAGGAATGAAGCAATCTTATCCCACTTTGGTAATGCTTTATTCTCCCATTCTACTTTCATCTCATTTTATGCACACATTCTGATATGGTGAATTATAGCACAGGATGCAAGACAATGACAAAGCAGGATCTAGAAGCCAGTGGACTTGGGATTTTTCTTCTATGTGTGTTTGAAAAACACATTTTGGTGCCCAGTCCTCAACTAGCAGCTGAAACCAGTTAGCAGTGCTTTGGTTTCGTTACCAGAAACCTTTCTAAGTCAGATTTTAGTGAAAAAGGACATCAGGTAGGTGACAGATTTTATGAAGTATATGTTTAAAATCATTCCCCTCTCCCCTCCAGGCTGACAACCATTTCCATAGAAACAGAGGTGGAAATGGACCATTAGCATCCATGACTCAGTTTAAGCTACTAGCAGTCAACTTCTATCACTGAAAAAAGAGCTTGAATTAGTGAAAATGGGAGTTTTAAAATTACCCTTAAAAAAATCTTTTGATGTATTTTTGTGCAGTTGCCAGGCTGGGTCTCTGTGGAACACAGTCACAAAGGCACTTGGGGCCAGCAGGGAAGCAGAGGAGAAGGATGAGAAATCCAGATCACAGGCAATGGCTGGAAGTAAAAAGGAAGACAAAAGGTAGATGAAACTTTGGGGTTCTAAAGCCCCCAAATTAAAATGCTGATTTAAAATTGCATAGACTTGTTTTTTTTACAGATTTTAACAGTGACTTTTTAATATCTCTGAAAACCAAATTCTCAAGTCCCTTTAACAACTGCAACTGTACTCTTCAGGAATTCACTTTCCTTGGAAAGGTGCAATTACAGGAGAGAAGCAGCTATCTAGGTCAGGGGGATACTTAGCTACTAATCATATATACTGTAATACATTGTTTTACCAGTGCACTACCTCCCAAGATGTAAAATAAGGAATTCCAAAGTATCTTTTGCTATGTAATTGCAGAATGCTGAGCTGTAAGAACGCTGGACTTGATGTCTCTTGAGATTATGGTTTAACAGCATGGTGCAGATACTGAATCTCACATTTCTTTTATTGTGGTGAAGCTTCATTGCCATTAATGACATTACTCCTGCTTTCTAAGCATGAGAAGCTTCCTTTGTGGGAAATCAGGGCAATCAAAACCAGTTTTGCAGTGGCTGCTTTCAAGCCTAAGTGTGCATGTGTTGTGCTCTATTTGCACATTACATCAACCACAATATTCGACTGCCATTTTTGCTCTTGTGTTCTTTGTATGCAGTTAAAGGTCTACATGTTCTTTCTGGAGTTTGTACCCACTGCACAAGGCTTTAAAAGCATCAACTAGGAGTCTGTGCTGCAAAATCATACTTCTACTGGAAGACAGAACAGCACAGCAGTTTGGATGCCTAGGGCTCAGTAGCTTCTCCTCAATTTGGATGAGTTTCACTTCCCTTGCAGATGGTTAAAGGATGACAATTACATGCTTAGGGTTTGGGTTTGTTTTTTTTTTTCAGGAATTCTGCCTGATTTCTACAGTGCATTGATATAAAGGTCAAATTCCATCAGCTTCTGCCAGAGAATTCTCTGAATTTTGTTCTTTTTTCTAGGACACACAATGAAGCAGTACACTTGCTTTAAAAATGTTTCAACTTTGGGGGGATTTGTTAATTTCTTTTCTTCCAAAAGAAGTGTTACCTTTTTAAAGTATTTGTTGATTTCTGTAGTAAGCTCCATTATTTCAGCATTTAGTCTTCAGCATTGGGTTGAGTCCTTTTTTTCAGTCTCCAAAGCTCTCAGAAGCGAAAAAGAACATCATGTTCCTGCAGACTGCCCAGGACACATGCTTCATAGCTGTGCCAAATTTGCAGCTGACCAATTGGCCTACATTGCAAGAAGACTCATTTTCAAAATTTACAATCGTTTTTTTTAATGTGTGCCAGATAGACCGATTCACTGTGAGACTTCTTTGATTTTATTGACGTTTAGAGCCTCATCCAGTTCCCAGTGAAGTCAATGGGTGTCTTTCCAGTCCTTACAGCAGGACTTGGATGAATCTCTAAGTGGGCAGAACTGTTTCCTGTCACCTATTTTGCCCACTGAGACATTCAAAAGATCACCGACCCCCATTCTGTACCATCATATAATAGCATTTATCCTAGAATTTAAAGGAATTGCATGATCTTTAAAGGTAGCTACCAAATTAAAGGTGGCAACTGACTTACTTAAACTAATGAATTCCCCAACATTATGCCTTTCATGGAAATGGTAATAGTAATGGTGTTATTTTGTTTGATTTGTTCCAGAAATAATGTGTGCGTTTTAGAGTCCTAAGTAAGTCCTGCTCGCTAAACATGGTGGCTTGTCTGGGTGAAGGAAATGCATGAACAAGCAAGTGTTAGGCATCTAATCTAAAATACTATGATGTGACTTCACTAGCAGAATTTTTAAACAGTGGAAGCAGGCATAATTCAGCCATAAAATGTTTTGATCAGCTTTTAATGTCTGAAACTATTTCAGACTGAACATTTCAGCTTACAGAGCATATAAACAGACTTCTGAAAATCAGCATTTGCAAAGATGAAATCATAAGCTGGAAGACTACAAGCCCAGATGACTTTTGAGTCTGTAGCCAACAATAGCATCCACTCTGCAGCATAAAACCAACAGGGCAGCAGCAATGTTTGTGTATGTACTCGTATGTCTATGTTAGTATACAAGCACAAAAAAACTTGCATACTGTACATGCTTTGATGCCACTTTTTCTGGTGCGTGCAAAAAGAAAGAAAACAAACAAAAAACCAACTGGACAGTTAGGGCTTTTTGCTCCATTCACTCACCAAACTACTGGGGGGAAATGAAAGAAAATTAAGCAGAATAATTCCTCTCCCCAGTTCCTAGGAAAATTCTTTTCAGCAGCTTGAAGCAGCACAATATCAGTATGGTGTACATAGGGAGGAATGAAGGAGGCAAGATAGCCTATTTAATGAAAGAACTCGACTTTTTGGTACCCTACTTTTCTCTCCCTGTCTCAGTGTCATCCTCCATCTCTGGAGTCCTTATAAGGAAACACACAGAAGAGACAGAAATTAAAAAGATATATTGTTACAAGAAAATAAAAGAATATTTGTCCCATAGAAGAGTTGGTGCACACCGCTTCTCCCATACTTCTGGTGAAACCTTACAAACACCTAATAATTCCAGCACAGCTGAAGTTGTCACTCTCACAATTTCCTGGTATTTGAATTCGGTATTGCTTAGGACCCTAGATTCCTTGAATTGGTAGATCTTCATGCATATTATTTGGCACTGGACTCTTCACTCCAGAAAGTTATTGGAGTAAGACTCCTGAAAACAAAAAGAGAAAGTTGCCTATGTAGGCGCGCGAGGATGTGACTTGTATGAAGTGGAGCTAAATTAGGGTGACATATCAAGAAAAGTTTTTATTAGTGATTTCTACAGGAACATGAATTGCTACACCACATAGAAGACTGGGAGAACCACTTACAATGCTATTGCTCAAGGCACTTGAGAATAGGCTATATGGAACAATTTTGGTGTGGAGAGCATGAACTAGAAGTAAAATGGGTCCTTTCCATCCCCACTTTCACCACAATCTAACATAATTGAAAGTGCATTGTTAGAAAAACTGGTAAAAGGTACAGAATGTTTTTCTACTTTTCTGTTACGAGAAGGGAAATGCTATGAAATCAGTTAAGAGAAGCACTAAATCTAAAACCAAGCAATTATGGAAGAAGTGATGTTAGACTGTAAGAAGAAAGGAAGAACAGACTTTCCACCAAAAAAATGAGCAAGGAAATAATAAAAATCTATGTCACTGCAAACGTTAACATTTGATAGTTTTTCTACAATGGTTTTAATTTCCAGTTGTATTGTTTCCCAGAGAGAAAACAAAGAAGTCAGTCATAGAATGCTGACGAGATCATGCTACCTCAAATAAAATGAGAAGAGAAGGCCAAAACTAGGAAAAGCAATAGCCCAAGACCCCTGGACAAGTTCTTCCAAGGCAACTTAGAGTCACACGAAGATGTTAAACCTATTTTTCCTTTCCTTTACTTTGCCTTTGCTTTCCTTGCTCCCAACACACTCATCTCCATTCTCACCCTTGCCCCACCTGGACAAAAGAATACAACTATAATGAGAAGGACCAAGAAATGTCTTTCCATGAACCACTACCTCTGGGGATCTACAAAGTGTGGAATTTGTCACTACACCAGGAAAGCACAATATGAAAATAAAGGAAATCTGCCTGAGCTACTGGAGTTAGTCCAGTGGCTAGCTAAGGTAGCAGCCACTGTTTGTTTTTACTACAATATCATTCAGAAGGTTTGTGTGGACTGAAGTGTTGTAATCTTAGGTGCTATGTAAGCACAAAGAAAGGCAACCTCTCCTTGGGGCAGGAATTATAAGGTAAAATAAGTGTCTTGAGGATGTGGTAACCCGTGAAAGAGAAGAAGAGGGAGGCAGCAGCTAGAGCACGTGCCAAAGAAAGGGGCTGAGAAACAAGTCTCAAGTCACTGTTTCTGCCTAAGACAATAATGAACACTTCACTTAGACAGCTGATACTGTCCATGAGCTTAGCAGCACATTTAGCCATTTCACCTCCTTGTCTGAACAAAAGAGTGGCTCGTACAGGGGGAGAATCTGATCATGAAAACTGCAGACTGCTAAAGTGATGCAGGTAGCGTGGGGGTGTGTGCATGTGTGTGCAGGGGAGGTCATGTCATCTTTCTTGGGTTTTGCTAGGAAGATTTCTTTGCTGTCCCCTGCATTTATTTGCTGACCACTATATCATTAACAGTAGTACCAAAAGTCTATGAGGGGCAGTACTTCAAATTAATTACCTTCTGTATGCTGTGTTTCACTGGGTGAGTTAGGTAGTATATCTAGTATCAATAGGCTCTACTTATTTCTTGGAAATACACATGTGGGAGAGCGGTTCTGGGCTGCACACCTGGCAAACAGAGAGCTGAGACTGCTGGAGATGACCACAGCTTCATTATTCTTTTCTGCCTACCAGCTATACCCATAAAAAGGGAGGCTGCATAAAAATATCCTTAGGGCATTGCACCAGAGAGTGCTAGTGGTGAGGAGAGAGCATTGATTTGCCCCTACAGTCAACAGGTCTGCACTTACAGTCACGCTGCTGATCTTTAATGGAAGCATGAACCTAACTGTAGGACAAAGGGAAATGGCCCCAGAATGCAACAAGATAACCGGCTCCTCTGAAATCCTAACTGAAGTGGCAGTAACACTTATATTGATCATGAAATCCCCTTTTTAGGAATATTTATTAAAAATGAGCCAAATTTCTCTCTTCATTTATTTGTAACAACGGACTTTTGAATCCTATCACAGAAGCAGATAAATGCTCAATTAATAAATGAATGGTTATGGTTCTGAAATAATACTCAGTTCCATATGGGCTAACAAATTGCTTGGAAAGAGGCTGATAAAAATCTTAGATGCAGAAGAGGAAATTGTTACTAGTTCCTTGCTCAATTATTTTTACTTTCAAGGCTGCCTCAGATAATATTCTTACGCTGCCCACTGAAGAATTCCAGCTCTCTTTCTAAGAGATAAGCATACCCACAGCCAAGATGTTCTCATAAAAGATTAAAATTCCTTCCCATATCAACAACAAATTAGTCATTCATTTTCACATGTTGCCCTCTGGAATCAGAAAAATATAAATTATTAACTATTCTTATACTCCACTTTCAAAAGCCACTATTTTAGTTAATTGCTAGTTTGAGCATGGCTTAAAAACAAATGAGAAAATGTACTGTAAATGTTAGCACTCAAGTATAAACTGGATACTACCAGGAACAATATTAGCACTTAGCAGGGAGATTTGGGGAATAATTCTTCATAGGAATAAGTCTTAATACAAAAAAGATTTGCTGAAGACTTAATTTTCCTAGATGGTAGTATAAAAATGGATCAAAGTATTTAGGACACTATTTCTGTGTTATGTATCACTTATAACTAAGACTGTACTTTGTTCCCTCCTATAGTGGAGAGTACTTTTATTGGTAGATACAGGAATATGGTTACACGCACTTGTGACTATTTAAGAAGCCTGTGTGGTAAGCTAATGATAAAATCCAATGAAATCTTATCTATTGACAAGATGAATAATTATGACAAGAATATTTAACACTTTAACTTCATAACATTCCAGAAAGGGAATCCTTTAAACAGATCTGTCTGCATTACACCCTTTTACTAGCAATGAACCCAGATACATAAATAACCCAGTGGCATAAATAAATACATGCTGGTTCACCTCAGGTGAGGACTGACAAGCAGGCTTCAACAGGGCGCAAGACAAGGACATGGGACGAAGTGGTTTGATTCCTTTGTGGGACTAGATATGACAATGGTTTTCTAAGGAGTAAAATCTCTTTTCAGACAGGTAGGGTAGGTCCTGAAATTATAAGGAACATTCAGTGGAATATATTCCACCCAGAGTTATCATGCAAGGTAGTGGACATATGCAAATAAAATATAGTCAGCAATTTTCTGGCATGTGACAGCGGGCTGTACCTGCCTCTTAAAGCTTCAGTTCTATGAATTAAAAATTATATTCAAACATCAAAGCCATCCCAGAGAATGTTCTTTTTTCTTTCTTAGTCATGAATCAAGCTCCCATTGGACAGAGTTGGTGACTGATCACAGTGCCCCACCAGGATCTTGTCCAGCTCTTCTGCAGATGAGAAGGCTCCAGCACACAGGCTGTGGCCAGGTAAGTTGGACAGAACAGACTGCAAACACAGAACTTCATACTGTCCGCTCAGACTATAGTATAAACAAAGGTTGATGAGAAGCCAGGACTGTTGAATTGGCAAAGATGTAGACCTACCAACCCAGGCCTATGTCCCATGGGCACACACGGGAAGAAGTTGCACACTTACTCTACTGCTATAGACCAGGTGCAGGATAAAGTTAATATGCAAAGTGTGATCTCACCTGCCACAAACCAGGCTACGCAGACTCCTAGCAGGTGTCTCAGCTTTGCACTGCTCTCCTCCAGTGGATCTGCGTGTTGCTTGATGCATTATGGAACAGAAGTTACTGCCACTAGCTGGAGTCTAACTGCAGGGAAAGCACTGAGACTCAGGCTTTTCATTCTGGAAGTCCTCGGCTTGATCCTAAGCCTGACTGTCCACTCCTAGCAACAACCCTGAGGGCTGCCATGCTTCCCTGCTCTACCACACCGCACCACTGAATCAAGGTCATGTGCACAAGTCAACCCCAACCACAGTTTTTAGGGAGAATGAAGTCTCCGACAGAAAGAGCACACCAATAGTACTGAGCACAGAGGGAGGCACTGGTTGAGCTAAGCCCTTTACCCACCTCTCACCTCACAGCTCTCCGGAGTGGGCCTCTTTTTGCAATGCCTGCTCCAAAGATAAGCACAGCTGGGGCTTGGATCCCACTGATGCATCTATCCACAGGGCATAAGCCAACAAAAATTGAGAGCTATGGATCACATCTGTTGCTGTGAAGACACCCCTGCAGCAAAACTACTGAAGGGATCTGTCTTTTTACTTGGAAATAGTAACAGAAGAGCAGTTTTCTCCTTTTTCTATAACCACACTGGCCTTATCACCCAGGATAAGCTATCTCAAGAGGTCTCCTTTGACTGAGACAGCCAGAGCAACACACTGAATATCCTGCTGTCTTCATGGAGGGAGGGAAGACTCTTCCAAGAAATACTGGGGCTTCAGAATGAATACTGGCATGGGAAGTGAAATCTATTTCAGAGTACCTCCAAAATTGTCTCCCTTCAGCTTTTTCTTGCCAAGGCTCACTAAGATTCCATGCAGAGCTGATGTGATATGAAATATAGCACTGTGCAGGAAACAAGCTCACCAGGCTTACTGGAGTTACTTAATTCCCATTTTAGCTGTTACATTACTGTATGGGACCCAGATACATAGATCAGGCATCCATCCAGCCTGTCCCTGTTCCCACTACAAGCAGTGGAAGAAAATCAAGCTTGTATTATTATATGATCACAGTCCTTACAGAGAATTGTAATGCTTTATTAAAAACCCAGAATATATGATACTCTCCAACTTGAAATAAGGTAGGACTCCCAGCCCACAGTGAAGAATGTCTGTAGATTATAAGCTCCTTGACTTTTCTTTTGAATAAGGGGGTTTTTTTCAGTTGACTACTCCATCACCAAAATGCTATTTTAAGCATTTTCTGCATTATTTTGTAGACCATTAGCAACCACACACACACACATACACACAAAAAAAAAGACATAGGAGAAATTTTCAGTGATTTAAAAATGAGATACTGGCCTGTGAATTCAACAGGCCCTGTGTTCCCCCAGCTCTCCTGAGTGTAGCACCATGGGGTAGCACATGCAACACAACACACGCTGTTCACCCAGGCCTCCCTCCGCCTCAGTCTACTGAAAGCAGAAATGCTCTCCAAGGACAACTGCTTACAACTTTTTTCAGAGGTGAATCTACCACACATGCCCCTATAACTCAACTTCCACGTGGCTTATATTAGCCACATTTTTGCTCTCCAGCCTCTTCCCTTTTGCTGTGACTACAAGCAACTGAGAGTCAGTTGTGGCTAGACTAAGGCACATAACTCGGGCAAGGCACATCATAGGCTCATCAAACTTGGAGTTTCTCTGGGTGACACTTTAGTCATGAACATCTAAATTATATTTATTATCTAAATATCTAAAGGCCTCTGTGCTGAGTGCTGCACAAGCACTGACAAAAGCCAACCTTGCAGGGATACTGGTCCTCCCTGGACCACCATTTTCTGCCTCCTGGCCTTCCAGAAAAAAAACAGATAGTAGTCCTCAGGTGCTGTGGGGCAATCTGAGATGGGGGATTTGCTTCCCACAGTCCAGCCACTTGGCAGTTTTGAATTCAGTCACATACAAGAACAGCCACAGTTTCAGAACATGTCACACTGCTTTAACAGCACTTCCTCTCATCAGCTTCCAAGAAAATGTTTTGCTGTAGCAGCAATTCTTCTGTCCTGCATTTAACCATGATGTTTCTTATAGTGCACCTTACCATATCACTCTATTCCCACAGTCTGTACATCTTGCAGGTTTTTTTTCCTATACTCAAGCCATCAGCACCTTCTGCTTCTTTTAAGACTTCATCTCTAGAAGGACTCACAAAAGTCAGACCATTTTTTTCTGTGTCACATTCAAGATGTTTTATGTCGGCTACAGTCTCAATCCATTTCTGTACTGAGTTCAGCTATTTCTTACATCTTCAAGGCTGTCACAAGATCCCTCTGAGATCTGACTTATGATATGACACAGCTGATGAACTATAAGTTCCCCAAATTCCTTTACTTTAAAAAGTGATGCTTCAGGAAACAGGCCAGAGGGCAGTCCTGTCTCTTAAGAGGCTGGTGACCCTGCCATAAGCCACAGTTGCATCACATCAAGGGTCCTCCTTTCAGCGGCAAATTGCACTTCATAACATAGTTTCTGCTTCAGACAGCTGGCACACTCAAACAAGGGCAGTGAGAGACCAAACCTTGCTGCAGACACCATAGCTCACTTTCATGAGGGGTATCATGGTATCTTTGCACCAGCCCCTGATTTTTGTTTGCCTTCCAAACCTATGCCTATCCAAAAAAAACCCCAATCCCCTACACAGTAACTAATACTGCTGGAGATGATGTGGCTCTGTTTTAGGTCCATTTCCCTCTCTTGTAAAGGTGATTGGGAGATGCTCCTTTTCCAAAATGCATTTCATTTCCAAAGTCATACAGAAGTGAATACTTGTTCTCAGATGCAACGTGCAATAATAATGCAAAAATTCGTGGCTAATGGGCAGAAACTACCATCCTTATCTTTGAATTTCCACTCTTTTCCTCAGACCCTAAAACCTTACTTTAAAACTGTGGTTTTCTCCCCCCCACCCCTTTCTTTGTGGTTTAACAGATAAAGTCAGACTGGGAGGAGGTTTTACCGCTTTTGCTGCATGTAAAAACATTAAATTATTCTGTTATTCTGAGGCTCGCTGATAGTATGAAGATGACAACTGAACACCAAGGATAGCATTTTCTTGTTCTCCTAGTAACAGAGGGCTTTTTTGGTTGGGTTTTTCAGTTTAGCAAATTCTTGATGCAATTGTCTTGATATGAGCTCCTTGAATTTTTACCTCCATTTTTTCCCCAAAATAACATTCTTCTTTTCCCTATTTTTTATTTTTGCAAAGGAAGAAATTTCTAAACAACTATTCCGTTTATACTGAAATATACTAGCTCACATGCCTTTGTCAAATCCTGTTTTTCATCTTATTAAAAAGGTGTCCTAGTAGCACAAACCAAATAAATATTCTTCTAGAAATGTCACATATTGACTCTACTACATTCCAAATGACAATAAAAGCAATTCAAATTTCATTGAATCTCAGACTTACAGAATAATTTAGGTTGGAAAGGACCTCTGAGGGCCACCTAGTCCAGCCTTTCCAATCCGCTCCAAGCAGGGCTAGCTTCAAAGTTAGATCAGGTAAACAAAAAAAGGTTCCAAACACCAACTGCTCATATAATTGCTTGTTTTACACTGACATTCATTTAATAGTTTTGTAACATTTTTATGGTAAGACATATCTTCTTGTAGTATAGCAACTATGTTGACACAAAACAACACAAACACCCTACTCAGATGACAGGCACAGTTAATGATCAATTACATGTGCATATGTATTAGTATACATGTGCACTGAGGAGACCCACGATGAATCATCCTGTCCTATAGCTGCAAGGTGGAACTGGCACTGTTAGTTCCACTTGCTGTTCCTACCGAGGAAGAGTAGTAGAATAATAAAGGCAATTTGCTGCCATGGATTTCCCCTTGAAAAAGTGAGGGGCAAATGTTCTCAGCCTTCTCAGCTAAGTGAGATTTAAGGAAGCCTGACTTTCTAAGGTGCAGCTCACAGCACCTATATATCATTTTGAGCTTGCAAGAATGACAGCTGTCATGTGTGATAATGTTTGCAATGAATGGGTGGAAGCCCTGTTGCTGCACTGTTAGTTAGCAACAGAATACCATGATACAGCTAATTAATCATATTGCAAATTTGTCTCAAAGTTTACAAAATGATAGCTCTGGCCCATCAGATTAAACAGCAAAGATTCATTCATTTATTGCTGCAATAAAAAAGAACTACTCTCCCAGGCCAGGCAGCAAAAGGAAACTGAATACACTTTTCTTCTGGCCCTGAACTCCTACTAGCTTCACAGGATGAGCCCTAATTTTGTATTTGCTTCCTAATACTGTAATTGTTAGAGATGTCACTCAAGATGTATTTTATGTAGGAGCAACAGCACATGTTTCTGCCTGGCAGAATTTGGATTATTCATGCCCATATTGCAGTGAGTTTCACAGGCTCTACAAAAACACGTCTAAATTGGCAAGCTTTCCAAGGCTTGGTCTTACATCTTTTGCACTTTGCAAGAGAAGGGGAGGTGCCACCTATCAAGTACCCATATTGACACTTACTGTGATGAGTGACTCCTATGAATAATTGATTTAAGGGTCCAGGATATCTCAGACAACTGGTAGTAAGATGTGACCTATTGCGCCTCGATGTTATTGGAAGAAATTAGACAACTCTTACTCTATACAAACTGACACAAAATGACTAAATGGTCTCAACCTAAATGGAACTACATTTACTTCTCAGACCGAGCTCACTACTGCAGGATGCAGAATTCCCTGTGATCAGCTCTCAATACCACAAGCTACAAATGGCATCTTTAGGAAAACAGTCTCAGTAGAAAACAGATCTACAGATGGCCCTGGCAATTTAGATACATTATTACTCATGGGGGTTTTATTACTCCTGGTGGTCAGGCAGTGCTGATAGATGTTGGTGCACAAATGATACAGTGCACGTGAAAACTTCCAAGATTGCTGTTCATACTGCACCACTTGGCTACACAGAAGACATGAGTCTTGCACGGCTGTCAAACCTAGACTTTTCTATCACTTAGCGTACAAGCACTGAAAGAGCAGAGGAGGAATTACTCATAGATTTCATAAAAAGCAGAATCCATGTTTATGTAATTTTATATGGTTGAAAGATAAACACAGATGTTGCATTTGAAGATACGATATTTATAGCACTATTTTATCAATTACACTATGCTTCAGACATGGAAAAATATTGTCTATTTATTTGTCTTAATAGTCTGTAGATAAAAAAAAATTCTTCCAGATTTTAAAACGTTTCTTGACGAAATGTATATTTTCATACATTTAGTTAAATTTACGAGACTAAAGAAAAAAATTACATAAAAAGTGAACTCTTTCAGATGGTTAAAATAGTTTGGGGTTTTTAAGTGTAATATTTTGAATACTTTTATGAGCACAAAGTAGTTTCTGGCTGTGATTTGCACACGGAAATCTTGTTTTCCACTAGTTTTGTGTTTCAGAAATGTGCTGCAAAGCAAACTAGAGATAGTCCTTGCTAACAGACCATATTGCAGAGGTAAGGCCCTCTGCTTTTATAACTACAGTCATCTGGTTTTCAGAGATCAGGTGGGAGCAGGGGAGCGATTTTTGGGCCCCTTTGCTTCCGATGGGAAAATTTAATTAAGAGAAAGTATGATTTCTCAGGGTTTGTGTCTTCTTCTGATAATTCATATACACGTGCACTTAGAGAACCACAAAAGGCCTCCAGCAGTCATCTATTCCATCTCTCTGGCTGAGGCAGGACAACCCGTATCTCTCCAGGCAGCTGGTTGACTAGCCTACCTAAAAACCTCCAGTGACGGAGATTCCACCACTTCCTCAGTCGTCTTGTATCTTGAAGAATGGAAAAAAGCCTTAGATGCCCACCATAGCATGAAATGAATCATAGACTGGAAATATCTATAAAGGGAGATACGTCTGATTAGCTGAGATACCAACGTTTATTGCTGATGTCAGGTTTTTGGCCGGATAGAAGCCATTCTATCCTTCCACAGAACTGAAATAAATTAAAATCAAATCACGCTGTGATGCCCAGCATGACTGGCATGCTGTTAATCAGCTTCCTTCCAGTTTTAACATGAAGGTTGTCAGGCTTACTTCTCTGATTCTTAATATGATAGCAAGCTTTACTTCTTTCTTTCCTGGATTCCTATACCTTATTTTTAGCTCATTCTTTTCCTTTATATGCTAAAATGCTTTTAAGCAGCAAAGGAATTTGCTTTTCGTGCTACTGTTTTGTCTTCTGAAACACACTTAAAACCACTTTTTTGAACAGCAATATTTACTTTGTCCTAGCTGTGACAGGAAAACATCACCATTCAGTCTTTGATGCTTGTCCTTCTTGTGATCCATTTTATTTCTTTTGTATTTAATTCATGTCTACAATAACTATGGAGAGTTTTTCCTGTTGTTTTCCTGACTCCCCACTATGGTCACTCCTTTGAGAATTTTACATGAGTCATTTAGCAATGCGTGCTAGTAAAACACCATAGTTACACTGTACAAATTCATTTTCATCTTTGGGAGTAAGAAAGAATGTAAGCATTGATTCTCTTCCAACCTCAATCTTCACATCAGCTGGCTGAAAACCCCACTGCTGCAGGATGGTATGACATTATGTCACGAATCACAGAACTCTGTTCTGAACTTAGTAAATGACATATGCCATTACCATTCATCACACCTAAGGTATATTCCAATAAAACTCGCCTGCACAGTCTCCTCAACCTTTGCCCATCTTATCCCAGGAGATCAGATTCAGTACTGATAAAATCCACTAATCCAGCTATCTTACTGTACAAATGGATCTTAGAAGAAAGAGAAGGCAATCTCCCTCCTTAAAATGTGCGAGTAAAGAAGAAAAACGGAGTTTGCCAGTTGTAGTGGAAGAGATTTGATGGTCTGGGAACTCTGCTCTCCCTACAGATCCTCTGATGAGTGCGTTTTTTCCTCTCAGTTTCCATACTTTAAAATTTCCTCTCTAAGATCAAGCTGAACGTTTCTGCCAGAGGACTTGGAACTTCCAGGGTAGATTCTCTCCAGTGCTGCACAATCTTTAACACAGAAAGCTTACCCAGAGGTAAGATGCAAAGGCTCAAATCACCTGACTGCTACTAGTACTGAACAAAAGACCTGCTCACGTTTTTATTGCATTCACCTAAGCAGCCTCTGGCAGAAATGCTCAAGAGATCTCCCAACAGTTGGAGACGACAGTTGTCTTCCTTAGAAAGAACAACGGTGTTTGGGTTGTACCTTGATAATCCTGCCCTCTACCCATATTTCACCTTTCCATCTTTTCTTCTTTCCATTGAGTGTTGCCTTTAAATCCCATGTGTTTACATGTTGCCTCAATGACTTAACCTTTCAATTAGTCAAGAATATCCTTCTCAACAAATCTAGGCCTAATCAAACATATCTACATGCATTATACCCGTTGTAAGCTTTGTATACAAAAGCTTTACGCAGTCCTTAACACCTCCTGAAAAGCAGCTGAATGAAGAAGGAACCCAGGTTTTCAGCTTGTGCACCCACCTCCTTATCAAGCTTTACACTAGAGTACTGCTTCTCAATATTCCTAGTGCAAACCTTAATGCATAGCCTTCACCTGCCAAGGTTAGACATAGGAAATTATACCTGGAGACACTGGGATAATGCTGGGGTCTGTGGGGAAAGGGCTGTGAGGGAGCTGGAGTGACCTTGAGACAGAAGTCACAACAGACATCACAGTAAAGCCAGCAAGCGGTGCAACAAAGCAACCAGCTGCTATTGCCTACTTTCCCTCTTTCGGGTCCCTTTTTCTCCTTGATCAACAGAGAAAGCAGCAAGTGAGGTGCTCGAGGTGAACTCAAATGTGAAGTTCAGGGAGGAAAGCTGGTACAGAAAGCAGAGAGCGAGATGCTCAGCTACTACAGAGGGGAGGCAGGAAGGAAGTCCTGGACCCTGCCCTGGACACTTTCACCTCCAGTGAGGGGCACCGTGCAAGCCGGGAGGGAGCACAGCCATTGACTCTAGTCCTGCATTTCACCTGTGGGACAAGTCTAGTCTCACCAGTTGGGACCCATTACTCGAGAGGTTTTTATTTCCCTTAAATACCCATTGTTAGGCCAGTGCCCAGGACTGGCATTCCAACCAGCCAGTCTGTCTAATCCCCTTCAAAATCCATGCTGTTTTTGCCCTCAGCAACAGCAAATGCCAGAGACAGCAGTCTGGACAGAAGAAATGGAACATTCTTTCTTAACTCTGCTTCTGCCTGCATTTTCAGTCCCACAAAAAAATGTATGAGACAAGAGCTACCATGTCCCTCAACAATTTCACTGTTTAGTATTTAAATTGCAG
This sequence comes from Haliaeetus albicilla, assembly GCF_947461875.1. Lineage (NCBI taxonomy): Eukaryota > Metazoa > Chordata > Aves > Accipitriformes > Accipitridae > Haliaeetus > Haliaeetus albicilla. The sequence goes on from NC_091516.1 coordinate 11,916,254, forward strand.
CAATGTTTTGCTTACGTGCAAACACCAGTGTCTGTTCCAAAAGGAGTGTTCAGTTTAAAAGTAATTCTGTGTGTTTAGATTGCCATACAGGCTGATGATGGCATTTTTACCATTTTCCAGGGACTGGATTCTGCAACTCCAAGGCTGCAGCCTGGCAGTGTTCTGTCACACCCCTATGGGGTCACATCCACACTTGTCACTCCAGAGGCCTTAGGAGGTGTTGTCTTCTCTCATCTGCAGTCCTGAAGTGAACGGAGTCCTAATGAATCAATGCAGAAACGATTAATGGGTGTCAGGAAACATCCTTCTAGTGTCTCTTGGAAGTTTGCAAAGTTAGGAACTCAATGGGGAAAAAAGTAAAATCTCCAAAGCATAAGAGGCCATGGAAGAGCATCTTTTAAAGAAATTATAGCTGATAAGAGATATCCACTTTCCCCCCCATACTCAGTACAACCAGATTTCTTGGTTTAGAACATTTTTCAGGAAAAATACCTCCAAAAGTCTAAGGATTCCAAAACCATGCTCACTGACCTACTGCACTTGGCAAAAACTAATGACACCTCGTTGGAGTAAAACTGTTCCACTTTTTCTCTCCATTGTCCATGATCAGACCATAAGCTAACTCCCTGTTTCAGAACGATCAACTGCCAAATTAAAGCAAGGCGGACTCTTACCTCCCCTCCAACCAACACATAACTCTTCTTTCAATCATAAGACTTTGGGCTGTCTTACTTCACCAGTCCTAAAGTTTCTCACAGGATATTTCAAGGCCTGATCCTTGCACTCAGTCCACGACTAATGCTTTTGATGTTCTACATAATCTCTTACTTGATATCTCTTACTTGGCTGCTTTTAATCAGGTCGACCCCTGGCACTCGCTTTCACAGAACGGGTCTCGATGAACCTTGCTTCTTGCACAGCTGTCCTTGCATTCATCCCCTGCCAGCCTGGATGTGTTATGTCTTTGCTCAAGCCGTTTTCTCCTCTTTCACAGCGACACCTACAATGACTGAGTCATGGTAACATATGTACGCGTATTTAGTATCCGAAGATAAACAGAGACCTGTTCAAACACAGCACGTACCTCAGCAGCACGACTCTCTTGCTGCAGCCCCGTGGTGCTCTGTCACACCCCCGTGTTCTCAGATCCACTGGAGACTGTGCGCTCCCTGGGGCAGGGAGTATGTCACTTTATTCCGCGCTGCATGGAGCCTAGCGAACTCGGGCACCGTGCGATGGTAATTAACGCTACCGACCGACGGGCTCTGCTGCTGCAGACACCTACCACCCCCGCCCACTCGGCTGCGCCCGAAGGCAGCTCCGGCTAGGCCGGGGCTGAGGGGCGTTCGGCGCGGCGCGGGGCCGGGCAGGGCCGAGCCGCGGGGAGGACCGTGGCCCGCCGCCGCGCGTCGCCCCCGGCAGGCCACTGCCAGGCCGCCCCTGGGCGAGCAGACGCCGAGCTGGTGCCCCACGCAGCCCGGGAGGGGCGGCCGCCGGACGCCCACGGCCCGGGTACCGGGCGCAGGGCCGGCGGTTTCGTTCAGGGCACAGTCCACCAGCGCACTACATTACGTCGGTTCGGCGGGGGGTGGGGGGAGCAGAAAAAGAGGAGAAAAATCCCCGAAGAGGAACCAGGCAGAAGCACGTGTTCCTCTCGCTGCCGCTCCCCGGCCTAGCCTGGCCTTCCGCGGCCGAGGGGGCGCCCGGGCCTCGCCGGCGCGGCCGGACGCCGCCTCTGGGGGCCGCGACCCCGGACCCCCCCCCCCCCCGCCTCGCCGCGAGCGGGAGCTGCCGGCAACCCAACACCGCCGCCGGCTGCCGGCCCCGCGGGCCGGTCTCCGGGGAGCCCGCGGCCGGGGCGGGGGCCGGGCGGCGGCGGGCACCGCCCCTCGGCCGCCGTCCGTCAGCGGGCGGGGCGGGGCGGGGCGGGGGTGGCGGCGGCGCTGGTTGGCGGACGCGCCGGGGGGCGGGGCGGAGGCAGGGCCGGAGGCGGGCGCGGCGCCGTTGAGGCATTGGGGCGGTGAGCGCGGCCGGGACAGCGGTGCGCGGACGCGAGCCGGGGCGGACGCGCGGCGGGACGGACTCGCGGCGGAGAGCGGGGCGACGCGACGCGGCGGCTGCTGCTGCTGCTGCTGCTGCTGCTGCTGCTGCTGCTGCTGCTGCTGCTGCTGCTGCTCGGCGGCGGCAGGGAGACGGTGGCGGCGGCGGCGACGCCGCTGCTGAGGTAAAGCGAGCGCCGCCGCCTCACCTGGCGCCGCCCCGCGGGCGGCCGCCTGCTGGGGCAGGGGAGCGGGGCCGGGCGGTGCGGGGGACCCGGGCATACGGCCGCCCCTGCGGGGTGACAGGCCGAGCGGGACGGCCGCCGCCCCGTGCAACTTTTTCCCCCTTCCAGGGCCGGCTGCGGCGCCGCCGAGCCCTCCGGCGCGGCAGGCCCGGGCGAGCCGCCCGCTGCGGCCGGCGCCGAGCCCCGGGAGCGGCGGAGCTTCTCCCCTCGCGGCCGGGGGGCGGCCCGGCCCGGCGCTTCCGCGTCGGGCAGGGCGGGCGGCGCGCCGTGCCGGCGGCGAGGCCCCGGCGACCGCGGGGCTGCCCGGGAGCCCCCGGCCCCGCCGTGCGGCGTGGGGAGCCGGGCTGGTGCCCCCCCCGCCCGGCTGGCGTCGCCGGGGCGGCGGAAGGGGCGTCCGTAGGAAGCGCCGAGGCGGCCCTCGCCGGCGGGAGCGGGCGGCGGGGCGTCGAGCCTGCCTGTCGCCGGGTCTCCGCCGAGGGCGGTCCCGGCGGCTCCGCGACCGTCCGCGGGCCGGGGAGCGCCGTCTCCGCGCAGCCCCGTCTCCGCGCAGCCCTGCCCCGGCGGCGGAGGGGCTGCCGTGCGCCCCCCCACCCCGAGCGGGGCCGAGGCGCGGGGACCGAGCTCCGGCCGCTGGAGAGCGGCGGCTCTGCGGCGGGCACCGCCGCCCGGGTGCGTGTTGGTGCAGGACTCCCGGAGGGGTTAGCTTGCCGGCCTCTTAACAGGGTGGAAGCTCAGTTTGTACTGCCTTCCTAGGTTTTTAAATTGCTGCTATGTTAATGTTTTTTTCTGGAGTGGTCTCGATGCTCCCCTGCCTTCTTCCATAGCTTTGCAGCCCCTGTAAAGTCTCCGAGATGTTTCGGAATGGCACGTGCTTTACAGTGTCCACAGTGAAGTTAATGTACTTCTTCCATGTGTACGTATTTGAACTTGTTTGGCGGTAGAATCTCTGCAGGCTCAAAGTCACTCTTTCAAAGACGGGCAGTGGTATAAAGGTATTATAAGTATGCATGTCCTTCACGATATATCGTGGACCTCACTTTCTTGCAGAAAATAGTGGTCCGATGTGGTGCTTACCTTCATCATCTCCATTTGGAGAGCAGCAGCATCGTACTTCAGAGATAACCACAGTTTGAGTTACAGGTGTGTAGACACCTAGTGGGGAGGAGAGTCGGTCTCTGACGAAATGCCATGCTTGCACTTCAATTCTTGTTATTTCAGTGCCTCCCTAAGTACGTTTGCCTGCTCTTCTGTTGACAAAGCTCATAATTGCAGTGGCGAGGAAAGTTTGTGTTAGGTGTTTGTGTTAGGAAGTTTGCATTGGGTGGAAGGGAAGTTTGTGTTTCCCTCTGGATTTTTGGAATAAATATGAGAGAGATGTCAGTATGAGGAGATATGGTTATTAAATGTGTTAATATAAAGGTGAAGAAAATCTTTGCTGTCTTGTATAGGGGCACCGTATCAGTAACACACACACGCCCCACTGGTTGGGCTGGAGGTAACGTGGATTCATGGAGCAGAAGTTTTTATTCTCAGTCACTAAAGGAATGCTAGCCAATGTGGGAGGAAATGCTTGGGTACCAGTGGAGTGGGAGCCAGACATCATTTTTAATAGGCAGTGGAGGGAAAGCTTTCATGTCCCCTTCCTTTTCCACTTAAATTTACAAGAATCTCTTAACATCTTTCTGTTGCACTTTAAATTTTGTCACTGTTGAAATGCTCAGTATATAAACCATTCTGCTGAAAGACCAGGATTCTTCCTGAACTCGGGAATCTTTCATTGGGATCAAGCTCTTAGACAGTAAATAAAAAACAAATAAGTGTTTGATTCTTGTACAATACTTCTTCCCCCTTTTCCATTCCACCAGCCAAATGGAAATCCCATAATACATCATCTCAAATATAACAATGTTTCTTGCCTAAAATGTTTGGTTTGGGTTTTTTCCTTCTACTTACGATGGTCTCCAAGCTATTTATTTTAAGACTAATGAGCTTAAGCCAGTTTGAGTCAAAAAGTCTGAGTGTAGGACCGTGTAACTTCAGTTGGGGAATTTGTTTATACGGGATCTTAACAGAGAAGTACGTAAAGAACTGTCCAAGAGGGCTCTTTGGAGATGCTGCAGTGTTACCGGGCTGGTGTGGAGAAATGGTGTCTGGCCCTGCATTAAGGCTGTCTGCACAGTTCTTGGAGTCTGCATCTTTCTCCATCCCCAAACCTGATAGATAGTGGGAATAGAAAAAGGCATAAATCCAAGAAATTCAGCATGGCTCACCCATGGGAATGTCTCCAGGTACAGGAACCGTAGATCAGTCAGGAGATAGGATGCTGGGGGCCCTGTACTGAGGGCAGCGCTGAGGAGCGACTATGAACTGGTACGGCAGCTCTGAGCCCCAGGGAAACTGGATTAGGGAAAATTTGCAACCGTAACTGTGTCGAGTTGTTCTAACATGCAAGTAAATAGGACCTTTTGTTGTATCTGATTTAGGTTTTGCGTTTTTAAAATACACTTAAAAACTGTCATAAGCAGTTTTTATGTTATTACAGCATTTCCAGTTCTGTATTGTCACACCAAGCATAAGAGACAAAAGTACTCATTTTAAATATGTGGCCATAAAGTTGCTATGATACCTTTGATAATAAAAGATCAGAGGAGCAGGTCAAGTCAGTTAAATTATGCAGTGTTTAGAAGACTTACTTCGTTGACTGCCAAAATGCCTGTAGGCAGTAGGAGTGAAATGAATAGTTGTAGCAGAGCACTTGTTGAACCTTTCTTAAAAAGAAAATAAATATTTCGGAATATTTAATGTAGTCAAAGTGGTAATTTTCTAGCAGGTTTTGCTGTGCATAGTTGGTTTTGATTGGAAACATTTAGATTAGCTCCAACACTTAGATCTAAGGTGTGTAAGTGCATTTTGTTCCCTTGCTATGTGAAATGGGAGGAACCCATGCTTTTGAAAAGGCTTCTGTACAATTTAATTGATACTTGTGCTTTAGATTCTTGTTTCCTTTTTTTTTCCTCTAGTTCTTATCTGTACGCTTTCCTCTGGTAGAAGAGGCGAAAAGAAATACCAGTGAAACTCTCTTCACATTAATTGCAAAGTCTGTGATGTTTGGTAGGGTGAGCTAAGCAGCATGATTTGTTTTTCAGAAATGGCTGCAGAAATTTCTCATTAAAATTTTGGTGGTAGCTGGATGCCTAATCCACGTGGATAGATTTGCAAGTTGTTAAAATAAATACTTGTGTGTAGGCTTTTTGAAATGAGAAGCCTAATTCAGCCTCAGATAATTCTTTCCTACAGCAAAAACTGGTTGCAAGGGATGATAAGGAAGTTCTTCGAGAACTTACAAGATTTTCCTCTGTGTTCTGTTACAAGAGATGTTGTGCAATAAGCTGTAGGGAATTATATTTAGACCTGATGGGCTGGAGAGGAGCCGCATGCAAATTAGGGAACAGGGTCATTCACTGGCAAAGGAAGCCCATACACATTCTTACAAATACTTTTTAGCTTGTCAGTTAGTCATGTCCCAGGGACTTGACGACTGAGCGTTAAAGAAAATGGTGTGGAAAAGAGCTGTCAGAGGTTCCCTGTTCCAGCCCTGTCTACTGGTGTTTTTTTCACAATGTAAAAGGGACTGTTTCTCAAAATCAGTTTTCTGTACACTAAGTACATAGTACACAGTCAATATTTTACCTACAGGTATTATAGCCCCCCTTGGGTCTTTTGTTCAGCTGTAGTTGAGGAGTTTCAATGCAACTTTGAGTAGTTAGCACTTTTTGGTTCCCAGTGTAGCGTTTCACATTATGATTGGGCTTGTTGATTTAAGTAGATGAAAATGAGTAACAGTTGAAATAATGTTTAGAAAACTTTCACTGTTCTATATGTCTTTAAGCTACTGTTTTCTAAATTGATTTTTTTAGTCATATTTTTCCTTTTAACTTTATAGTTGGGCAACCTTGAGTCAGATGTTCAGGCCTGTATTCTCTTGCCTTTAGCATAATTGAAGCATACACCCTGATACTTTCCTTCTGCTAGTTCTGCTTAGGTGGTCTGGGTGTGCCTGTTTCAGTTGCTGATTGTTTCCCTGGTATTATACCATAAACACATTTAAAAACATCTGGAAGGTGGGGGAGTGGGGAAGCCCCTCTTTATAAGAAAAAAGAAACATGGTGCTCATCAAGTAAAAGCATTTTGGACTTTCTGGTTCTCCTGCAGATTATGAAAAGACCCCTCCCTCCAACAGGTTTTTGGAATATAGGCTTTGGGGTGGGGATTGTTGCCCATCCTTATCCTCTGCATAAGTAGCAGGAGACTGAATACCCCAGTGGTGAGTGTCAGTGCTAGTTACAGTGAGCTCCTCCTCTGTCCTGGCAGCCCTCTTGTGGGGAAGGGTTGTGGCCATGCGTCTTCAGGGAGATAACATGTAAAATCTCGCTGCCAGGTTAGATATTGCACTACAGGGATAGCTCCAGGGCTTAGCCCTCTCACTCTGAGACTTCAGTAGCCGTAAGCCACAGAGAAGGAAGCATGCCTCATACTGCAGGGGTGCAAATCTGTTTAAAGTAATTAGACAGACACCCTTTATAAAAATAGAAGCATTACCTGGCAGATTTTTTTGTGAGGTTGCTTTATTTTATTGTTATTTAGGGCTTTTTTGTAGGACACAACCTCTGCCAGGGTTGGAGAAAGCTTAAATCATAAGTGGAATCCCAAGTTCACAATCATCAAGAGAATTTGAAATTATTTCACCAGTTTTCTCTTTTCTTTCCAGGAAGAGCATGTGTGCAGAGTTCTGTGGCAGAATATTTAAGGTACGTGAGCTATCTGCGGTGATTACATCTGAAGAAGGTGTGACCGGCTACAAGAATCAGCTGAACTTGAGTATTCAGACCCAGAAGTGCCAGCAAGCCCAGAAGAGGAACTAATTGGAAGAATATTGCTAGACATAGAAGTGGAACACGTACTTCTGCAACAATCATTGACTCACAGTAAATACATCAGTAAAAGCATCAGCAGTGAAATGACAGACCCTGGTGCTTTTTGATTCTCTCGTGGATTTTATTACTTAGACATTACTATTGACATTTCTGTTATCCTGTTTAGTACATCTTGAATCTCTCTGTACATAAAAATATAACTGGACAATTGCGTTTTGATACTGTTTGATAACACTTCTGAATGCTAAATCGTTTGCCAAGATGAGTGCCGAAGGATATCAGTACAGAGCTTTATATGACTACAAAAAAGAGCGAGAAGAAGACATTGACTTGCACTTAGGAGATATATTAACTGTGAATAAAGGTACCTTACTAGCACTTGGATTCAGTGAAGGGGAAGAAGCAAAGCCTGAGGAAATTGGTTGGTTAAATGGCTTCAATGAAACCACGGGGGAAAGGGGGGATTTCCCGGGAACTTATGTAGAGTACATTGGAAGAAAAAAAATATCTCCCCCTACTCCGAAGCCTCGTCCTCCTCGACCCCTTCCTGTAGCACCAAGTCCTGCAAAAGTTGAAGCAGAGGATGAGCAACAAGGTCAGTACTGTTCTGAGAAGGCATGTGTGTGTCCCATGTTTTTCAGATATTTTCGTTTCATAGAGTTGTCTGACTACATTTATGTCTATAACACCTGCTGGTCAGCTTTTTTAGTGCATGGCTCATTTCAGTCAATTAAGAACTCTTTCTACTTCATAATATTGAGCTCACGCACTTTGTAATTTCATGTGCTTTGTCTCAGGCACCACAGAGACCAATAACTTACTGTGAGGTACATCTCACAGGTTGGATAGTATGCTTATAATTCACAACTCTAAAGACTTAGATGGAGAATAAGCAGGGTAGCATTTATTTTAGGTTTCTAAGAAGCTGCTGGAAGCATTTGCCTCTGTGGTTCATCAGACTCACTATTGAGAAACTTCTTGGTGAATCGGACAGTATGAATTCCAAATAAACAGTATGTTCCTATCATAAATCTCTTGCTAACAGCAACAAAAAAAAAGTACTTTGTCATGGAGGTTTACCTGTGGCATTAAGGGTAAGAGCAGGTATTTAAAAATGCACAGTGGAATAATGATAGAGAAGTTCAGATTTAACATTTTTTTGGGGGTGGGCCATGCAGTAGAAAAAATAGCACTTATATAAACAAAGGAAGATATTTCCTAGTTTAAACATAAGTTGCTTTCTAACCTACATTTGCAACAGTATGTTGGGCAGAACTCAGAATTTGATCAGAACTCTTCTGTTAACAGAAGAAAGAGTCTTTTTTTTAATTGCAAAAACTTTAGGGTACAAAAACCCCAACACCCTTCCTCCAAGTGATTTGTCTCATTCACCTGCTGATATTTAGATATTTGGGTTTTACATATCAACAAGCCAAGTCCATCTTAAGATAAGATTTTTACATTGGTCTTTCCCTTCTCAGAAGTCTAGAATGGCTTATATTGCTTTAACATCTAATACTTCTTAAATTCTCAGTATTTCTAGCTGTAGGAAATACAAGTTGTAGTATGTGATCCTGATTCTCACAATGACACCACAGTCCTGAATAGTATCATCACCCTCTGCCTCCATATAAATGTTTACATCATTACTTGCGAAGTTGTGGTATTAGTTTATCAGCTTCTACTAGTGGCATTTTAGGTTACAGCGTATTTCTTAAGTCCTCAAACTCTCAGCCTCTAGTCATTAGAGGCTCCTGGTTTCTCATTAGATTAATTCTGAAAATGAGGCATTTGCGTTTGAAAGAAAACACTTTTACTTCTTTGATCATTCCTTTTATTGGATATTAATATGTGCTGGGCAGATAACATTGACTTTTTTCTTAACCCACCTGCAGAGGTGGTTGTCTCCATCATATGTAACTGTAGAATAAACATGACTCTTTGGATAGACACCTCAATGCTGACAGGTCATTTTGAGAGGCAGAGGGTGGAAAGAGAACCTCATTCTTTATATGTGCATGCTGTGGTGAAGTAACTGCCAGGCCTGCCAGGCTTTGATGCATTTATTGCTTTAAAGTTGAAGTAGTGCTTTGTAACTTGCTTGGTCTCTGTACTCGTGCTTAGCTGATGCTCCTGTTCACAGCTCCACACTGTGGGCTGGCCACAGCACTGTGCTGGGAAGTCCTGGTGTTAATCTTGCTATTTCGACGCCTGCCTGGGACTGTGTTTGTAACAGACGTTTATGTGAGTTTCAGGGGCTGGGAGTTACTCTGGGAAATTCTGCTGCAGATTTGGGGGGCTTTGCTTAAATGTAGGCTTTTCTGCTTCCTTGGGATGAGACAGTGACCCAAGTCTTAGTGACTGGATCTCTCCTATACTGAAGTGTATTGCCTCTAGACAGAGTACTATTTACATACAATGTGTTTATTTTTAATAGCTTGGGACTGTGGGGATTTGAAACAAGAAAATGTGCTAATTTAACTGGGAATCTTAATCTCAAAGTCTGCACACATGATCCTGCCATGTTCCAAAATGTTTTAAGAATCAGCTTGCAATCCAGCCTTGTATTTTTCTGATTAAAAAAAGGTAGGTTAAGTTCCCATAACTCCTTTTGAATTCAAGATTTTAAGCTTCATGTAAAAGGCTGGGTACCTTCATTAATGCCATAGGATCAGGGATTAGACCCCCCTGAACAGAAGTAGGGGAAACACTGAAATTTGAACTGCAAATAGCTCAAGAGTTAGCTTTAATTAATTTTAAAATAATGTATGTTTACTTAAAAGAAATTGGGAAAAGTAATAATAAGTGGTCTCTTTACAGATCTTTTTACTGTAAAGAACTAAGGCAGAGAGCACTTTATATCCTAGAAACAAATTTGGGAAATGTTGCACTGAAAGAGTATTATAAAAAAAAAAAAAAATGAAGGTGAAATTTTTAAGTGAGCAGAATGATACAAAAATGATACCTATGGTGAAACCAGAGGTGCGGGCGGAAGTACAGTTCAGATGAAGAAGAAAGTAGCAATGTACATTTGAATTTCGGGTGGCTTCACCATTTTTGTATATAAGATTTGGTACAGGGGATAGCACAGTTAATATTGTCCAGCAGCCAACATAATGGGCAGCAGGCCAGAAGATTCTTATTCTTCCCAGGGTGATACTTCTCTCTACACCCCCAGAGTGTATTTCAAACAAATTAATGTGTGGTATGACACTTGTTTGACCATATACAGTCAAGTTTACATTTTTCAGTACTTGATTTGAAACTGCTGTGGATCAAAATGACAAATTAATGGGAAACTGGAAGGAGACTTCTTAAATGTACCTCAGTTGTTTGTAATCAATATACCTTTTTTTTTATTCTGTGAAGAGACAATTCTATATGTACCCCTGTTGTGTATATGTTGAATATTAGAAACTTGACTGGAGATTTTTAAAAATATATATATGTAATCATATGAGTTCTTTTAATCTTACCACATATATAGATTTATTATTTTTTAAGAAAAGACTTTTTAATAATTTCAGTACTCTTTAATACTTAATTATTTATTCTGAATTTTTTTTCTGGCCTTCTTAAGCTTGATCACTTGCTCATCAATGTCCAGATTGTTTTGTATTAGATCAAATTTGCAATATTTAGGCATAATGCTGTCAGTATTGCAGTGCCGTAGTACTCATACACAAATAATCATAGACATCTGAACAGACTTTGTAGTCAATGAGGCCAGTAACATGGGCAGAGTTGCTTATCAGGCCTGCGTCTTATGCAATCACAGTCTTAACTTTATAAATGGAGAGCCTTTTAAATATTAAAAGCCAATCTGAAAACAAATAAAACTGCTGGTGGTCTCAAATTCTATTAAAACAAGTCAAATCTTTCCCCAGATTTTTATTTTATCCATGACCCATTTAAATTTCTAGAACCATTGGTCAAGACCAGAATTGGGGCTCCTTGACTGAAGTTTTAGGACTGTTGCATTTTGCCTGTGTTCCCCTTAACTTTGTCAATAAAGTAGATTTAGTCTGAGTTTGTGCGGCTTTTTTTTTTGATTGCATCTGAAAAGGTATGAAAGTAAAGGGGGTACAAGATACCCAGGAAGTCTCTAGCACCTTTCAGTTTCAGGCCTGGTGCAGATCAGACCTATGGCAAGGAAGACTTTATTCCTCTTTGTGCTGTGAGGCTCTCGCTGGTGCAACCTTCGTTTTCCACAGGTTTCTTCTCCCACCAGGCAAGGGTAACTGGTTGCTGCTGGAGGGATCAAGGCACTTGCAACAGTGGACAGCCAGCACAGGGTCATCTTTATGCCCTCCACTAGACATCTGTTTACGTGAAGCAATAAAGATTCAATGTGAAAATTTACTTTATTTTTTTTCTTGAAATGCTTTCATTTTTAAGTTGGAGCTGCATAGGCCTGGTTCCTCCCACTTAGCCCCAACTCTTTGAAAATGAAAGTGCATAGGATGTACAGACCCCAGCTGAGTTTTGTGAACTTTGATTTAGCTCATCTGATACAGCTGTGTATGTTTAGAGTTATTGTTTCTCTACCTGGTTTGTGAAGGCTGATCTTAAGCAGACTTTGGAGCATAAAGCTTTGACTGATTGACAGAAATACTTTCAGATTTGACTTGGAATGTTAAATTCCCACTTTGAAATGAAGGTCAGATTGCAGACGGGCAGACCAGAACTTCTTATGAATAATTTGTCTGTTTTGGTGTTTTGGAGCCTCCTTTCAGCTTCCTGTGTAACTTAAAAGCGTTGTGTATGTTGACACTTCATACCATTTCAGCTGGTTTAGAGCCTAAAAATAATCCAAAGCTCTTCCTTTGTGTGATGAAACTATAACATAGATTTATTTTTTTAAAAAAAAACCCACACTTTTCTTTACACTTTTCTCTTAGAACAGATACAGATCAGCATATTAGATAAAAATAGTGACACAGAACATTTGGAAACTCTTTCCTTTCAGAGACCAAGTTATGCAATGTCTGACAAATATCCAGACTGATAGAGAGCATAAAACCATTTGTGCATGCTTGAACTGAATATGCTGTAGGATTTTGTTTCTTTAATTTTGCTATAAAGCCAGCAGTGTGATTGCTTTTTCTAAAAATTATTTACATTTGTAGATTAGGGGACATAAGAGTGATTGGAATGCAGTGAGCCTGAAGCCTCCATTCAGAAGAAAACAGTCATCATCTCTCCTGGTTTAGGCAGATGGAAAAAGGAAATTATGGGGTGAAGTGATGAGTCACTATCTCATTTGGTAACTGTATTTGCTGTCCAAGCCAGAGCCCTTGGATTCATTGTAAAAAGCCTGGTTTGAGCATAAGCCTTGGTCCTGCTGCAGTTGTCAGAACTGCCCTGCAGTCATGAACTTCACGAGTTGGTTGCTTTTGACTTGCACTGAGAAATGGGGCAGGTTCCTGCCAGAGAGCCTCGCCAGCTACTTGCGGTCACGTTTCTTGGTGTACAAGGCAGATTTCTAGCTGCCAGATGAGTGCATGCATCTGAAAACAAAGTTCTTGCCATCTGCTTTATTGCTAATGGAAACAAAGATTTTGCAAGCTGCATTAAAGTGAGGCAGAGCATTTTTTTCAAGGTGATAAAATCAGGACGATAGTAACTAAAAAAGCCTTTGTAAGCGTAGGGATAGACTTGCAAGTACTAGTACAAATTGCACATTAACAGTGGATGGATCTGGGCAAGTTCATGGTTGATGCCTGGCCCCACCTGCTGGTAGAGGAGGAAGGAGCTTCAAAACCAGCATCTTCCACGTTGTGTTTTAATCGTCACAGGATAAGAGTAAAAGTGAGAGAGAGCTTTTGAAAAGAATATTTTATTTGACCAATTGATATTTCTGGGAAAAATATATTACTTGGGGCACACATAATCCCCTTTTGATCCTCGAAGATGACCTCAGACCTGAAAAGGCTTGTGTGGCTGAAATGCATCTTTTTTCCGCAGCTGTATCAATTGGTCTAAAAAAACCCTGCCTTTTGTTACACATTTTGCTTTAAGAAACTGAAAGAATAAGACATTCCTATTTTGATGCTATAAAAAAATATTAGTCTGTTTTGTATCAGATTGATTTTAATATGCCTTTCTATAGTTACAACAGTGGCATTATGTTTGGTGACTTTGCTTACCTTTCTTTAGCATTATGTAATATTGATTCAGCCTGTTAATACCTCCTGCTGACATGAATGCTCCTGGGGCAGATTTAAAACAAGGCAAAGGTGAGGTAGCCTGCTCTTTTCCCTCGGAATAATCTTGATCTGTTCCTGTAGCTGTGATCCAGGAACATCTGAAAAAAACCACTGGTTAGCAAATATTTCTTACTTAGGCTTACATGTGATAATATCAGTCTGTGAGTTTCAGCAACACATGGTGCTAAGTATTTGCCAAGAATGGATCATTCTGCACCCTGAGCAAATAACCGTGCCCACTTAAATAGTTGTGTGATGCCATATAGGCATCCAGATTTTCTTGTGTGAAAGAACACAGGTGGTGTAACTGCAGCTGGCTGTGCACTCTTTCACATCTGTGTCTTGCTCCAAAGCTGCTTTCCATGATGAACATCCATGAAATCAATCTGAAGGCTAGAATACAAAGAAGTGCTTTATTTTCATAGCTAAGAATGACAAGGGGAATTACAGGATTTTAAAGAAATATTTATTTTAACTGGAGAAGGATTTTAAGTCCTGAGAATACTTCAGTGAGAATTTAGGTACTTAGGAGTATTTGAAGAGAATTTTTGGCTTTAACAAAAAAAAAGTAATAACTGTGGTTAATACTAACTTCTGTTCATGCTTTCAGAAAAATATATGTCTAAAATACAATCCTATTTTGTGGTTGCATTACTAGAAGAGATAGAAGAGATTTTTTTGGTATTTTTCGTTTTTGTTATGTATTAAATTTTTTTCACATTGTTGTAGAAATGTCTGCATCCTTGGACTTTGCCTGAAGTCTTTTGGTAAAGGGTTAGCAGGTGTAACTTTCTGTGCTAACTTTACTGGGTTTTATTCAGTCTTTTATGAATGCTGCCTGCAGCAGTTCACAAGAATAGCACCCAAGCACTATTCTTTATTTTCACATATTGATCCCCTTTACAAAAAATTTTGCATGTAAAACAGCATTTAAAAATAGTATTTAATCTGACAGCTTTTTAGGTAGTCAGGATTGATAATCAAAATCCTCAGGACAGAGTTTCAAAAACACACTACTGCCCTGAGCTAGGGAAAGGTGTAATTGCATATGGTTGCTACACTTTAAAAATATCTTTTAAGACTGTCTTGTATTTCAAAACTATTATATAAACTATGGCATGAATGGTGAAAAAGGTCTTTAACAGTTCAGTTAGCTGTCAGAAAATTTGCTTGTATAATCCACTGGATGTGTTTGTATACGCTTGGCATCATTTGCTGTGTTAGAGCATTTCCCAGACGTTCATGTCTGAGATAGTTTCTTCACTAGAGATTGTGGATGTCGAGGGCAAGAAGTGAGATCTACCCTTGGCAGGTCTGAACATGCCAGTTTCCATCCGTGCTGGCAGATCACTCGTGTCCAGGATGGGAGGATGCTGCTGCAGAAGGCAGACCTGTTGGCAGGAAGAGCAGTTACTTCTGGTCCACTCTGCTTCCAGAAGCTCTTGAGCAGCTCTTGTATTTTTCAGTAAATAAGCAAGGTGTAGATGAGGCTGTTTTTTCTCTGTGGTGTCTTTGCCTTTTTTTTTTTTAATTGAGTTTCTGTGTGTTGGAAAACCAGACAAAGTTAACTCTGCTTTCTTTTAAAGTTTTGATGCTTTCTTCTAAAAAACATGCACACTTAAAAATCTAAAGATACTGGCCAAAAGCCAAACTATTTCACTTAAAACACATCAGATTGGTGTAATTCAAGTGGTCTCTTCCTTACTCTTTCTCCCCTGTTTTTGGGGGGGATTGGATTTGTTGGATGCGGCATATCTGAGCAGTCCTGTGCTGTAGCCTCCTGCTCACCAGCTGGGAAGGAAAGGAGAGGAGCACAACCAGAGATCTGTAGTCTGAGGAGGGAATGTACCTCCCAGGAGGCATGGCTGCACCAGTTTTGTATGTCTTGTTTACAGTTATAACAGTAGAATTTATTTGTTGGGGTTAGGAGAAAAAAGTTTTGTCCTGTCACCAATTCCTTCCTAGATCTCCTCATCCCACTTGGACAAGATTAGTAGGCAGCAGATAGGCATGGAGGATTATTTGTGGTGAAGAAACTTTTAAATGGAAATGCTGCAGACCCACGTTTCAAAGCATGTTACAGCTTCTCCAGTAGTCTGTCTCAAAGGGAAGGCTTTTAGTTTGTGAGGGTACTTTTTGATTTCAAAGCCCTCTTCCTAAGCTGTTTTTGGCTGGAGGTAGACCAAAGTGCTTAAATTAGGCAATTAATGAAAGAAACCACTAATTATGCACAGTGGTAGATAAGGCTGCACAGCTGTGTCTGGTTTCATTATCTTTCTATCCAGGAACATTCCAGAAATAAGCAGTTAAGGGCAAAGATTTGCAGTCCTTTTCCTACTTGCACATTGTGTTCAACCCTGTGACCACACATTCCAGTCCTCTATTGCTAATTCGCAATTTTTCATGTGCTGCGCTTGGATGGAGATGTGAAAATGTCTGTTGTGTTTATGAACTTAGCCTTGAATTGTCTCCTTGCCGAGACACAGCTGCTTGGCACAGGTGAGGAGCCGCAGAGGCCGTAGCAAAGCCCTCCATCGTTTCCTGCTTTCCTCCTAGTTGACTGGCACGTGCTTGAGGGGCATCTGCCCTGCAGTGGTCTGCAAAGGCTGTGAGGCTCCAGGGCACCATGGGGTGCAGCAAGGTGTCATCTGCTCCCATGGTCTTCCCACCTCCGCTGATGCATAGGTCTTCTGTGAGGCGTCGATGCCCTTCGAGAGCTCCTCTGAAACAGGATGCTCTTGGCTGACCCAGCTTTGTGCCTCTTACTGTAATACCGTCTTTCAGTCTTCATTTGATATTTACTGCAATGTTTGCAATATAGCCATTCCCTTGAGAGAAACATCAGAAAATGTCATCCCTTGACATTTTGAAGCAAGTTATTTTGGGTACTTTGGAGTCAAATTGTACAGATGTTTGAGTATAATTTAGAATATATTCTTGCCAGTCCAAATCTACTCCATTGTTCTTAAGCCAGAATGGTGTAGCTAGTCATTAGCCTACATAAGCAATTTTCTTACGGAGAGAAAGATTTAGGGAGGCCTTTTATTCCAGTGCAAGCCAGCTGTGAGAATAAAGGGGTTTTGTAGTGGTCCTCGCAATCTGGCCTGGTCAATAGAGAAAGTGTTAAAGAACACATATTCAGAACAACAAGTAGCAAAAACTTCATCTCAAATATCTGGAAATAAAGGAACTCTGTTCACTCAGTGAGGGGTCCTCAAGGGCACAGAGGGATGAGTGAATTCTCTTTGCTCTGCTGTATTTATAATTTATTACTGTTGGTTGAAAGATTACCGTGCATTCCCCACTGCTTTCATGTTTTTCTAACTTCCTCTTGGGTCAACTTTAGTGTTAACAACTCCAAAACACTTCTGGTAGTCTGTGTAAGTGGCAGCCCCCTACGTGAAATGAGAGATTTTCACAATATTATTGTCAGGACACTTTTTTGGAGGTTATATTAAATCACTGGTTTAACAATGTTTACTACAGAGCGACTAGCATGAAGTCTCACTTCTTTTGAGCTGCCTTCTGGCCTTTGGGAGAATTCTGAATGCTAAAGGAACCGTTGGCACTCATCTATGTAATACTAATCATTGCTTTGGACTACTCTCGTAGTGATAGTTCCAAGTCTCTTATATCTTTGATATTAAAACTTGGGCTGTGGGTGCCTTCCCCAGTGATTTAAGATGCAAGACTTGTAAGTTGCATGTACAGTTAAGCAAAAAAGGGGAAGACAGTTACCAACTGTTATGCTTTTTCTCCAGATGTTTCCTTTAAGACAAATATCTAGGGTTTTATTATGACACAGTAAGAACACACCAATAAGATGAGAATGGTTGGGTTTTTTTTTTTTGCTTTTCATTGTCTGTTTGATCTAAATAGCCAGTCAATCAAATACTGTGGTAAATTGTCTGGTAGTTTAGATGGAACATGCCCGTGCTTGTTAATGTGAGCTGCTCTCTTCTAAACAGAGTATTAAAATGCTTTATTCAAAATCCCTTTGGATGCAAACTAAAAATAAGATTATTTTAAAGTACTGATGTTCTTGAAAATATTATACATGGTTGGAGTTTTTTTGTTTACTTAAAAGACTTGTTCATACAAGAAGCAGCAGGCTGCTGTTTTACTTTCCCTTAAGTTGGTGGCAAAACCCATTTTGACTACAGAAGTAACAGTATCAGACGTATAGTCAAGGTTTAGCAACAATGGGACAAATCCCACAGTTCTTATTCTCACTTCTCTCAGGCAGAATTCCCATTGCTTTTAGGGTTTGGAGCACAAATGCTAGCTCTGTTCTGAAGAGATTCCAGTATACCAGATTGCATGTAATATGAAATACTACACAATAAACACTTATGTACAGAACAGTGTCTGACTGTCCTTTCATGGATTTTGAAGACATGGAAGGGAAATACTGTTACAATCATCTCTTCTGAGGTCCTTGGGCTAATGCACAGCATGGAATTTCACTTGGTAATTTCTGTATGGAGCTCCTAACTCCTAGACAGATTTAAAGCATGTTCCATGTGTGATGGTAATGAGGGTTTCTTATAATTGAGGAAATGATATGGTGACGAGTTTTAATTGCATATTGTTATTGTAACAAATTATTATATTTACAATAAATAGAGTTTTATTACGTTGATGCATGTGCATGTATACAGTGAATTACACACTATAGTAGGAGAACATTGTTAAGATTGCAAAACCATGCATCTAAAACTTGTGTTTATACATGTAATTATGCCTTCTCTTAGCATATGCCATCTGATACAGTTTTTAATTACATAGTTGCCTGACCCCTTTTCCTGCTTATCCTTGCTTTGTTCATTGTTGAGGTCTTCACTGAATGAGAACTGCTTCATTCTGGTTGTTTAGTTTGTGGTCTTAGGCCAGCTTTTTCTTCACAGCCTTCAGGCTCCTCACTGGAAACAGGTTTCTTCATTGCCTCTTCTGCTCTTTCCAGTGATGTGGCTGATAACAGCTTCATAATGCTTCATATTCACAAATATTAAGTTGTCTTCAGGACACTGTTGTGAGCAAAGGTGGTATCATAATTCCTGTGAGGAATGAGGTAGATCAAAAAGACAATTAAAAAGTAACTACTGTTTTAAGATAGTTTAAGGTTAATCTCTTTGTAATAGGGAGTTCATGTGGAAACACACCTCAAAAAGCTGAATCTGGGGATGGAACTCTTAAAGAACTCTTAACTCTAACACTTAAATGTTCATTGAGATAACCAAAACCAGGAACCAGAACTGCATTAGGTTTGACAGTGTAAGGCTTTGTCACAAGCAGTGAGTACCATCTGCTCACTCCATGTCTGGCTTCATTTACTGAGTACTGGCTGACCAGGATGATTCCTTGCAGAACAAATCTTCCTGGCCTACTCCTGCGTCATCCAGCTTCACCAGCTGGAATCCAAATATAAGCATCAAAAGCAAAAGAATTATTAGAATGTGAGTGCACAGATTCAACAGATGTGGTGACAATTTAGTGTTGTCTCACTTGTTTCCCAATTCTGAGAATTCAAAGTTTCAAGTTCTCAGTACTTCATTGTACATGTAAAGCATGTCTTGCAATAGAAATATGCATTTCAGGGACATGCACGTTTTAAGTACCTTTTGCTTTAGGTTTATATGGCGCATCTCTAGTAGTTTTGCTTTTTTTCACTGTATTGTAGTTGTGATTCACAATGCAGGAATTTTTGCAAATGATCACGTAATATAGTTAATTACAGTCCTTGAAACTTGATTTTAGTTTTCTATTAGAAATCAGTAACTTGCTTACTGGAAAGTTGCTTTTGCTACCATCTTTATTCTGCCATGCTGTAAACTGCAACCTTATTTAATCAAGGGGTGTGGCAGTGCAACTTCATCCTAGTGTGACAGTTTTCTCCTGGATTACTCTGTTGCTAGCATCATACATTACATTTCTCTTTTGGGAAATATTAGTTTAGAAAGTGGTAATCAAGGCGGTTTCAGTGTGGATGATAGATGAGTTATGGGGGAGGTATGAAAAATATTCTGATACCTGGAATGGTTATTTGTTAACTTTCCAGACACACTAGAATCATGAGAAGAGTGTTCTGTCACCAAGGAACCTGTGTTGTCTTGCACCAGACCCCTATGCCACGTTGGAGAAATTGAAGGATATGCCCACTCCATATGAAGTTGTCTGGACAACCTTTGTATTTTTAGGTTTTTCCTATTTCGTGTCTTCGAGATACTGATATGGAGTTTGCAGGGTCATTGGGTTTGTATGTATAAACAAGACACAGGACTCTGAAGAGCCATGGCATTTGATCTTTGAAAACCAAGAGTGTATGAATGCATGCTCCTATGAAAATCCTGAATTGCGAAAAACATTTGTAGTGGGCTAGAGAGGCGTTTGACAGATTACGTGCAAGTACATACATGTGTGTTTCATTATTTGATTGCCTTAGGAGACTGGTGTTTAAGGTGGCAGATCTACTTATTAAAAGCAAAGCTCTTTGGCTGGCAGGATTACAGAATGCCTGAAGGAGAAAGAGACCAAATGCTGAGAGAGAAAGAGAGAGAATGTGTAATGTGCAGAAAGCAAGGGGAAGCTATAAAGCCAGCAGGAAAGAGTAGACTTAAATGTGGTTCCAATTTGTTCTGTTGGTCTTAAGTTGATAGCCATGCAGAAGTAAAAGCATAAAGTTCTCTCATTTCAATATGAATTTAATGTTGTGGAAAATACAGATTTTTCTGTCATGTTAAGTAAGATTTGGTCACCCGTTTGCAGCCTGTTAGAAATCTTTAATCCATGCTTATTTTCCTGACTCGGATTAAAAAAAAAGCCAAAAGCAGCAGCTTGCTTTGAAGCTTTAGAACGGACTGTCAGACAATGGCATAAGTGGACTCACTGATAGGCTCTGAAAAATAGGCTCTGACACTTTGTTCTTAGTCTTGATTACCTTGATGCAAGACTACAGTATTGACTCCCAGTATATGTTAAATTTCTGGATGTAATTTGGTGATATGTAATTTGTGGCTATGGGTGGGGGGGGAACCAAAACAAAAACCAACCCAGTCTTTATACATAGTACTTTAGAACTAAACTATCCTGTAAGGTTTTGGAAGCAACAGACAAACAAGTTGAGTCTTGAGAAGTCAAGAGAAGTCTACATCTGTGGCCTCGCACTTGCTTGCTTGCTTGCTTGAGTTGGGTCCCTTCGCACCTCAGGCAGCACAGATTAGAATATTCACTTGGTCCTTTGCATTATTTATTCCTAGCTGAATGCCATTAGAATAACCTTGACTTGCTTTGTCTCCTAAGACTTCTCAGTTTGAGAGCAAGATTGAAAAGTGGAAAGCTGACTGAAGCAGTGAAACACAAGAAAAAGAGAAGCAGAAGGGCTGGCTCCCCTGAGAGACCAATAAATACGCTATTTAAAAAAAAAACAACAACCAAACAAAAAGCATTTCCCTTAAAACAAGACCTAGATTTAGATGATTGCTCATACTGATCTCTCTAAAAGAGGCTATTAGTGGCACATTTACCATGAAATATTAGAACCCTTTGGGAGGCAGCAGGCTCCTGTTTAGCAGTTCTGAGTCCTGCAAGAATTAAGTACCTGGTGGTAGCATAGCAGAGCTTAGGTGAGTTATACCAGCTGTTTGCTGCATCTACCATTTTTGAGGAGCTTTATCTTGTAAAAGCCTCAGTAAAGTTCTTTGAAGATGCCATGGCTGAGCTAATTAGGATACAAGTTTTTCCAGCTTCATGCACAATTTGGAAGGGTGAAATTAGAAGGAGAGCGAGGTAGAAAGATGCTTGCTCTGCTGTAGCAGGCAGTTCATGTGAACTATGCTTAAAAACAGGGAGTCATAAGCCTGTTAGAAAAATCAGGTCAGTTTAAAATTAATGCATTCCTTTTCCTTCTGTTCTCGATAGGGAACTGTTTTTTTGGAAGGGTTCTCCATCTGAGAGTCAAGTGAGATATCCTTTCCCTTCTTGGCATGGCCCACATTTAAATAAATAAATAAATAAATAAATTCCTTTAAAAAAGGTAAAATGAAACGAGAAAGAGGTGCTCCCTTCCGGTAGGGTCAAATAAAGGTAATTATGGTTGGTTCTTTTGGCAAGTTGACTA
Organism: Haliaeetus albicilla; assembly: GCF_947461875.1. Classification (NCBI taxonomy): domain Eukaryota; kingdom Metazoa; phylum Chordata; class Aves; order Accipitriformes; family Accipitridae; genus Haliaeetus; species Haliaeetus albicilla. The sequence goes on from NC_091516.1 coordinate 11,937,797, forward strand.
AGGGATTCCTCTGGAGCACAATAACAAAAACAGACATGTAAGACTTCCTCTTTTTTTCTGTTTTCCCAGTAGGATAGCAGGAAAACAACCAGGGTATACCTGGCCCTTTGACAGAATAGCAGCCAATTCCCAGTCCTTGCTGGCGAGTGTGGAAGAAGGCTTACTCCTTCCAGCCAGCAGCCTTTCAGCCTCACGAATGTCCACCCATTTCTTAGTGAGTCATAGCTGGAAGACATTTTCACATGTTTGATCACATCTTGTGCAAGTCAGGGTTGTATTTTTACTCCTTTATTGCATCCTATAATCAACATTCTGAAACAGCTGACTGATTGTAGCTTTAAGCTTTGTTTGTACATATGTGCAAATAGAGATACATGTATAGATAGATAGTGCCATTATATTTTCAGATATGGATGGGTTAGAACACTAGCTAACTTTTTTGGCAGGAGCAGGATGGTGGAAAAACTGTTTGGGGTGTTTTGTGTATGTGACCTGTGGAAGCTCTGTACACTTGCAGCACTTAAATATTCAACAGATTAGTATTTCTTGGCATGCTCATTTATACACTCTACTCCCCTAAGTTCAGAGGCAGTCAACTTGTGCATTGATCCTGCTCCCCATGAATTTTCTACAGGGAAGTTGGAGAATGTCCACAGCATGTTCCCCTGTGCTGGAGTAGGCCAGTGTAGGGTAGCTGCCTGGTGGCAGAGGCAAGGAAGCGAAGCAGCAGGTCAGAGTGCTTCTTGCTCACCTCTTGAGTCTTTGTAGAGAACATAAAAAGAGCTTCTGCCTCCCTGGCTTCTTCCCTGGAAGAGCAGCTTTCATTTGATCCACCTGAGTAAAAAATCACAGGGAACATGTCAGTTCTTAACCAGACGTGTATGGTTTTTTAGTTTGCACAGTTCCTCTGCAGTTTAGGCTTTCCAAGACCGCTTACAAAATATTTTTTGCAGTTATTTAAACCTCTTCTGCTCAGTCTCATTCCTTCACAAGACACTGCTTGTTTTCAAGAGGGACACGTTTTTCTTTGTTTTAGACCCCAAGAAGCTCGTTAACACTGTAGGGTTGCATGAAGGTTGCAAAAGGATTTCTGCGAGTTCAAGTGCTTAGAATTATGGTTGGGTTTTCTTAAAGAGAGGCTTTGCCTCTTGCTTTTAGTCTCTGTAAATGAATACTCGCACTGCAGACTGAAATCCTGTTCCATACCTCCTTGCCCTGACTTCAGTTAATCTTTGGCTTGCAGACAGTGATGTAAAAACATAGCCAGTTTTTCATGCTAGCTTTTCATTAGAGCCACATTTGTTGTTATTTTCAATTCTTTTTTTTACACTTCCTGTAAACAGATTTTGCACTATATGAATTTCTGCAACACAGTGTGCTAGACAGTACACAAATGAAGGTCTTTGTCCGGTTGCAGTTAGGCAGCCAGTTGAGACCCTGACTGCTTTGTAAAGGTCCGTGAAATTCATTCACCACTTTAACTGCTAAGATCTAAATTAAAGTTGCTTCAGCAGTGGAGTGTGAACAAACAGTGCTTTATGGAAGAGAGGTCTTTAAGTTCATGCATTAAGTACATGTACTTCATATTCCATGATGTCCTTTTTGTGTAGCTTCTTGATAGTGTGAAATATATTGGAATGAGAAATCAATGCTGACATTGCTATGCAGAGAAATCTTGACAGGTGTATGGTATGGGTCAAAAAACATCTTATTACATAAAAACTTAGAGTTTTCTTCTTCATTTGAAATTAAAGACGATGGTGGGATTAAACTCTCTGTAGATCCAGTTCAGGAATTTCCTAATAATGTTGTTGTTTCTGTATCTATGTCAGATCAGCCCATGGTTTAATGGCTGTAAGGATTAACCCAGTTTTACTTTCTTATCAGATTGCCTTTCAGCATTGCTGTATTTCTATTGCTACAGCTAGAGCCCTAGGCTCTTTCCTTTTTTTTTTTTTTTTTTTTTTGAAGAGGAGGAAAAAGGCTTGATTTGAAATACATTAAGTTCCAGAATAAAAAAGTCCTTCTGATGCTGCATTGCTGCTACCATTGTTTACTTTTTTTTTTCCTGGGTGACTGCTATACACTCATTATTTTTAACTTTCTGTGTGTTTACAAATGTTTCCCATAATTCCCAAAAGATGAAGGAGCTGTTTTGGCTTTTATCTGTCAGCAGGTTCTGTCAGTGCTTTTATGTAAATCTTCCAGATCTAAACAACTTGACTTCTCAAGCACCGTAATACACATTATCTTTTTCTTGCAATAGTGAAGAGCTTATTCTTTTCCTCTAGACTGCTTGCCTGCGGATAGTTTGAGGGGGATTTGTTGGCATTTTTCCCCCATTAGTTTCTCCACAGCAAAAAGGCAGCAAAACAAAGTATTCTTTCAGAGCAAAACAACATACTCATACTGTGTATTATGATTATTGAATAAAAAGAGAATGTTTTAAAATATGCTTCTCAGAGTTATTATCACAAACCAGGAGTGGCCTTGCATAAGAAACAACTTCATAGTATCAAAAAAAGGAAACAGCAGTAAGGAACAGGGATATTTTACAGGTGGGTCAAGTCATTCTGGAGAGAGTTGCAGCATCCCCAGTATGTCGCAGTGAACATCCATCGAGCAGTCCTATCTCGGTTACAAAGAGCAGACACTACTGAAGCACCATTACTAACCATCACCATGATTATGTGGACAGGGAATTGAGGTTAGTAATGTTGGTAGGTTAGTGCCAAACTATTCAGAAGAAAATACATGTCACTGCTTTCTAGGTAAAAACAGTTACAGCACGGGAGCTCACTATCTGTGAAGTTTTACCTGATGGAGGTCATTGAAATCATCTCACCACTGGCTTACCAGAACCAAAATTTTCAAGTGCCTCTTGAGATGGACCTCAGTATTCCTTGCCTTAAAAGATAGGCAGCTGTCTCTCTCTTATGTGACAAAGGTTTCCAGGAACAACCAAGTATGTATTTCTTTCACACTTGCTAGGAAGAACTCGAGAACAAGTTGTAGAGCAAAGTACTCTTGCATGGGAAGCCAAGTTGAGATGAGATGATAGAAAATTCAGGTTTGAAGAGGAAAGTAAACAGGAGAACATGAGTCTACTGGATGACCATGTGTCCTTGTACAATCTGGATAATGCTTCAGGTAATAAATACATCAGCTCTTCAGCTGGGTTCTGTCCCTTGAGAGCGCTATGCTCTGTGTGCTGAAATGGGCAGGGTAATTTTATTGGAAAAATGCTATGTCATTATGTTGAAAAAGATGAAAGCAAGAACTGAAATTGCACATGCAGCCTTAGCTCTTTAAGTTTTGAGTGCTTGACCTTGTGGTCTTGATGCCCTTTCAATGTAGTTTTATGTGTCTGTGTAGTATAGCAGGCATGAGATAGAGGGAGCTTTGCTGCTAATTCCTTGTAGAGTGACTGTAGTCAAACACATGTAAATGTATTAACTTACATATGGTCTCTTTAAAATAAATAATGCTTTTACTAGAGTTTCACTGTTGCTTTTTTTTTTTTTAAAAGTCTAGAGTGCAGAAGTTAATAGAATATCATGGCTTTAATACCCTTGGGAAAGATGAGGTAGAGTTTGTGGGAAGACAGCTGGCATGAATTCTAAGAGATGGCTTAGTTAATCTTAAGACCAGTAAGTGAGATTTTGTATGTAGAGAACTATCACAAGTTTGTTCTGATTCTGATAAGGCCTTCTAGGTGCTACTGTCTGGATGTTTAATGACAACAATGACCCTGCAGGGGTTGCACTGAGTTACACTGGGAACCTGATAAGTAGATCACAAGACACAGCTACCAGTGGAATGTGCTGCTTATCCTCTACCTGTGCTATCTACACGGTGCTTGAATATTCAGTGTCACGTATTTTCCTTTTTGATATCATGTATGGTTTCATGTCAAACCACTGCCAGAAGCTGGAATAGTAAGCTTTTCATTGCCAGTTAGTATCTCTGAGGAGAATTGGGTAGAATTACTTAAATTCTTGCAGAGCCCTGGAGCAGCAGTCCTGAAGGAGGAGAAGGAAATACAACAACCCTTACTTGATGAAAAAGGCAATGTTTCGCACTTCACCTGGTCCAGCTTCTTGGTTGACCTTGTCCTGTCCCTCCCTTACTGTCACCTCTATAATCATCTCCTTGCTTGTGGCGATGCAGTAACTTGGTAACCACGCCATATTTTACCTCTCATCTGCTGATATCTCTGACTGCAAACTTCTGACAGGGAACCTGCAGACATCAACAAGACATGAAAAATAGGTGTTGGCTTATTAAAATACTCTCTTTCTCTGTCCTCAGAATCATGCTCTGAGGACCATCCTGGCTCGTTCTATTTAGGGACATTAACCTGCTCTTGCATTTAAAGTGATGCTCTTAGGGACTGTGAGAACACTGCTACCCACTGTGCTCCTGCATGTCACACAGGGCTTGGGGTGATCCCTGAGAGTGAGGGGTAAGAGGGAAATACACATCAGTCTGCCACCCCTAAGAAAAGTGTGGGAAGCCTCTAGCCATGCCCTGTGCTCCAGACTGTGGGAATGAGGTGAGATGCTCCTCTCCTGGAGACCGGCAGTATCGAAGCCCCAGGGCCAGCCTACTTGGGGTTCAGCTCCAGCAGTGTCTGTCCTGGGTCCCCTTTGTGCTCCTCAGCTTATTGAGTGCCCTCCTCTACTTAGAAGCAAAAAGGCATCTTTTACTACATCCTTGCTTATTTCTTATTTTATTGTTTCTGCTTATGTCATAGCTCTTTGAAAGAACAGTTGAATAAGCAGGTGGTTTTCCCATCTCTTCCTTGGGTTTGGGGGGGGGTGTCTTTTGCAAAACAGTTTATGTGTTTTCTGTGGCATTATGACACAGCCTACTGCGTGCCAGAATGTTGCACTTAGTCAATATTTTTTTTATAAGCCTCGCAGTTTTTCTTCAGAACAGGGCTGCTCATTTCTCTAATTATGTTAATACTAATTGTAAATAATTGCAGCCATTTCAAATCCTAAAATCACTTCTAGTTTGAAAAGGAGTATTGCAAAAGCTCACCCACAGAGGGAAGCAGAATTCTGTCTTTACAACAGTCTTAACTACAGGCTGCTTTTAAAAAATTATCTGTGCTTCAGTTGAAGCCAACAAAGAACATCTGTTATCTTATTTATAGCTCCTATTTCTAAGAAGTATATTCTGTAGCAGATCAGAAAAGTGCCTGACAGCTCATAATTCATAAAGTTACTGAGGTTTAATCTGATAGAGTATTATGTACAGAATTCCTTCCTGGTATAGACAGTATCACTTCCCTTTCAACAGATGATAGAAATAGGGCTTTATGAAACATTAAATTAATGTGTGTGAAAGATGATTAGCAGCCACTGTTAAAAGTATTAAACTATATATAAAGGAATATAGTACCCTACACTATGTTGCTGGGTGGTTTTATTTTTCTGCTTATTTGTGTAGCTAAACTTTCCTCAAGCCAGACACTGTCTTCTTTTCTTTCTTTCTCTCCACACTTTCATTTTGTTTTGTCTTAGAGGAATTCTTTGTTAATTAAGGCAGCAGCTCTGTGACAGGCATTCATTTTTGGGTCAGAGAAGGGTAAAGAGACTCCAGATTTCTTTTGGGAGAATTGGTACTTTATAAAGTATGACTTTCTGTATTGAATCAAAGCTTTGTTCTGTCTAGTTCTGCCATCTATTGTTTATAGATTATTTTCTTGTGCTAATCTGTATTCACCTGGGCTTGTTTCCCCTCTGTTCCTATAGTTGCCTCTTATTCTCCTTAGCCCTGAGAGTGCAGCTGGTGCAACTTTATGAATGGGGATGAAGAGGGGAATTAGTTCTCCTGGCCCCCCAAACTTCCTGCATAATCACCATGCACGTGATATTTTATCAATCAGACATTGCTTGCGTATATGTGCTGATAATCCTGGAAAGGGTCTTGGCAAAGTATGATTTACAGCACTGGTTAATAGAGGTAACTATGTCTTTTTTGACATATTGTGTGTAGCCCAGATAAAAGGAAGTAACGTTCAGTTTTTATTCCGACCCTCCTAGGTTCAGTGGGTTGGACTATAAGTGGCCCAATCATAATATACATCTATTCATCCTGGAAAAAATGACTGCCTGGTCTTATTTTGTTAAGTGCCACATATATTATAACAAGTTGTATACATTTTTCTACAAAAGTCAGTTCGAAATGCCCTTTTTCAAGCTTACAGGTGATGTTGTCAGTACCTACCTCACACAGAGAGTTCTGGAGATGCTGGCTTTGTGTTTTGGGCAGTACACTGGGACTGACTGGAGTTCAGAAGGTCACGCTGGTGATAACTCCTGCAGCCATCATCCTTTGGAATAAGCCCCCTAGAAAAGTTCTTGTCACTCTGTATTACTGATGTAGGATCACAGTGGAAGTATGGATGCTTTAAAAAGCTATTTGAAGTCCAGAAGCATATTAACAAGAGTACTGTTTATCCAGGAGGGTTAAATGTTGTCACTGAGATGCCCTAGAAGGGTGTTCTGCTTTATTCAGGTGTTTCTCCATTGAAGACGAAGGAAAAAGAGGAGTGACAGCTGATGTGATAAACCATTTTTTCAGTACAGATCGGTATTTCCTTCTGTGGCTAAAATCTTCAGCGTACCGTTACCAGAGAGTATCTGAATGAAGTTGTCACTTTGTCTGCTAGTTCATACCCAATGCCTACTGACTGATGGAAGAAGTAGACTGTGCTGGCCACATAGTATTGAAGGATTTTGGAATTGGCAGTATTTCCATCCGGCTTCCTGGTTGTACTCCAGTCACGTAACGTCACCAGGAGGCATCATTTCCCTATGCCTTTTCATAGCACTGGGATCATTCATATCTCAGTAAATCTTGACTCGCAGACATTTTTCTGCCTCCATAAAAATGGGCCTCTTGTGAACCTGAAGGCTGACAGTGCTGGTGGGCCAGACCGTTCCTTTTTCTAGTGCCGGGATAGTCTTTACTTCTCTTCATTTCTCCCGGATCTAGTCTCCTCCGGCTGCCAAGGCTTCTGTGGTATTCTGAGTCCTCAGTCTCCCTGACTGATGACATCTGATAAAAATAAAAGACAAGTAATAGTAGACAGACTTATTAAGCCGCTTGTAATGCTGTGTCAAATTCACTGAAGCTTAAATCTCTTTCATATTTTTCCATGAATAGTGTTGTCTTTTAAAATCTTTCTAATGAAACCAGTACTGGAGAAGGTGATTGAGCCCTGAACAGCTCTTCCTCCTGCCATTTTCAGTGAAGCTTTCAGCATCCAGGAGAATTTAACTATAGCCAAACTAAATCCTCTCAGGTCAGTAGGACCTAGGAAGAGGTATTTTTCTCTTTGAGCAGTTGCAGCTGAATTTACTATCTATTGCAGTCCTTGATTTATCTGAGACACACACAGTGACATCACCTTCTTTGTCTTCGCTCTCACCTTCTTGCCTTTCATTCTTGCCCAGTGAAAACATTTTGCTAATAGCAGTTGGGCATTTCTGAACACTCTATTTGTCTGTTCTTTTGGTAAATGCCATTAGGCTCTCTGAAATTACAAATGCCAAGGCAAGGTTGTGGTCCTCAAATCCCAGAGTGAATTTCTGTCTGGTATTTATTTGTAATACCAGACTCATCTTTTTCTGACTTGGTCTGGCATTGAACCCAAAGCACAAATCTCGATGGAAACTCTTGATAGGGCTTAGGATTTGGGGTTTTCCTTACCTTTCACACTGTTGCACTGCAAGTTTCTGCAGGAATTTGCTGCTTCTTAAGACTATAAAGAAACATTTAAAGGACCATGAAATGCCCTCTCACTAAAAGTTGGGAGTTTTGTGTCAGTAAGAGTCATTTCACTCTCTTATGGGTTGTGAGGCTTGTATGGCCTTTCTTCCCCAGCTGATGAAAGCAGGTACTGGGGGGGCCGCGACAGCTGAGGCTCTGCGTCTGGACCGGCTGCCACCACAGGGCCGTGAGTGAGAAGCATCGGGCCAGGCCATCACCCGTGCGGAGGCACTTCCTGGTGCTTTCCAGTGTTAACGGGATCTGAACTCATGTTTCCACAGGCATGGCTTTGCTGTGTTCTCAGCGCAGTCTTCTGAAGCACTGCTGTCTCTGGTCTGGGCATCCCTAGCAGTCAGCGCACAGGAGTACAGAGGACTGCCTCAGTTCATACCACTGCCTTAAAGGCTGTGCAGGAATGCCAAACTGCTCTCATTTCCAATGCATCTTCACTTGAATTTGACATTGTATACTGACAAGTGATTGAATTCAGCCATTACAGATCCTTATTGAAATTCAGATTCTGTTTCAAGCAAGATGGGTTGTAATAGTGGAACATTTTTTTAATTCCACTTCCCATACCTAGTAGAGTACCTAACTTCTGAAATAACAGCATTTCAATAAAGAAAGCGAGCTCCCACGTTTCCCAGAATTTTCAACAGCAAGCATGGGTGTTGAACTTTGTGGAAAACCCTCCATTGTCCACAACTTGTTATGCATTATGCCACTGATGGTGCCACTGGCAAAAGTATTTTAGGTACTCAATCAGCCATTGTTTCTTTATAGTTTGCTGGCTGGTCTTGTTGGAGGGATTATCGCAACTTGCTTGACAATGACCCTTACCTTTGCATTTCTTCGGCATTAATTAATATGCTTATGTTTATTATAGTTAATTTCAGTCCTGGTCACACCGTTCACGTTTGGACATCTTGTATGACTTTCAGACAAGGATACGGGTAAATCTGTATAATTCACTACGTTAGTAGATACTATTGGATTCATAAAGTGTGTATCTGCATGCACATAAGCCAGTTATGATCATGAGACCCGAGTTCTCAAATATTAGACTTTTATATAGAGCTGTGTTGTCATCAAATGCAGTTTGTATGCACAAATGTAAATGCCATTTCTGAAAAAAGAAGAACATGCATGGAGTAATCTTGACTGAGAGCTAAATCAAGTAATGTTAGTTCCTGTAAAATATTTAGAAGTTAAACTCCTTCCCATAGTGTGTATTGTTACATTTTAAGTTATGTTCTTTTTTTTTTATATTCATTTCCATTCTTGTAGCAGTAATGAAAGATTTGACTCAGAAGCCTCTAAAGCCAAATTCCGGCTTTAAATTTCCACTTGTCGTTGCCAGGTACTAACTCTAAAGTATCTCTTTTTACTGAGAACCCTTCCAAAAGGTGCAGCTGTGTGCTGGTTTCATCTTGCACTTTGTAGCTATGTTGGCAACTCTTGAACCTAAGGTATGCTCTCATCTCCCACGCGTTGCCATTGCCTTAGAGCTGTTCAGGCCTGTCTGTATCAGGGAAAGGGAAGAGTTTGCAGATTGGAACAAACCCTGGCTTGTGGTTCATCTCATTGGTTCTCACTGTGCAAGGTAAAAATAGAGCTAGTGGAAAATCCAGCTTTTATCATGTGTCATCAGAAGCTTCCTTAGTATCTGGAGACACACTGCCAGACTTGTGACTAGAAAGAAGACACGAAAACTGTATGACAGCTTTTCAGAACCTTAATATTTTGGAGACAGCAGAATTTTTAAAAATTAGAGGAATTTGGGGGGAAAATGATTGCTTTAAGTGAAAGACTGATACTGGATTGTACCAAAGGGATCTACAAAGTTGCTCAAATTATTAAGAGTGGATTTGGTTCTCCAAACCTCTGTGCTGTGCTACAGCATGCTTCAAAGCAAAAGATACTTTTGAAATCAGGTACTAAATGCAGGTTACATGTGAGCTTTTGTTCACTTCTCTCTTACTAAAACTGACCTATCTGAAAAGTTTTCCTTTCCCTCTGTAGATCTTAGTATGCATGCTGAGTTTTCTTCTGGAACATCTGATCTAGAATCAGGACTTCTTTAAGGATAACTTGTATTCTAGCTCTGGGAGTCAGACTGTTTTTTTACAAAATGAGGTGTAGTTTTCTTCAGCTTTGCCTCTGCCATTTCTTCTCAGCATTTTGAAATTGAAGAGCAGTGTTCCTAAATTGGGCTGTCTTCTGTGTAAATGTTAAAAACTGGCTTTGGTTCTATAAGTACTGTTAAGTTTTTTTTTCTGACAGGTGTGTGTTTCATGAGGCGTTTCACCTGTAAATGAACATAATTTTCTATTTTGTGCAAAAGTTGGGAAGTTTAAAGTACAACGCAGTATGATGCTATGAGTTTATTATATTGGAGATGGTGGAATGAGGAGGAAATCCTAGAACAGGTGGGAGGTTAAGTGATTTTAATTTGTTAACACCATCTCCTACATGCTGATGAAGTGAATGTTTTTTTCAATGTTGCTGAGCACTATAACTGTGTGACTTAGATGTGGTCTTCTGTCGTTGCTGCATTGAAGGTGACTGCAGGTTTTGTACCTGCCATTGTGTGTATGTGTGTCGTGTCTTTTTGCTGTAGAGCTTTTACTCACCAGTGTGTGCCTAGTATTAGAGGTGAATATCCTGAGTTTTCAGTCAAATACACGAGTATTTTACAGTTTATGTATTTATGGAATAGATTGTAATTATTTTAAAGGCTCTCTTCATATCTAAAAGTTCAGCAATGTCTTTGGTAGATAGATATTTCCAGTTTTGGAGGAAAGGAATGGGATATAAGAAGGAAGAGACATCAGAAATCCTCTGAACTCCTATAATTTTAATATTTTTTCAAATTGCATATTTTAAGGTAGCAGAGGACTGTTGGAAATCTTTCATTTTAACCAGTGTGACATTTGCTTTACATACATATGTTCTGTAGACATATTACAGATTTTGCATAAATGTAAAGGTAAATGCATAGCTTCCAAAAGCCTTTCACTTTCACTAGGAATATTACTGATCCAGGAATACTGTACAACAGAGTGATTCAGTAACAGAGTATGATACTAGTTATAAGCTAATCCTGCTTAAAGTGTAGATGAAAAGCATGGAGCATCAGGTAGGTTGCAGGAAGAGGCAGTCTGTGTTTAGGTAATCTGAGTAAGGTCTACATCCACCCCATTCCTTATGTCCCATGGAGACAAACTGTTTTCTGTAGTGTCTTTCTTCACCCTGCAAGGGCTTCTCCCTATGAACTGAAGCCTTCCCCTGACATTTAGTTCTCCTTTTTGCTTTGCTTGAACTCCATCCATCATGTAGAAAATCTAAATCTAGTGGGAAGTGGAATCATTTTTCTAAATACACCTTGTTTATAGATATTTGGAGTGTATCCCTTGTCATCATTTCAAGGCACAGTTTAGTTAATGCAAGAAAGCATAGTTCTCTCTGCTGCTCAGTAGCCTGGATGGACCATCCCTGAACTGCCGAACTGTCACCTGAAATGTTTCAAATGTCTGTCAGGTTTGACTTCCGTCCTCTGTCTCTATTTCTCCTTCTTCGTCTCCTTTCTTTCCTCAGCTTCAATTTAGACTCGTGACTGTTGCTGCATGCTGCCTCCAGCTGGAATTATGAGATGAGCATCTTTGTTCAGAGGTGATGCAATTTCATTGCTGTTATGCATGAGGAAGAAAGGTACTTAATGTAACTAGCTACCTAAGGGAGCAAAAAGTTACTTTCATAAGTAAAAATATGTAAACGCTGTTCATAAAACCTGTTCTTCCTCTGCTGCCATGTAAGGGATACATTCTATGCCCTTAGCATTCTGTGAGTCTACGAGTATCTCAGAATTTGAGTATTTTCATAGCATACCCTTTGATATGAGACTGATCTGATCTTTCATTTATTCTTTCAATAGATTTGCCCTCATCATAAGATACATTCACAGTTTGGGGTCAAAAGGAACTATTTGATCTGCATATTACAAATTAAATGGTCTGTATTTCAGCATGCCTCAGCAGAGGCTGTTTGGAGTGCAGCATCTTCCATTTGAGCCCAAATTGTGTTTGATAAAGCAGATACAATGTTAAGCTAAAAGAGGTGTTCCAGATGGAACCTGAAAATAGTTTGAAGATGTAAAGAAATGAAAAGTCCATTCCTTCCCTGAGCAGCTTGTTCTGCATCTGCTACTTGGAGATCTGCTGGTCAGCTACACCTATATAACATATGCTTTCTTAGAGTTTAGCTTTTAATCACAGTGTTACACTAAGTTAACTACTTGACAAAACTTTAGAGGTTATTACGTCTACTTACTTGCATTTTTCAGCTAACTAAGCTAACTGCCACCAGGGAAGTAGTGTGGTTTTTAACAGAACCTATCCTCTAAAAAGCTATGCAGACAATCCTTAGTTACAGTGCTGTCTTTTATTGCTTTATCATAGTAGTCTAGTATCAGGCTTTCCTTTATTTGCCCAGGACTGATAATGTAACTAGCATGTAGTCATCTTACTTGTCTTTTCAGAGTGCAGATTGGGCATTAAAATTCTTTTGATCCCCAGGAATTGCTCTGATTTTCCACAAGTCATTAAAAAGTAACATCAGCAGGCCAGAGATCTGCTTAGGCAACCCTTTTGGGACTCCTGAATTATCATTTTCTAGGCCTCCTAAGTTAAACTGTTATGACTAGCAGATGTTTTTCTAATGTCCTTCTCAGTTATGAATGGACTGGAAAGTATTCCATCATTATTGTACCATCACTTTGCTTCTTTTTGCAAAGGACATGTCTCAGTGTCCCAGTATGCTCCACTTCCATTACTAGTTCATAAATAATTATTATTTATTGTCTTTCATTTCTCTCCTCAGTTTTTGCACTTCCAAACTTTTTCTGTACCTTCCTTGCTGTCCTACCACTTTTAAATTGTTTGTATTTTTAGATAGTTACATTATTGTTGCTTCCAAAATAGGGTGAATTCTCAGCCAAAATTGTCTGCTTTCTCTTTCACAGTTGTGGTATATTTAATTTTTTTGCTACCTCAATGTTTTTCATTAAAAACTCTATTCATATTTTGCTGTTGTGGGTTTTTTATTTTCTCTTCTTCTACTTAGTTATCCTCATGATTTTGTTCATTTTCAGTCTTCTAGAAACGCAGTGTGTGCATGTGCATGCCTGCATGTATACATACGCATGCAGGCACATATGTGCATGTGTGTTTAAGAATTGCTCTCTTTTTGTCCGTGGTGAGTTTAACTGGGTAGAGATCACCATTGCTTAGGCAACTGGCAACTTTTACTTCAGTGATTAAACTTTGTTTGTCAATCATAATCCATCAAACTGTGCCAGATGTTTCTAGCAGTAGTTTAATAATATCTTTATGTAAATGTTCTTGCTTTCCCAGAGTTAAACAGGACCACTCTAAAACTTTTGATTTGCTCTTTTGGCAAAAATAGTGCGTTTAGAGATAGATCATCCCTCACATCACAGAGCCAGAACATTCCTTTATACTGTATGTTCTCCCTGTGAAGAAACTGGATTGAGTGAAAACTGACTTTGTGTAAAATCTATATGCAGGTTGGTTTGAATCTGCAAAATGTCACTTTCTGATTATACTGCTGTTTATTCTTAACCAGTCATTGTAGAAAAGAAAATTCTTGCTTCAAGAAAACTGTAATGTTAATAGTATTATGCTTGAAAATTGAAAGCAAACAGAAGTTTTTGAACTTTTGTATGAGTGTGAAATACTTGTTTCTACTGCTATTTCAGGCCTTTGTAAGTCTGTTTTACCCAGGGGATCAGCAACTTCCAGATGGTGATGTGTTTAGCTCCCTCATCTGGTGTATACTGAATGTAAATATTTCAGACCAAAAGATTTTTTTCTTTTCTTCCTTGCATTGTATTTCTGCCCATCCACAGACTGCAACCTTTTATTGTGTTTTCTTTTCTTAGGCAATATGGCGAGTGATTCTAGGGCTGACTGAGGTCCCTAAAAGAAAATGCAATTGTCATCATTTTTATTCAGCTTTCTGATTACTTGTGGAGTGTTCTTGTTTAGGCTTGACAAGTGGGATGTTTGTTCCATACTTAAAAATTAACTGGTTGCATTATGTGTCATGACTTTCATAAACATTCACCTGTAGTTTGGCTTATTTTTCTTCTTTTTCTTTTGCAGCTTTTTCACTTCCAGATCTTACGGAACAGTTTGCACCTCCTGATGTTGCTCCACCAATTCTTATCAAGATAGTGGAGACAATTGAAAAGAAAGGTAGGCTGAAGAATGATCTGCCAAGGTTTTTTGTTTCTTACGTGAGCCAAGACTGCAGAATCAGATCCAGAGCTGGCATCTCCCCATTCTAGAGCTGCTAATGCATCACATTACTTAACAGATTTGAAATAATCTCATTTAAGGTTTGTTGCATTTGTTTCTGCTCAGTAGAGCCCATTTGGACTGTAGGAGCAAAACCAAAACTTACTTCAAATGACATTTAATAACTCAACTAATACAGGTATTACTGAAAGGTAAGGGAGAAAGGTTTAGTATTGTTTTGTTTTTTCTAACTGATAAGCCCCTTAAGTTGGTTATGGAAGTGCCATTGTAACATTGAATTGGATACACAGCCAAACAAGTAATGTTTTGCCCCAAAGCGGGGAAAAAAAATATGAAAAAGTTGTAAAAGAACTGTTTTTATGCTTCAGGAGCCAATTCTTTATTGCTGCTGTATGGGACAGGGACATGACAAAAGTTCACTGGCTGAGCCAGCCAGTGTTATTTTTATGGTTTTTTGCTCTCCTGCTTTCCTGTGCTGATGTCTTTCCATCTTTCTGAGGCTTTCCCCTTTCTTCTACTAGGGCCTCTTTCTTCTACCAGGGCGTCTTTTGCCCTATTTCTCTCTTCCTGGCTCCTCCTCTGATGTCACCTTCATAGTCCTGGTGAGGTAAGGAGCAGCTCAGTGGGTCCTGCTCATTCAGTGGCCTTACAGCTGGGGAGCGAAAGGAAAAGTGGTATTCTGATCAGACTCAGGCTGCTGTCCTTGGGGACGTAGGTTCTCACATACTGCTCTGACACTTTAAGAGAGCATAAGCCTTTCCTGAATGAGTGGAAGCTTACTAATATCGATGAGAAGGGCCAGTATTTAGCAACAGTTTGCATAAGCAACTGCTGCTTCCAGGAAACACTGCTGATACTATTAAATCGTTGGTGCTTTGCATCCGTGGGTGTGGTCTCTTTCCTTGTGTCTTCTCTATTTGCACTAAAGTAGGGAAGCTGTAAACAGTATCTTTCACATGAAAACACTGTATTGGTGTCTGTTATTGAGGTGGATTATCAGACATGTTATGTGACATATACAGACATTTTGTCTCACACCAGTGATGTGACACTCGCCCTACATACACTCTGAGGTTATGGGCTCTGTGGATAGTCAAAGGTCACCAGAGGGTTACTTGTCCCATAGAAGGGGCTCTCTGTCTCTGTTGACTGCATAGGGTGCCAAAGGTTAGGCACGCTTGTAACTTAGAAGGCTCAGTTAAATCTTTAAAGCTAATTAGGATGTGTCAGAACTTTTGTCATGTCCCTGTCCCATTCCTGTGGGGTGGCCTGACTCAGATTGCTGACTTCTTATCCACCTGAAAGACCTGGTGTTTCCAGCTGGCATGTGGAGTGTAAAGGAAGATCTGGCTCCCATGTTGCTCCTGCAAGCTGTTTTCTTCCCTGGGGTATGTGAATCTGTCTCCTAGTCCTGGGCCTTCTACAGTCAGCCCATGGAGAGCTGTACAGAATACGTGGAACTGCTGGCGTGTCTGATCTTCCTTGGCCAGCTCTTTCTGCAGACACAGCAGTTTGCATGTACAAAGAGGTGTTTTACAGCCTTAAAAAGCAATCACACTCTGTAGTCTGGTAGGTGGGTGGTGGTGGGAGAATGTTGCTAATTTATACTGTAAGTACTTACTTGAAGAAAACAGAAGTATGTTGTGTCATGGCAACCGTCACTGGAATATTAATGTATCCCATCAATTTTGGTTTGAAGGTCTGGAGTGCTCAACTTTGTATGGAACACAAGGCTCAAGCAGCTCAGCAGAATTAAGACAAATTCTTGAATGTGGTAAGTACAGTTCTCTTCCTTAAAGCACTAGACAGATTTTGTGGTCAGACTGCTCCTCCTTTCTTTGCTCCCTTACTCCTTTTATATATATGTGCTGGTTCTGAATAATATTAAAAAGACAAATGTAAGTAAAAAAGGTTTCTAACTTTTACACTTAATATGAAATGTATTTTTCACTTTTACAGGTTGTCTTTTTTTCATGGCTTCACTGTATGGTTTTTTCCAAGAATAATTATTTTAATCATTTTTTGGTCACTTGCTTGTTCAGGGACTGACAGTCTAGCTGTACAGAGAAAAACAAGGTGTTATGTTCAGATGCAAGATAAAGATATGCTATTCCTGTAAGGCTGCAGGTTATTTTGTAAACAAATGGCCATGTATTTACATACCGGTGTGTGTGTGCATTTTCTTGGTCCAGTAGGTGGGAAGGCAATAGCTGCACATTCCCTGCCTGCTACAGAGATGATTCTGGAAGGGAAGGAGAGAATTGAATTAATGTTGCTGCAGCAGATTGGGTTCTCAGGTTTTGGACAGTAAAATGCAGCTACACCACTAACACCACATATCCGTTCAAGTTTCCTGAAATATATTTCCTTCTCTTTTTGGTACTCTTCATTTCTGCTTCAGGCGAGAATATACTGGCATGGCAACGCTCAAGTGCAGTTTGAGAGATCAGGAGCTATTGTAGGAGTGCTTGACCACGCTTCTGCAAGCTGGGGTGCAATGTGGGGTGTGAGCTTCCACTTGCATAAAACAGCACGAAAATACAAAGGCTAGAAAATGAAACTAGGTACATGCTGTGTTGCCAAAAGGACAAAGGAAGCAAACTCAAGCTGTTGTCTTCATTTTTAGTAATTGCAAATATTAACAAAATGAACAAGAGCTGATAGTATGAGTTGTCTGTTCCTTCAAATCAAAAGAGCAGCCTGTCTTCTGCTGATTGTGGTGGGAGTGAAGAAGTATGAGTGCAAGCAGAGAAAGGAGATATGCATGTGGTGCAAGCAGCCTTAAGTCATATTTTTGGTATTGTAATTAGATTTTTCAGTCCAGATAAATCCAGATTTTCTGTGGCACCAATATGAATATATTACCTAATTTGTCTGAATCCTTTTTTAAGTCTCTAAACTGAGGTTTACTTTTATGAAAGGTTCATCTATCTCCTGAGATCAAGAACTTGTAGTTTATCTGTATTCTTATTTAAAATGTAATTAAAGAATTAAAGAAAACAGGACTTTACCCTTTAGTAACAGTGTATCTTTCGGAGTTCTCTTTAAGACAGGATCAGAATCCTCCAGGACAGAGCTGGTGCAGTGGGTGTCCAGATGCATGGATGCAGACAGCTCTCATCCCCTCCACCTACTCTCTTTGAATTAGCAGAGTGCTAATTCAGAGAGCAAAGTTGGCTTTGGTCTCAAAGTTGCAAAATGCGTTAGTGTGCTGTTCTGCTTATGGTTAAAATGCTCTCCGTATTAATTGGGTAACTGCCTGTTAGCTTCAACATGGTGCTATCTAGCTCCAAAATCAAAGCTAACTTGCATCTGACCAGCTCAGCAGAGGGAAGAGTTCAGGTCCATTTATGACATTACACCCAAAGAGTTGCAGAGTACCACAAGCTTATTCCTACTCATGTATTCGTTATAATAATTTGGGATATACTTCAGAGAACAGGTCAACACTGAAAGAACCAGGATTTAACTTGGCTTATGAAATAGAAAACATCCTGTGAGCAACAAAACTAATGAAAACTATTTCTTATGAATTTGTGGTTGGATTCTCTGACACATAACTGCTTTTGTAGAATTCATACCCACACTGCAAGTTTTTTATCATCTGAGCCATTCATAATGCATAATTTTCTCGTCCATATCCTTTAGTGTCTGATAAGAATTGAGCTCATACTGCAAGCTCTCCTTTGGGGAAAACAAACCCTTGATTAATACCTACTTCTTACACAAAATATTTACAGGTAAAACAGAGACCTGTTAAAAATATTCTGATGTTCCATAACATTGCCAACATGCAGCAAGTCACCACCATTATTCTGAATTCAGCCCTGCACTGTATATGGCGGAAAGCCACACACAGGTGTGGAAGCCATTTGGTTCATCAGATGCCAGAGGCCTGTCCATAGCGCTGAGCACTGTATGTTCTACATCTCAAAGATGTTTCTTGGTGTCTTACATTCTTTCTTACAAGTTGTTCCCCGTAAACCCCGATAGAAGTTGACAGTTCTGGCTTGGTGTAAAGCCCTAATATCATGAGCCTGTATATTTTTCCTGTTTCTAATGTCTGAAAAGTACATTGCTCTTTCCCTTTAGATGCCTCTTCATTGGATTTAGAGACATACGATGTGCCCACCTTATCAGATGCTCTCAAGAGGTATATCCTGGACCTGCCAAATCCCGTCATTCCAGCAACTGTTTACAGTGACATCATTTCTGTATCTCAAGGTATGATTATCACATTATTTGAAATGTCAGACAAAAAAGCTTTTACTACGTTTCTGAATATCCGGTGATCCAGCTGTCACCCACAGAACAGGGAAGATGCTGCACAACCTGGCAGCATCTCAGAAAACATAATACCTTCACCACTTTTAATGAAAGCTGTTTCATCTCAGATCTAGACATGCATTATTTAGTTACCTATTTAGGTAAACATAATGGAAAATATAAGGGATAACAGTTCTCTTCATTTTAGTAAGTAGAATGACTATAGAAAAACTGGGGGGGGGGGGGATCAAGGTCTTATCTGTATGCAGAAAGCTAATTTTTAACTTTTTATCAGTGCTGACAAAGTAAATGTATTAGAGGTCATGGTGTTCTGCAGTACATTGGGAGTTGCAGATTATGAAGTGAGAAATACATGAATGTAAGATTCATCATCTACAGTGGTCATTTCAAACAAGTACAGCTTACAGGCTTTCAGCACATGGGCCAAGTATTCTGTTGTATATCTCAGGACAGGATATTGTTACTGGTAACCTTCAAAGTTAGAACAGCACCTGTGAGACTTATCTAGTGCATCTCAGAATTACCCAATCATGTGTGACGCTAAACACAAGACAGACTTCTACCAGTACACTCTGAACACATTGTGGTTTTTACCAAAATGCATATCTGTTTCCATTTGACTTTTAAACACTTGTTTTTTACTCTTCCCTGAGCATTTCACTTTTGTCAAAAGAAGAAAGAAGTCTTATAGCACTAATGAAGGACAGAATTTTTTTTTTTCTGTAAAATTGATGCTTCCAAAGGAGTTATATACAATTTCATTTTACCTGTTGAATGTTCCTGTGCTCATATCAAAAGCCTTTTACGTGTTTGCTTGCAGAAGTGCAGAGCTCAGAGGAATATGGTCAGTTGCTGAAGAAACTCATCAGGTCTCCAAATATACCTCCCCAGTATTGGCTCACACTCCAGTATTTGCTCAAACATTTCCTCAGAGTTTGTAAAGCCTCCAGCAAAAATCTCCTGAATGCAAGGTCTCTGGCTGAAATTTTCAGCCCTCTGCTTTTCAAATTCCAGATAGCAAGGTATGTGGGTCATCTTTATTATATTTTGGACTCTAAATATGGGTTAGTTATATACAAAAGTAAGTTTAATGAATTAATTTTCTGACCTTACTTCTAATGTGGAGGGCATTGTTGTAAATTTTTCCAATGTTTTTTGAATAAATCTCATGTAAACTTTTGCATTTTTCTTAGTTCTTACTGCCTAATCCATCTCTTGCAGCTCTGATAATACTGAACACCACATAAAAATCCTAGAGGTTTTAATCACAAGTGAATTGAATGAGAGACAGCCTGTACCAGGTAAAAACTATTTTTAATTTTAAAGGTTATATACCATTGTTTTCTCAAATACTAAAATTCAACTTACAGACAGTAAATGCTTGTTGTTTCTCCTTTTTAATCAAACTTCATGCAAAAGTGCAGATTTACAGAATTAAGTAGAAGTTGTTTGTATGTTCTGTAGTGGTGTGCAACATTTGTTTTATAAGAAATGGTCTTTTTCATTAAGATAATTTTAGTACTCATAGTTTGTACAGCCTTAGGACTTTCATTTCTTTTTCAGTAAACAGCAAAGAGGAATTTATGAATTTTTAAGACCTGTAAACCAGTAGAATGCATATCATACAGTGGTGGTGGTGGCATGGTGTAAATTCTGGAGATTTTATTTAACTTTCACTTTACTCCCAGGCAAATTTTCTTAGAACTACATTACCCCATAGAGATCATCAGAAGAAAGTAGGATTTCCCCCTTTATTTACATAGATGTATTTTTTAATCCAGAGACTCAAAAGATTTATTTATTGATATCAATGAACAACATGGAAAATATTAAAACCCCATTCAGGAAAGTTAGATTACACTTGTATTGGTTCTGTGAGTTAGCATCTAATTTAGTCAACAAACAGTAAAAGCCACCTCTAATTTATACAAAAATCCCCAATTTTAAATCAAGTATTTGGTAGGAGCAAGGCAGAGTGGCTAACTATGTGCAAAGGAAACTATTAATGCAGGGAGACTTTAGCTGTTAACTTAAAGTAATTCCTTTTACAGCTTAGTAACAGAGACTATCTGAACAAACGATAGGGCAATGGTGAACAGAACATTGGGCAGGCTGTAGCTTTCCTACCTCTCTATTCAAAGTACAAGGTGGAGTTCATGGCAGTAGGTTCTGTAGGGCTGGTTAAGATTTGAAGAGTTAGAACACAGCAGCAGAAAAACAGCAGCAGAAAAATGCCTTATTTCTCATATTTCAGTTAGGCTTACTGTATAATCCCCTTCATGAACTACTGATGATTAATTTAAAATGGCTAAGATTTTTGTTCCTACTGCTTTGATTGGAAGGCTTTCCCAACCTTGTCAGGCTCTATTAGTTAGGAACCGTTCCCTAACATTTAATGTACATCTATTTTCAACTAGTTTATACCTATTTGATTTTGTTCCATTTTGTCAAAATTGTTAAGCAGGCATTTCCAGAACCGCTGTGTATTTTTCTTCCTAATGCTTCGTAACGACCAGGAGAGTCCAAACTTTTATGACTATTTGTCCTATTTTACTGATAATAACTGCTAAACCGTTAAAGAATTCTTTCCTTTGCCACCTGTTATAAGCCTTAAAAAGCAAAATACATTATTGAATCCTTTAATATTCTAAAAGTTTGCTAATAGCATTTTTTTAAATTATGAGCTTGCTAATAGCATTTTTTTAAATTATATGTTTGCTAATGCTTTGGCGTATGTAAATTTATACGGCTAGAGGCACTGACTAGGAGGTTACAAATGTAGGGTCACCAGTGAGAGGTTCTTACGTTTCAAAGTGAGAGATCACTTAGTTGCCTAATGTCCAGAGTTGCTTCATGTAAGGAAAGCATAAAAGTGAAAGGTGTTGATGTTAGAACTACTAATAAGGACAAGGAGTCTAGTCATCTTGAGAGTATCGTTAGAGTGCTTGAAGAAATATGGCTGTATCCATCACATTTATAGGGTTTGACACTACATTAATAACCATAACCTAACGTCTGCTTGGTTTTAATATTGCTTCTGCATTGATTAATACTTTGTAATGCGGTAGTTTATTTTGAGGGTCCTCCTGGGATTTTTCATATGATCTGTTACAAAAATCGAACTCCTTTCCTGTGCATTTCAAAGTCCATCCTGGGCAGTGGAATGTTTTTAGTACAACATTTCCACATCTATTAATATTCTGAAAAAAACTCAGATACAAATTTTCAAGCTTTGTAGTCTATGGTTAGCTAGCCTCTGCTCTTAGGCCTCTAAAGCGCTTGAATAATTTTCAAAAGTTGAGTCCTAACAGTATGTCATGTAAGTTTGCCAAATTAGGACACAAGTCTGTTTTCCACACTAAAATCATTCAGTGACCTGATCATCTGAAGTGCTCTGGTTTTATAGTTCTCATGGAAGACTCTAAGATGTATTTTTCAGAATTATCATCTTCAAGATTATTGCTTGTAGTAGCTTGAGTTTCCATAAAAATTTAGAGACATTGTAATAAAATGAAGATGTCTAGAAAAGTTAACTTACTTGTCATATAAATGTTCTGAGACTTACAGTCTAGAATAGAATTTTAAAAGTGCAGAAGCCAAGAGGTTTTAAGCAGAAAGAATCTTAAGTGTTGAAAATAATGTAATGACAACTAAGCGATAACAGGGAAGCCAATGCTGCCAGGTTTCTTCTCTTTTTCACAGGCTGGAGTGATAGCTTCCTTCTTTGTTTTTTCTTTCTGTTATTCTCAAGCCTAGATGAAAACATTCTGTCTAAAACAAGCTGTGCGTGAAGTTTTAGTGGTATCTTACACAGTACCTAGCTACATTAAATGTAGTGTTGGAGATAACAGATCTGAATAGGGAGGAGATCTTTGCACAACTGTGGGGTTGTTTTTTTTATTGCATCACCCACTAATTATCCTTGCCTCAAAGCAATAGAAAGTATGCAATTGGACCTCATATCTTAATATATCTTAAAATTGGTATCTTAAATTGGGCGTCTTTAATTGGTCATTTTATAGCTAGCATGATGCTTTGCACACTGTAACTCAAAAACAGGAGTTACTCCTAGGCTGTTACTTGATTTTTTTGTCACAGAACAACTCTGGACTGAATTTTTTTTTTCTCTGTCACAGTGTTCAACAGCAAACTATGCGTTTTAGTTTGTGAATTAGAATAGTGCTTAGCCCTCCACAGTAGTTAAAGTACTAAAGTTAAAATACATGTTTGTGCCTATGTGTGTAGCAGGTGAAGACAAAGTAATGTTGCAGGAGAATTAAGATTGGAGAAATGGTTGGTGTTTTGAATAACTGGTAATCAGACCCATTTTCTGATTCCCATCTCGTTCTTCGAGGTTATCAGTAGGAGAGCCAAAAGATGGTGTTAGTGGGCAAGCTAGGCGATATAGCATCCTGTTTTAACATCCCAACTTGATGAACAGCCACACAGGCTTTAATTTAAAGAGTAATGCTGATTTTACAATCAGAAACAAAGCCCATGTCTCTAAATATGCTCTTCAAAACAGTAGTATTAGAAGAAAATATCTTAATTACAACAGTGTATAGCTAACAGTGCTGCTTGTGTCTCACAGAATCTCATACATCACACAGAGGTGTGAAGGCGTGTGTGCTTTCAGAGCTAGATATTGAAAAACAGGCTATATTTTAGGTGTAGAAGACCAGATGTTTTTTTCAGTTAATTTTCAGGGATTGTAAAGGCTCCTGGCTTTCCCGTCTGAAGGAGGCCTGCCCGGGATGCAGGGCCCAGCAGGTGCTTGGGGCAGCACGGTGGGTTTGGAGCGGGCAGCTGCCAAGGCGGGTCGTACAGAGGAAGCTGGGGCAATGGGAGAGTTGGGAGGTGGTTTTGGGGGGAGCTCAGGGAAATGGGGGTCCTCTCAGGGTCAGGGGGTGTTAAGAGCGTGGCGTGGCTTTGTGAGATTAAGGTGTGTCTTATCGCAGGAAGGCAAAGAGGAAGGGGGACGTGGCGGGAGAGCGAGGGGACACGGGGAGCCGGTGTCATTGCGGGCAGACAGGCTGGCGGGGAGCAGGGCAAGAGCTGCTGCAGCGGCAGGAAGGAGCTGCCGTCCTGTACGGGTGAACTGAAGCCTCTCATGGCCTGCGTACTGACTCAAGCTGAGCTGCTTCGTCTCCACTGCCTATGCCAGTTTATTCCTGTTTCCCTGGCTTGTAAATAACATTGCAAATAAATGATGGCTCAAGCTGTGAAATACTGCAGTTTTCAGCATGAAGAGGTAGGTCTTGGTACTCACAGGGTCATAGCGAAGAACGAGTGAGGTAGTGAGACTGCCTTACACGTAACTGCCCACTTGCTAGGGATGGGGTGAGAGTCCTGGCGGTATTGCCAAGATGCAGACACTTTACTTTTAGCTGCCCAAAATATCAGCAAGTGTGGTAGCGTTAACAGCCAGAGCAGGGGAGTGTGAAGGCTGATCCGTTCCTCTTGGGATCGGACACAAAGCTCCCCTGGACTGCTGCAGTGGTCAGGCTCAGCCCACAGTCCTGTCGGTAGTGCCTTGGGGACACAAACAAACATGCAGGAATGCTGTCCCTTGTCAGGACTTTTCTGCATCCTCTCACGGGCATGGCTGGACCGCCAGCAGCGCCGAGCGTGGTGTGGAGCATGCAGCAGGCAGTCTGTCCCGGGGAGAGCTGATGCCGCGCGGGAAGGATGCTGCGCGTCCGCGCATCACCCGGCAGAGGGCTCCCCTTCTAAGCTAATAGAATTCGGGCTCTATACCTGGGTCAGCGGAGAGCAAAATGCTTTGTGAATCACCATACTTAGGAACGCTGTATTCTTGGGTTTGGTTTTGGCAGTAGTCTGTGCTTTATGTTTCTCTGTACCTAATCGAAAGTATGTGGTAAAACTGAAACAACGTGTACGACATTATTAGAATTTTTTACAGATTGATGTGTGTGTGTATTTGTATGTAAGTATGTGTAACACACACATGCAAGCCTGTCAAACCTGATCGGTTCTCTTCCTGCTTCATACATCGTTTTTTAGAAAAATAATGCTTCATGGATAGAAGAACACCGAGTATGACTGCAAAAGATAGTAGGCTGCTGACTTTCTGCAAATACAAATGTATAGATTCAATGGGCACCACTCAAGGTTTTGAAATTTAAATTTAAATAAAAGTTAAGATAGGGCAATTGTGTGCAAATGCAGGTGTGTGCCAGTATCTTTTTTTGACAAGACACTTGATTCCCTTCTGCAGGATGATTAGGTACTCATTTTTGCACAAGGCACTGGAATGCAAAAAAAAATTGGACTTAGGAACAAAGCCTTATCTTTTACCTCTGCGTGGGTATCTGTGCTTTTTAAAATAATAAACACTTCAGTGAACAAGGTTTGGGTTGTCTTTTCTCCTTTGAGAATATGGTTCTGTATTCTGGCCCTATCAACCAAGAAGTGTTATCAACCCCTTCTGTAATTTTAACAGTAAATAGGAGGCATATCAGTTACTGCCTGAAGTTGGATTAGTTCAGAAACACAGATTACCATCTCCATTTGAAGTAGGCTGTACCTTTATGACTGTGCTGCTTTAAATTATATGTAGAACTGACAATTGTTCTAGTAGGCAAAGGCTAAAACTGGAAAAGCAAGGGATTGTTACAGGTAGAAGCTAATCAATCAACTGTAAAACATCAAAAATGTACTGCAGATATTTGGGATTTCATTATTGGGTGCAGGTGGTATTTTGTAGCATAGGAGGATTTTGGTAGGTGGAGTGTTCAGGAGATGAAAACTTTTCAATGCCAATTGGCTGCTGTAAGGAGCACAAGCAGATCTCAAGGAACAGAGCTACTAGGAGTTCTCACTGTTTCCAACAAGTGGGAAGAAAATATTAATCCCCTTCTCTTCTTTCTCTGAACTAAATCTTGTGGTCTGCTTCTCCTTTCCCTTTGAATTTATTTCCTCGTAGAAGTATAGCTTGCAAAGAAGTTAACTTCTGTAGGCAAAGGGGAGCAGTCTCTTCAGTTCCTGCTCTGTTCCTTTAGCAAGTCTGATCTCCAGCAAACACTAAGGCAAGGAAAATGTATTTGACCTAAACGGCTCCCTCTCTGTTCAGTCCCTTTTCCTGCCTGCCTGCCCAAGAACTGAACAATCCTGACATACTGGAAAACACCGTGGATACAGACAGGTGGTTTTTCTACTGTTTTCAGTTTATAGGAAACGGATAAAATGCCTCTCAGCATCCTGCTAAGGGTCTTGAAGCAGCACCTGTAATTGCAGTCCAGTGTGAGTGTGTAGGAGGCGATGCTGTGCTTGCAAGCAGGCTATTTTCCTTGCACAGGGCTGCTCTGAGACATCCAGCTCTTTTCAAGGAAGATTTTGATTCTGGGGGGGGGGGGGTTCTGCAGTCAGTTAGTTAGCCACTTCCTGTATTTGGCTGTTCATGATGCTTTTCTCGACTTTAATACTGCACTCAGCAGCCAGTGACAGAGACTATTTTAAGGCCTCTTACAATGGTCTTCTCATTTACTTAGCTAAAACGAGAAAGTTAGCCCTACATTGGCCACTTGTTAGCTGATGACAACTTTTACTTTGAATCTGGTTCCCCCTCCCCCACCTGAAATCCCTGGCTCAGCAAATATTTGAACCTGCCCAAGTTAATCATGAAACTAAGATCTTTATCTGAGAGAGACGTGCAAGCTACCAAGGGTGGTGGTTTGGGTTTTTTTTTTCCACAGTACTAAAGTCAGGTTCACTTTTTAATGATGAACCAGAGTAAGGGGATACTTTCTACACAGCACAGAGCTTTAAGCAGTTAAGAAGAGAGAGAGGGCTTGGATTTTCTCACTGCATGTTACAGCTTTTTTAGGGATTTTTATGGAACATGGGTTGGAAAGCAGAGCAATCTCTTTTTCAGAATTTTTTTTTTCTTCATTGCTGCAGAGAAGCTTCTTACTAAAAGGAGTTTGGGGGGGGAGGGGCTTTAAGCAAGATTTTTATAAGAGGAAACCAATTAATTTTTCAAGTTACTGGATTGTATTTTCAGGCTGTAATACAAGGGCAAGCATTTGCGATGCATAATTTACAAAGTAAGTGATTTTGAATTTATGTGTGTATTTTCTTCATCACCTTTTGGAAGTATTGTACTATAACTGATTACCAGGTAGAGCTTTCATGATCTTAAGATACATGAATGAAAGTCAAGTACCTCAGTACCCCCCCAGGTTATACAGGGAATAAGGAATTGCCTGTCTGCCTCCTGTCCTTTCTTGCCTGCAAGCTAGGCTGGTCTGAGCTGAGCACAAACCTGATTATACAAGTGTAGGCAGTCCAAAATTTGGCCACTAGTGAAGCCCTGGAGAAGTAATTTTTCCTAAAAGACTTTATTCAACAGAATAAAAAATCTTACTGATCCCACATGAGACCTAAATGCAGCAACGTAGTCTTTGTAGGAAATCTTTATAACTTAATTTAAATAATTACCTTGGCAACTCAACTGTTTGGGTAGCAGGTGGGCTAAACCTCTAAGTTCAGTGTTTGGACTTGTGTCTGGGATAATTTTAAGTATCCTATTTCATTTTGGAAATGGTAGGAATCTTTGGAGCATGTCTACCTAAGCAGGGAGGGGAGAGTCTACTTCAGAATGAATTTAAGCTTGTTAACATATAAAGCAAACTAGCATGCATTTTTTTGTAGCTGTTGGTACTCCAGACATGTTCTTGTATGTTAATACTTGTCTAAAAGGGATAAGCTGCTTGAGGGGCACAGAGCGGGGGTAGGTATGTGTGAAATATTTGGGAAGGATATAAATTGTATTAATTTTTTTAATGAGTGTTTGTGAGATAGAGCACATTTCAGCCGCACCAGGATTTCTTACGATGTAGGCACAGATAGTTGCTACAGCTACTCTTTGTTGTGGTTATTTTTGGTATCTGGTTTTCTGCCCCCATAGATTATAGCAAGTATAAAGCACTCACATTGCTTTACATAGCATTCGGCTCTGGAATTAATAGTCTATTCTGTGCATGTTTCTTCCAAGAGGTCTGAGAGAGTTACAGTCAGTGATGGGGGGGAGTTAAGAAGGAATATTTCTAAATGGTAGGAGGATACTGATGACATAAAGTCAAGTGAGGAACGAGACACTGACAAGGGACTCTTGCTTTTAAAAACAATTAACTTGATAAATAACTCATTGAGAACAGGGTAGAGAAACAGTGTGAAAAGGCAGACTAAATCTTTGTGTATCCTGACAGACTGGATTTTTATGTTCAGCAAAATCACTTTTCAAGATCTTGCTCAGTTTTTACTTTCTTCCATGTTTTAGGCAAGTCTGCTGAATGTGAGATTACAATATTTGGTTTTTAGATTTCAAAATGAGTTAATCTAGATCGTTTGGAATTGTATTTTATTACAAAATTATAAGGGGGGGAAGACACCTCTGCAGTAAGTGCATTTTATATAATAATATCAAGTATATCAGACCTGTGTGTCCATTAAAATAATAGAAATCTGCACAGTTTAAAATTACCATCCATATTTCATTATGAGGAAACATATAAGTCTGTGTGTGTATGTATATGTAGAATGAGTGTGTATTGGATACACACACACACACACAGAGTCGTGCTCTTTTCCATTCTGCATCTTTAATATGTACAGTAGGTCCAGAAGCCTTTTAAAGCTTTTTGAATGGTAAACTTCAGGCATCCAAACAGGAGAATGCAACTGAGATGTGACCGACCTACTTCTAAAGGGAGCTGCCCTGTGTGTGAGTGTGCATGTGTTGCGTGCGCTTGTGTGTAAGAGCTACGTGCTGCAGCATATCAGCCTTTTGTCATCCTGCCAGGTTTGGACTGTACCATGCTGCAAAGTCAGGAAAATGAGCCACGAACACGGCGAGGAGAGCCCACTCGCTCCTTTTGTTTGCAATATCAGGTTTATACTGCAGTTCTGCTAAATGTAGATTCTTTCTGAAACTGAGATTGTTTTAAGATTAATGTAGAACAAAATGATGAAACAGGAGTGGTCTGGTGACATTATTTTGACATGATTGGCTGAGGATTATGATGTAATAGGTTACAGTGCAGCCCCTTATAGGTTTTAAAATGAATTCCAAGACACCATTACAAAGAGAGCCTGACTCTTTTCTTGTATCTGAGCTTACTCAGTGAAACTCATACAAATGTACAATACTGTTTGGAATATGGAAGAACTGGATATAGAATATCCTAAGACAGATATAAATTGTGGCACAGACTTGATGTTTTACATAGAAATGGATCCACCAGGTAAAACTGCAGTCTTATTATGGAAGACTTAATTCATTTTGGTCTTTACAATAGCTGCTGAAAAATTCTTAGTGGATATGTAGGATTTCTTTACTTTGACATTGATACAAATTGTTGTTCTTTTTCCTTTCTTTCATAAATTAGAATTAAATTGTGGTTTAGTGCATGGTTATAGTAATTAGATTCTTAACCTGTAGAAATACCTGTCTGCTTACTTAACTGAATTTTTACTGAATTTACCTGTTTTTTTATTTTATTCTGTCAGATGTCATGCTAGTTCTGCTATTATATAAAAAAAAATGTATTTCTTTTATTATTATTTTTGCTATCTCTGTTCCACACTGTGACTAAAAGGAGATGCTATAGTAACACTTTTCGTGCCTGAAACAGTGTTTGAGGAAAAACCAGGTTTTAAAACCTAGCAATAGTACTTGAATACCTGATATCGCATCATTTTTTCATATCATATAAAAATATTATGCTATTTTGATATTCATTGCGACTTTAAAACATTGTATTTTGTAGCCTATCATAATATATAGGACAGACGTCCATAAGGAATGATGTACTTACTGGAGAACTAAAAGAGCTGAGTTGATTTTTAATCCTGATTCCAATGTAGTCCCCCTTGCTACTAAGTCAGGAGTGCTGCAGTATCTTTTCCGGCACCCGCTGGTATACATATACAGCTTTGACATTGAGAAAAGGGGGATGTGGTTTTTAATCAGTCCTGGCATTTGGAACACTATTTATTCTGTAGGATACTAAGATTAACACAAGGGATAGTTGGGTCACAGATGGGTTTCTTGAAGTGATTTTTTGGCAAATCATCGCACAGAATGCTGAGGATCACAAAACCCCAATTCTTCTGCTTAAAATACACAGTATTGCTGTGGGTTTGCATCTCTTACTACTCAGCTTCTAGGTGAGGAAGCAGCAATGTTCTTCTAAGATCATTACACAGGAGAAAAAAAAAAGAAATTTTCTATGTTTTGTTATTTATATTCACCTGAAGATAGTGGAAGAAGGTAAAAGCAAACTTCAGAATTATTTTTTCTCAAATGCTTTCTTCACAGGGAGAGGAAATGAGTATAGTGTTAGATTTTGCTTAAAATATATTATTGCAAGAGTAACATACTTCTTTGAAATGTACATCTTTCTTGTTGAATTATATAGTTTTCAGTAAAATATCTTGATTCCTCTGATGTCTTTTAAAGAATGTTAGTGATGGAAAACTCTATTTTGTAACTTTTTTTTTTTTTCTCATTCCTGTAATAATGTGTAATTTCAAGGAATATATGGTCAGGTTTCCAATAAGTTATAATCAACTTTTTTTTTTTCCCTTTCATCTGCAGCACTGCCTCCTAAGCCACCGAAACCTAATACTGTAACTAACAACGGCATGAATAACAACATGTCATTACAAGATGCTGAATGGTACTGGGGAGATATCTCAAGGTAAATCAGCTCAAGACATGTATTTCTTATGTTTGGCTTTATGGCTATGCTATTCTGTGTGTATATATTATGCTTAAGTATAGAAAAATTACAGTTCTAAGAACCATTTTAGGATATTTTCCAACACAAACGTATTACGGTTTTTTATTCCAAACATGACTAAAATATTACTGGCAGTCAGTTAGAATGTAGTATGTGAAATAATTGTTCTGTTACTTTAAGACAGCTATATGAAATGCTAGCATGAAAGGACAACACCAAGAAATAAGTATTTTCTTCTTGTCTTTCATCCAGAACCTCAACTGTAGGCACAATAGTTAAGAAGCCAGACTAACAAGTACCATATATTAGCAACACTTTTAACTGTACTATATATAGGTACTTTAGACCAGCACTGGCTACTCCAATTGTGCAGGCTTGTATGAACAAGCAGAAAGACCTTTGCATAAATATAATTTTGTCCAGCGTGAGAGGACGTAGAATATACCATTTTTATATTCCAGTTGTTCTCCAGCAATGTTAAATAAGGTATTAAATAACTGTATTTATTAATATGGAGATCAAGGCTTCTAAAACCACTTATTTTAAAACAGAAGAATTTAGAGCACAGTAAAAGGATAAATGAGTAAGAAATAGCTGAAATGATTGGTTACTTTTGCTTTCATTTTAGAGAAGAAGTAAACGAGAAGCTTCGAGACACTGCTGATGGTACCTTTTTGGTACGAGATGCTTCAACCAAAATGCATGGGGACTACACACTTACACTAAGGTAAGATTAGTTACGCTAAGTTTGTAATACTTGACAGTAAAATGCAATACTGCATTTAAAATACAGTGTTCTTTAGGAAATAGTACTTGAAGTATGCCTAACTTTTCAACAAACTTTATTTGCAGGAAAGGAGGAAATAACAAATTAATCAAAATATTTCATCGAGATGGAAAATATGGCTTTTCTGACCCATTAACTTTCAACTCTGTGGTCGAGCTAATAAACCACTACCGGAATGAATCTCTAGCCCAGTATAATCCTAAACTAGATGTAAAATTACTGTATCCAGTATCTAAGTACCAGCAGGTAATTTGGTCTATTTTCTTTGTTTTTGACTTAAATACAGAGAAATTATTGCAGACTGGGTAGTCGTTTATCATGAAGAACTTCAGCTCTGTTAATATTAGAAAAAATAAAGTGGGTATAAAAATGGATATTTGTGTTTAAAACTAACTCCACGGTTTGCATATAAATAATTAAAACTTTAAATACTGCAGATACCATATTAAGAAATAAACTTACATTAATAAATATCCCACTCATTAAAGATGAAATATATCAGTATAAAGCTGAACACTTGAAATGCAAAATTGCTATTTGTCATTAACTTCTCATTTGCATATTATGCATGTAGCGTATTATATATCCATATTGATGAAAGAGGAGTCACATTTACCATGTAACTATCTAGGCATTTTTAAGCACTTTTATCCTGAAAATCTGTGCAATATAATTGTTTCTTTATGGAATATCTTTCCTTCTGCTCATCATTCCAGGATCAAGTTGTAAAAGAGGATAGCATTGAAGCAGTGGGAAAGAAATTACATGAATATAATACCCAGTTCCAAGAAAAAAGCCGAGAATATGACAGACTCTATGAAGACTACACAAGAACATCTCAGGTGAGCTAGATTTGAAACAAAAGGGAGAGTGGAAGACTTCTGTAGATTTAGAAGAATATTATTGTAAATTCATACTGCCATCTTCCTCCATCTTTCTCTCCTCCCTGCCACCCCTGCTGTTGCCCAAAGGAGAAAACATACCTGATGTGCTTGCTCCATATGGTAGAATTGCTTACTCACATTTGAACAGTCACCACCTATAACCCAACCCACGCTGTGCCAAAGTCTGACACCTGCGTCCAAAGCCAGCACAGAACTATCTTGATTTACCAATACTTCTGCATACTGACCTCATCAAGCTGAGTTACGGCTTTCAAGGCACATTTGCAGGGAAGCACTGTATTTTGTTACTAATTTTTGAAGGGTCTGGTTTCATCTATGCAGGGTAGAGAGATGGCATGTGTAGATAAAGTGCAGGAACAAAAAGATGCCTCTGCCCTTTCAACTTAATCAGTTATTAGCCAAGTCTTGAAGTGCCAGTGAATTAGTGCAGTTTTACAGACCCAGCATCAAGATTGCTTCTTAAAATGAGCAGGAAATATGCCTGAAAATAATTGAAGAAAGGCGAAGAAGTGCAGGCAACTTCAACTAATGACTTAAAAGACTTGGCTATCAACTAGCTATGTAGGGGCAGGAGGATGGACTAAGTGACCTCTTGAGACCTGTCCAGGCCAGTATCTCACACTTCTATTTCAGAAAGTCAGATGTGCCTCTTAAGGACATTAGTTGATACAAAGGGCAAAGTGCATTGCCATAAGGCTCTAATGGTCACAAATAAAACTTACTTACACCAAACAAAGATTGTAGCTAGCTCTTTCTCTAGCAATTTTTCTTTCTTGGAAAACCTCAGCATGGAAAGCCTCATCACGGTAGCCTTTTGCACAGGGCTGTTCTCTGTGTGTTATAAGGCTCTGCAGACAGAATGCGTTCTGGTAAAGGAATATTGAAGTCTTCTTTTACAATATACTGAAGTGTTTCTGTGATACAACCAATAAGTCATCACCTCTGTCTGATAACAACTGTAATAACAATTATTTTATTTTCAGGAAATTCAAATGAAAAGAACAGCTATTGAAGCATTTAATGAAACAATAAAAATATTTGAGGAGCAGTGCCAGACACAAGAAAGATACAGTAAGGAATACATTGAAAAATTTAAACGGGAAGGAAATGAAAAAGAAATACAAAGGTCAGTATTTGTATTTGCATTTCAAATTGTATTATTTTGAAAGAAGAAACAATGCCAAGTATAGATCTGCCTAAAACTAAAGCAAGATGGCAAGTTTAAAGTTGTTCAGTTGTAAGCAAAAAAGACTCAAATGGGGTAGATGTGAACTTGCAAAATGTATAGCTACATCTAGAGAAATAATCTGTTCTCTTAAGTGTCTACACTGCTAAATAGCAGATTAGAAAATCATGAATAACACATCATCAGAGTGTAACCTACCACATTATTCCATTCAGAATTATGCACAACTATGAAAAACTGAAGTCTCGAATAAGTGAAATTGTGGACAGCAGGCGTAGATTAGAAGAGGATTTAAAGAAGCAAGCAGCTGAGTATAGAGAGATAGACAAGCGTATGAACAGCATTAAGCCAGACCTCATACAGCTGAGGAAGACAAGAGATCAGTACTTGATGTGAGTATCATTATGAATTAACAAAAAAAATTTTAAGGTTTTTTTTCTATTGGTATCCAGCTTCTGTGACTAAACATTAATTTTATTTGCATTTATTGTCCAGGTGGCTGACTCAAAAAGGTGTTCGGCAAAAGAAGCTAAATGAATGGCTTGGAAATGAAAATACAGAAGAGTAAGTATTAAAAGATTTAAGTATTTCTGGTATTTCAAATCATCTTACACAGAAGTGAGATAAAGCATATTTAATTCCTGGACCACACAGAGGAAATACCAAGCCTAGGTCTCTAGTAACAATGCACACTGTTAACACATGGCAGCCTACATAATGCAAGTATTAGAAAGGACTCTGTCTCACCCCCTATGCTCCATTAAGTGCATAATCAAGTTACTATAGCAAAGCACCAGAATATAACCTATGTCTTTATTCTTACCAGCAAAATGAAGATCATAAGGTGTTAGTATCTTATAGAGATGCCATATAGGTGGGTAAATTGTTCATAAGGTCTCTTAGGCATGGGCAGGCTTTTTCCAAATTTCAAATGTTGGTACAATGGTGCTATCTAGTATAGTGGCACCCGCATCAGTATACCACATTGCTATTGGAGATGATAAAATTGTATATGCTGAAGAGTTGTCCTTCTCTGGTTCTGTGGTCTGTTTATTTTTTCTGGGAAGTGGCAGGCTAGTGTTCTGTCATTTCAAGCAATTCAGTTTACTCTAAGTTCTGAGAGGGGCTTGGCTAATAAATACGTTTCACTTCATTCCTGGGAAAAAAGCAAAAAGCACCTGGCTGGTGTGAATGTAGACCAAATTTAAACAAAAGCAAGCCACAAAATAATATCAAAGTGTAGTAAGAGTGAAGAATGAATAAATAGAAAACCAAAGTTGTCTGAGTAATATATCAACATTTTCTGCCTTTGTAGTTTCTTGTGCATGCCTTTTACGCTGCCTGCCTGGCTGAACATACAGCAAAAGCAGCAGACTGACAATGACTGTTTAGTGGATTTACACTCTAGGCTTGCCCATATCTATTTTAATGTGGCTTGGTTTATTGAGTCTCATACTGTTATCCTGGAAATTGTGCATCTCTGCTGTGGCTGCACTGGTAGAAGCAGGGGATAAAAATGGCATACACATTTTAAAACCGTGTTGTTTACTAAACCTTAGCACAGCTCAAAGATGGTATGATGGAGAATATGTAGGCACCTGTTTCCAGTAGTACTTCCATCACTTAAACAGTAGACAAAGAAGAATGCCAGACCATGGTTTTAGCACAGCATCAAAATAGTAAGTGAAACTGTTTAAAGAAAATCTTCCGTTTCTCTCACTCTGTGATTCTCCTTGCCAGTGAGTCTGGTAAGTGCTCAGGTTTCTGCTGAAAAATTAAACTTTCAGAATATGACTTTTTTTCTAAAGCTGTAATGCAGAAAAAAACAATATAATGAGCAGCAGGAAAAATGCTAATCGCTTTCTCTAGGTGCTGTTTGAAAATAGAGCCATTGCTGAATGCATTTGAATATCATGCAGGACAAAGGAGTACGATGGGATAAGAGACTAGAGAGACTGTCATCTGAAACAAAAGAAAGCTTCTTCTTTCTGAAAAATTGAGTTCTGTGTGAGATTGCTGACTTCTGTAGACTACTCTGAGAATCTTCAGAAAGAGAATGTGGATGAGTGAGAAGTCATGTTTTCTTAGACCAAAGAAAACTGATTAAAAACCTATTACAGAGAGAATAAATGCATTAGCCAAACACAGACTGATTGTAAGCTGAGCAGAAGAGGCAGGGCCCACCAGTGCAGGCTGCTGGGGGAGTGGGGAGCTCTGGAACTGCAGAATATCAAAGTGGTGTCCACACAGCTGATCCAGAGACATCTTCTTTCATGGTGAGCTTTAGCTCAGAGGGTTCTCTGTAACTCTAAATCAGCTTTATAGTTGGTGGCTGTTTTGATAGAGAAAGCCCTATATTATATGCTCTTCTCATAATCTGGTTTTAGGGAGAGAGAAGGCACTCTACTATTCCACCCTTTCCACAGAGCCGTCTCCCCTATAAATAAATAACCCGTCTACCTGTACAACTGTTCATAGCTTTCCCAAGCAGCAGCTTTAATTGATACATTGCATGATTTTTCACTGCTGACCAAGTGTTCTGATCTTTGGAAATGATGCCAACTCAGAGGGTATTGATTTCATTGGGCTTGCCATTTACCAAAACAGTGAGCAATGGTAGAAGTACTGAAGTGCTCACAGCAGATTCTGAAAGATAGCACAGCATCCTTTTATATCCTTCTTCAGATTTACATGAGTGTTTTTTAAAGAAACAAGAACCAGAACTTTAATTTTATTTTTATTCAGTGGTTTGAATGGTGCAGTATTACATGGTTTACAATCCCTAGTTTTACCAGGGAGGCATCCTACTAACCACTGACTTACTTGTTTTTAAGTGATGTGAAATGGGGACTACTTAATTCATGAATTTTGCTCTGCTATGTGTTTCACAAACATATTTTGTCCTATTTCAACAGCCAGTACTCTATGGTGGAAGATGATGAGGACTTGCCCCATCATGATGAGAGAACGTGGAATGTGGGAAATATCAACAGAAGCCAAGCTGAAAATCTGCTGCGGGGAAAGCGAGATGGAACATTCCTTGTTCGAGAGAGCAGCAAACAAGGCTGCTATGCCTGCTCTGTTGTGTATGTACCCTAATTTGTGAATGATGTAACCAACATTTGAGGGACCTACCTTGAGCCAGGG
The DNA here is from genome assembly GCF_947461875.1 of Haliaeetus albicilla. Taxonomy (NCBI): domain Eukaryota; kingdom Metazoa; phylum Chordata; class Aves; order Accipitriformes; family Accipitridae; genus Haliaeetus; species Haliaeetus albicilla. The sequence goes on from NC_091516.1 coordinate 11,973,997, forward strand.
GCAGCAAGACACTTGCATATGCATGGATCCCATTGGACCTTAGAAGCAGACCAACAAGTCCTGAGGCCATCCTTATTGCTGCTCCATTTCCTACACAGCTCAAACCTTTGCCACTCCCACAGATGAGCCTCACACAGATGCACTCCTTTCTGTGCAGCTGCTACGTCCCGCCTATCTCCTGCCTCCCTAAGCTAACACAACTTCTGGGAATTTGGGTTTAACCTAGGCTTTTACCATTATCCCACCACAGAAGACAGGAATTCTATGTAGTGACTAGCATCTTAAGATTTATTGCCAATACCTTATTTTCTAGCTTAACTTTACTGTACTAACAAGCTAAAAACTGGTTGTTTTTTTTTCCTCTTTAGGGTGGATGGAGAAGTAAAGCACTGTGTGATAAACAAAACACCTACTGGGTATGGATTTGCAGAGCCATATAACTTGTACAACTCGCTCAAAGAACTGGTGCTACATTATCAACACACATCACTTGTGCAGCACAATGACTCTCTCAATGTCACACTAGCCTACCCGGTATATGCACAGCAGAGGCGATGAAGATCTTAATACTCTGGGTTGTTTGGTTTTTTTCTAAAGGAAAGATTTGACAACATTGAGGCCTCTGGAGAGAAAAGGCTCCTTTCAGCCTTACTCAAGAATTTGAGCTGCAGTATCAAAGCTATCTGTCTTCAGATGGGACTAGAGCTTTCCTTCACAACTGCAGTGGCAGAGATCACAGTACTAAGCTGTGTTCTGTATGTTTCTAAACTGAAGTGCTTCTTTTTTTTTTTTTTTTAATTGAGAAAAGAAAAACACAAGAGAAAGAAATCCAAACCTGATCTCCTTGCAGGGACATAGAGGCCTTTAACCATGGTGCTTGTTTACGACCACTTCTCAAGCTTTACCAGCTAGAACATTGGATTCTCCAGACTCAAGGTATAAGATGTCTTTGTCATTTGGTTATTGGAATTTCATGGTCACGACCTGGCTTGGATTTGGTGTTGCTGCACTCAGTGGATCCAGACACAGAGCATTGTGGATTTTTTGGTTTCTGGTGAATGATATGTAGCAGAATGGCACTTTCATTTCTAAGGGACACTTTAAAAGGACTTCAGTTACAGTATGTTGTTCAGAGTAATTGTAATAGCAAAGTGCCAGGAAGTGTTTTGTTTAGACGTTTAAAAATCCTGTTTTAAGAATATATTTAAGACTGAAGAAAACAGGACTTTCAATGGCATACAGTATATAATAATGTACATAGTGTTGGATGACTAACTATCATTGATGGAAACTATCAATACCAAACTGCTTCTCTTTTCCCTTTTCTGTTTGCTGAAAGCTGAATTCTTAGACCATGCTATGCAATATTGAGTTTTCTTTAGGCTGTAGTCTTCTCTCAAGCATATCTACAGGTTAAGTTTGTTTTTCTTTCTTGTTTCCTTGTCTTCTTTTTTTCTTTCTTTCTTTTGCCTGAGAATATTTTTTCTGATTATTATTTTTTACTATTCATTTTGTTGTTTGTGGTTTTTTTTTAAAATGTACAGGAAGCCAGCAAGAGTTGGCTTCACAATTAAAACTATGAAATATTTTACAATTTTCTTTCTATAGAATATTGAGCTACTAGCTCAAAATTTTAAAAGTTCGTAATTTTTTTTGACTAAATATTTTGTTGGGCAGTGCCTGATAAGCTGCAAAGCTGCTTTATTCAATTAAAAATATATGGACATTACAAAATATCACTGAGTCCAACAATATTGTTTCAGAGATATCTTTAGAATACGGTACCACGCAATGTTTGCTTCTTGAAGCATTTTGAACTTCTATCATGATTGTCTTTGGATTTGGAAGACGAAAAATTGTGTATCCTTCTCTGATAGTCATTGCAGAAAAAACAGGAAATTTGGCTACTGCCGTAGATAGTTTGGATCTCAGAATGAATCCATTCTTCATAGTAAATAAATGACTTCTTGACCGACAGTGGCAGAATTTTTGTCAGCATGTAAAGGTATTTTCATTTCATATGAAGGAAGTTTCTCTAATCAGTTGCCTAGGTTTGTTTTTTTGGAGTAGAATTGGGAAAAAAAAGCTCCCACCTTTACTGAGAACGTTTGGATACAACATAGAGCTAATTAAGACTGGAAAATGTCTGTTTTGAAAATGATTAGGCTATCATATTTAACATTTTGGATTTATTTTCATAAGTTTGTAGCCTGAGGCAGTATCAAAGTGAACACTTCTATAATTTCAGGCACCAGAGACTTACAGAATTATGGTTTAGTTAAAGGAAACAAACACATGAATCCCATTAAAGCAAACTTATTAAGAATACTGGGACAATTCACTGTGGGTGGTTTGCAATGGTTATTTATTGTCCTTACCACTGAGGAAATTCATACATTGCAAACTAATAAAGTAATGAAGTTCACAGACATCTTGGAAAAGTTTTGACTAAGTGAACATATGAATTTATTCTTCCTCCAAGATGCAAAGGCAAGACGCATTACTATTGAAGAGAGCTGCACACACAATCAAAAGAGTAAGACCCATGGAGCTCTCTCATAATAGCTCTGTTTTAGAGATACATGTGTTTTAATTCAAAGTATGCAGTGCTTATTAAGCTATCGGAAATAATAAGAAATTTGCCAGTCTCCAGTAGTTTTTATATTATCTTTTAATTTTTACATTATTCCTTCACTTCTGAGGCTGTAAGGCATTTGATTTTATTTTGATTTTGTGCTTTTTTTTTTTTTTGGTGGGTTGTCTTTGGTTTCCTACAGATGTATTTTCTTACTAGAATTTATATCAGGAAACAAGATTTAACCAACGTTAGTGTTTCAAGATAGTCACCACTTATAAAATTACTCTGAATGCTTTTTCTGAATAGAAGTTTAGTATTCATCCCTTCCCTTCCTCATTCCACACTCTTTTCAGGCCTGTAGGACCATGTAAATTTGGTTTACTAATAACTGGTTTTTACTATGAAAAGCACCAACAACTACTCTAGCATGCCAGTTATACTACTGTGCTTGAAGTTACAAATTAGTTCAATATACAACAATTTAACACTTGTAGCAATTCAAGATATTCTTTGGACATATATTAATTTTTGAATGTTAAGTATTTTAAGAGTAAAATTGTATTTTTTTCTCTATAAGCAAAATATATGTAATCTGAATTGATGTTTCACGTAGCATTTGTCAAGAAATTTTATCGTAGTTAAGGCATTTGGATCTAATTTTCCTCATATTAATAAAACCTCTGCTATGTTAGTGGGCCGTATCCTTAGTATGCCCAGCCTAGGATGGAGTATCATTTGTTCCTGTCATGCTGTACAACTTCTCTTCATCTGTGGCTGTAGCAGAGGAAAAAAAATAGTGTGTGTGCAAATTTGACACTTGCTTTTCTTGCACAAGCAACAATGAGAAATAAGCACTATATTGTAAGGATTAGTGCTTATGGCTTCTTAAGGGGATATTCTGCCTACACAGGGTCTGTGCAATCTGCAAGGATCACTTACGCCCTCAAATTGGCATGAGTGGGTTTTCACTGGTACTTATGTATTGTGTGGCCTCTGCATTTCCCTCCCTCCTTAATGCACAGAGCTAAGTCCTGCCAAAGGCCCTATTCACTGCAGAGTTGTTTGTCCTTAATGTACCATATTGTTCACTCCAGTTTTGATTTGATCTCAGACAGACTAATATACACAGAAAAAAAGCACGTGGATATAACTGAAGAAACACGGTGCTTTTCTGTATTTCTATTGACATGTAGTTTTCCATCTAATACAATTCAAGGGTGGGATTTGTTTTGTTACGTTTCTTTGGTTTGGGGAAATTTTGTTTTACTTTAAATCCCTGAGTTATGCTGCACTGCAGCAGCACTTTCACAAGGCCTTTGAAAGGTACAAGACGTAACACAGAGAACCAAAACCCACAAGCAAAATTAGAAGTTTCTGATTTCCTTAAGTTGAAATTTGAATTTGCAGATTTGGGGATATGTATCTGTGCACGTGTGTGCACACTTACTGTGTTTATGTGTGAATAGATCCCAGTATAGGTGCATTTTCACCAAACATGATCATTTTGCTGAATTCAGTAAGTGATATCATTAACTTTGTTTAAAGACACACACACATGCACACTAGACCTTTGTGGGTGCAGCATGTTTCCAAATACAGTTAGAAAACTGAGTTTCTGTGTTGTTGGATATTTTCTTAAAAAAAAAAAAAAAAAAAAAAAAAAAGCTTGTCTGTATGGTTCAGTTATCTAAGAAATCTTGTCAAGCAATCTGTAAAACCAAATCTTCACATTTTCTATTTGGTGTCAACTGTTCTGTAGTGAAGAAATGGCTTTGTCTTGTAATTGGCAATGAAATAATAATGCTTGGGAAAACATTCAGATGCTTCTAATGGGGAAAACCTCTGCCAATTTTCACACAGTGCTTTTGCTATGCATGGTATTAAGTTGGGAAAGTGAATCCTGATACTATTTTTTTTCAGGGTCACTTTAGAAATGGGCAGCTCAAAGCACAATGCCTCCCATGGGACAAGGTTCCAAAATGCAATTTTTTATGTAGAATCATGTTGTATTTACTGCAGTTGAAGACTAAACTGCACTGTGGGAGTTGGTAACGTTACATTGCACTTGTCCTAATGAGATTGCATTAGCTGCCCAAGATGCTGCTATTTTTTTTATTCTTGTTTTTAAAAATAAAGCTCTGTTCTGTTAAATGTCTTTAAAACATTAAGATTACTTTGTTTTAAAATGGTCTTTGAGGAGGTGGAGGGTAAAGTGGGTTGTAAATTGCCTTTACAAGGCAACAGTGAAAACATGCCTCCTTGAAATTTTGTTCAAGCTATAGAGTTGATGGAGCTGTGTCTTGTTTTTAAGTTGCTTTAAAAATTGTAATAAGTCTTCAAGCAAAATAAAAGTTGTTTTGAAACTGCATTTCAGTTGTTGAGGCTTCACTAAGGACTGAGATGGTTATTTACCAGCATCCTTGGCCAACTTTTCCTGTCTGTATGTGGCCTACTTTGAAAATGAGACCCAAATGCTCATATTATTAGAGGGAGCAAATAATTTCAGCTGACTCACAGCCATCCTATGTATTGAACTGAATGGAGTAGTTGAGTAGTTCCAAAATAGTCTCATGCCAAACAGTGCCAAAATGACAGTCCTGGTCATCTCATACTCCTGCGAAAACAGCACAACATTCATGATCTGTGATCTGCCTATTACACTCAGATGAAGTTCTGGTTCTTCTGAAATCAGTGTGTGTTTTGTCAGTGGTTTCCATGAAGCCAGCCTGTCAGCCTTCGTAGCTAGAAGTCATCTACCAGCTTCATGGCTGCATCTAATAGTGAAAACCAATGTGAGAATGAAGAAGAGGGATTAAGTAAGGAGGTGATTGGGCAAGACCAATTCTGAGCATTGTTTTCTTCCCCTCGTTATTGGTATGTGGTATCTGACTTCTTTGAGCCCATCCATATCTTGCCCCAGGAGAGGTCCTCCAGAGAAGTCAGCCAGCCACTCTGGAAGCAGAAAGAGATTCCTATTCCCATTCTGTCCAAGGTTTCCATTCCAAAATCTGCCCACATTTTGCTCGCACTAGTCACATAATACCCCCTGACTGAGGTACTCAGGTAGCACAGGCTTAAAATAATTTTTAATAATCACAACATTGTCACTGGCCCTTAGACGTTCTTATAAGAAACTTAGATTAAAGGCTATTATATTGTTAGCTGGCTTAATAGAAAGTGAGGCTAGATCTCCAGTGAACATATAGGTTGCAGTTATTCTTAGTGAGTAAGCTGATTCTTTTCAACAGACACCAAGTTTATCTTATTCCTGCTCCCTGAACCGATGTTAAGCAACACAAACGCTTCTGCAGCCATAGGGCTAAACATCTAAAAATCAGGTTACCGAGGTCATAAATCACACATTGTCCATCACCAGCTATTGAGAGAAATTAAGACTGGCTGATCATGATCTGCAGAAATCTATAGACCTGCAGATTTCTTGCCTGTATCATATGTTGTATAGAAATCACTCTTGGCAGACTGGAAAAATACTTTGCAAAAATGTCATTCTATTTTTGCTATCTGCAGACAAACACACCCCTAGATTCCCTCTCTGCTCTCTTGCTAAGTCTTGATGGTCATTTCTCACAGGGAATATGAAAAACTGCTTAAATCTGTCTTTGTGCAGCTACAAGGGGGTGAGAGTCGTTTAAAGGCTTGGGAATGCTCATCGTAGTGTTTTTTCTCCCCAAGGTACTTGACTTGTGCAAAGTCGTGTGCGAGTGACTTCACACAAATCCCTTTGTCTGAGCTGCGAAGCCAAAAAGGAAGAGGAAACTTTAAAACTTCTCACCGCTGCCTTTTCTGGGCTTCACTGATGGGACGGGTGGTATCTCTTTCCCCCCCAGCCTCCAGCATCACACCCCACCCCAGCCCCGCCACCCCGGGCTTCCCTGCTGCCCAGGGAGGGGCTTTCTTAAGCGAATAGACTGGGCCCACTGTAAATTATACGCCAGCACTGATCAGCTGGCCAGGGAGAAAGGGTGGCTTCGTAAAGCAAACAGGCCACGCAGGGGGGCAGGCACAGCCCGACTGGGTGCCTGTGGACGGCTCTGCATGGACAAACACAGGCACTCCCACGGCTGCAGGTGGGGGCAGCCAGGCACAAAATGGCAGGCTGTGGGACAGCCCTGCTGAGGCCCTGGGCTGCCTCTCACTGCCCATGACGGCCTCCCGCAGAGGCGGCCCTCCCTTACGCCACGGGGAAGAGCCCCTCTTGTTCGCACAGGGACCCTTTTGTGATGGCATTTATGTTTAGGATACACCTAACATTTGCCCCAGGGTCATGAAACTCCACAGGGGCCCGACACCCCACAGGGGCCCTCATTTAGAGGGTGGAAACTGAGGAAATGGCACACAGTGAGGTCCTGCCAGAATCCCTGGCTGGAAAGAAGGCTAAAAATAAGCGTTCTAAAAATTCTGCTTTCCCTGCAGGACGGCACGTGGGGGAGTGGGGTCAGACATGCTTCCCGTCAGACGTGGGCTGTACAAAAGGCACTAGGCCTTTCCTATCGCCTCTGAAACAACAGAAAGCATGATCTGTGGGAGTGCTGCTGAGGACATGGTTCTGGTGGGGTTTTTTTTAATCCCTTTGAGGACTTGTGTCCTGAAATACACAGACTACCAAAAATAGAAACTCTGTAGGGACCTTCTGAGTAAACAGACATCAGTTGATCAGCCGCTATTCAAGCTTTGGATAATCTTTGCATGGACCAGCACTTTAACCTCTGAACAGCAATTGGATAACCAGAAACGTTTTGACAGTTCTTTGAAAAAGCAGGCTTTTATCCATGGCTGTCCCAGGCCATGTTTCCTGCCAGAACAGCAATGCAAGGACACCTCTTGTTGTACCGTTCTTTCCTCTATGAAGAAATTACCTTTGCATACTGAAAAAGGAGGCTTTTAGGCCACTGATTTAAATGTGCAAATATTGACAGGAGAAAAACTTAACAGGTAGCACACAAAAGGATCTAAAACTTGCCATCCTTGGGTCCTTGAACAAACAGGACATGAATGTAGTTAATTCAGATAATGGTTTCACTGTTGTGTGCCTGGTATTCCTAACTTGTTAGAAGACTGTAGCCCGAGAAGAAAGAAAATTAATTCATACCTGAGAGCATTTCTTCCTCTATAAATGTTTGTTTCCTACATGATTACTTTATTTTTCGGCACATCTTATGCTTGGTGTAAAACAACGTTCTGTGAAGGATGCTGGATTACTCCTTTTTTTTTAGTGTTGCTACTACCAGAAGTAATTCAGCAGATTTGTCCACAGGATGTTAGGTGAAACAGACACATCAAGAGTCAACATTTGGTGACCTTCCTGCAAGGAATCGTGTGGCTGGTTTGTGTGACAAGGTGATCCATCACACCTGCCTGTCCAGCACCCATGGCAGTGCTTCATACTGACGCTGCCTTTCCCGTGCCCTCAGGCCTATCTCTGCACTCAGGGCAATGACATGTAAGCTTTACCTATCTAAAAGGTGGGTATAGCAACTCTTGGCAGCTTGTATGTTGTGTGGCTGAATGGGAGTAGAGACCTGAAAGAGCATGAAGTGGAAATACAAAAGGAATGCAAATCCAGCAGCTGTCAGAGCTGGAGCCAACCATGCCATACCAGGGGGCAGAGGTGAAGGGAACAGCCTTGCACCTCTCACCACACTCTCCGGGCAGGGACACAGACTGCACTGTGCTGGGGCTCCAGGCGCCCTCCACCTTCCCTGTGAAACCCATGCAGGATTATTATTCTGTTGGGTAAAGGCTGCCACTTAAAAACAGCGGCTCTTCATATGCTCATGCAATTTGCAGCTCTTCCCTGTTTCAGAAAGATAGTGAGGTTGAACATTTTGAGGTGGGATTCATCTCATCTAATTCTAAGCACCTAAAAGAAAGGCTTGTCATCAAAGCCATCTGGCAAAGCTCTCTTCACAGAGAGAGCCAGGCAATTCCCCAGGGTGATTCACCCCACCTACCTCAGGCACTATTCTTAGGATGTGGTGAATCAGCTCTGGAATCACTCCATTGACTGAAGGGGGAGCCCAGGCAAATGGCTTACGCTAGACATGCAACTTTAAGGTGGCTAAGGTCAAATGAACTCAGTCTCTCCCCTGCTGATAGGCAGTTCAGTTTTAATCTTTCCAGTACCAGCTGCAATATCTTCTGCTCTTAGGCATAATGATAAAGGACAATTAATTTGGGGCTGGAAGTTCAGCTGGTTTATAGAATTTGGGTCTTTCATAATAATTGTGAAGGTGGCAGATACATTCAAGAAGATGCTGGGCCATATCCTCCTTGGAGCTGTAATGCTGGACTCCAAGCAGAGGAATGCAGATAAGCAGGAATGCCAGGAAACTGACGGTTTCTCTGCCTGCTCCAGGGCAAGCCCTGGCACTGTCTCAGGCCTGGCTTATCAGTGCCTTCCAATGGCCTGTCTATGTGAAAGCTGTAGACCTGTCTTTTGGGAGATAATTTGGTCTCTTGCCAGCCATGTGGTCAGCTGAAAAGACATGTATGAAGAAGACGCTGCTGGTTTTTCCAAGTGAGATCAGTTTGTTAGTCACCATATCTGTATTTCCTTTCTTATCCAGAGGAAACTTAGGGAACTTGACTTTCTTTCCTTCCAGTTGATCCATAGCCAAGAACACAGGGTGGGGTATTGTGACAATAAAGCTGAGATAGGAAGGACTTCAGTCAAATTACCTCCCAGTCCCACTGCACTCTACCTCAGGGCAGGACAGCTGTATGAAATTGCCATGCACCTACTACATGGAAAATTCAAGAAGATGGCAGGCCCCACGATATTTTGGGGGTACAGGAGTATATGCATACCTCCCCCAGTTAAACCAAACCTTTCAGTGGGGAATGCTCTGCTGAGAAGGGTCTGCAGACTGCATGGGGAGTTTCCCTGTCCAGTGAAATGGAAGATCTGGCCTTGCATAGCCTCAGTGGCTAGAGCAGATGCAGTGACAGGTCTAGGGCAGGAACAACATTTTGGGGAGAAGCTTCAGGATACTTGAGATGAAAGAAGAGAAGCTGTTATGCAAACAGCTGTTCTACTGATAACAGGCAATGTAAACAAGAAAGGCATGTACTGTCAAACAACCCATGAGCACCAGGAGTCCTCAGGATATGTGAGTAAGATCCTCAGAACAGATTCACAGCATTGCACCTCTTTATGGTAGGCACTGTAGGCTTCTGAACAAAAGAACAATGCTCCTGGGTGAAGACAGACTGACCTAGCAGGTGAATAAATGTGCACAACCACCCTTCTGCAGGGCTGTGAGTATTTCAGAGGGGATGAGAGGACAAACTGATTAAGAAAAAAAGGCCAAATAGTGTAAAAATACACACCATTAAATGATGTTGATGTTTTGAAATGTCTTGATCTTCGTTACCAATAACAGTGTTACTAAAACTGAAATCTTGTCATGGTCTGTCCATTTCCCACTGTAATCTTGGCAGGCACAGACGAGCCAGGTCTTGTCCATAGTTCTCCAGTGGAGAAAATGCCTCTTATCTGGCTGGGCCACATGGGCTTCCAGCACGGTACAGCCAGAGGCTGAACCCAAGTTGTCTTCATTAGCACAAGTCACTTGGGTGTGTGTGCACTCTTCTGGCCAGTTGTGTGTGACAGCTCCTGGGTAATGCTGGCTCAAAACAGCCATTTTCAGAGGACAGGAGCAGCAGGGAAGGGAAAGGGATGGCTACTAAAGTCTTGGTAAGAAATTTTTTTCACAAGAATCTTCTTTTTGGTGTCACATACAGAAGAGCACATCCTCTTAAGATGGTTCAAGACAGCTCCTTTTACTGGGAAAGGTAGTTAGCTGTGGTAATTAAATGAACAGGTTTCCCTCCCTTATTTTCAGAACATCTATAGCAATGTGAATGCACATGCTCCCTCAGCATGCCTATGCTGCAGACACTGTGACTACAATACCTGCAGGCACACCTGGGCTCACCTGACATTTCTTAGCTGAATACAACCAGTAACATGGCCTCAGGACTGAAGACAAGCTGACTAATTGAGAATGTATTCAGCTTCTTAGCTAGGCTGTGTCAATGAATAATGTTCATTTCAAAATGCCACACTACCCCCATTTTTAAAATTCATTTATCCCTTGAAAATGATATAAAATTAGTGAAAAGCATCTTGAGAAGCCTGAGAAATCCATGTCAATGCCTCAGTAAATAAGTAACCCCGCTGCATGAGTGAAACAGACTGCTATAGGAGTTTTCCAGAAAAGACACTCTGGAGTTCGGAAAGTGAGTCTACCGCAGCTCCATCACTGCATCCCATCCTTATTGTACATATCTATGATTTCCAGATCAGATTTGCTGGATTCACCTCCAGTCAAAAAACAAAGACCTTTTGGCTCTCCCCAAATCTTAGTATTCCAGCTACTGACAGGGGAACCAGCTGAAGCAGGCCAAAGTTGCTCCCACCCACACACCTGGGTTGCTTTCTGTGGCAATGGGGCTGCAAGAGAAGGTGGTAGCTAGCTTATGCCCTGAGATGAAATCAGAATGCACCTGAGGAACATGCCTGACAGCAGAAACTCAAAGAAAGTGCTTCCATATCTGGTAATACATATGTAAGCCTTGACAGATGCATGCCCAATTCAACATGTATGTTTTCTACTTTGAGCTGTCATCAAAGCTTTTTAGCTCACAAAAAGCATCAGCACAAGTTAGGCAGCTGGTTTCTTCTGATTTTTTTTTTTTTTTTTTAATGTCAGCTCTACTCTGTACAGTCTTGAAGCTGAAATAGCTGACTGTATGCTCCCTACAAGAAAAATAATGGCTACCTGTGGATATCAGTGCCAGCAGATACTTCACATCTGAAGTCTCTCTACACTTTCACTTCTGTAGCTTCTGAAGCAAACCTGGCTCTGGAGCTTTGAGAACTGGCTCCCACTGTGAGAGAGGGACCATGAGACCTGTAAAAAAGCTTTTCTTCCAGTATTTTCCTGAGCTACCCATTTTCAGTGGATCAATTTCCTGAGACACCTACTTGAATGCAAGGGGAAGGGTCAAGGCAGAGAAATATGACAAGACTGTTAATGACTAGCTTTTCTATTCACATAGTCTTCTAAAACCCCAGATTAACTTATCTGTTTAATTGTGCTCTGCAGATCATTAAGGGCAAAATTTTCCAGCCCAACATCTTCATCAATTTAAAGTTATTGATGTATTTGTTAGTGCTGATGCATTTAATAATCCAAGGCTACATTCCTGTGTTACGTTAATGGCCCACTCAGCGACAACGTTCTCCATCCTTTCCTAGAAATTAATCTAGTCATGGACCTTGGAAGAGACTAGGAATGTAAGGCTTAGCATGCGCATGCTAGAGTTGATCAAGAATAGTTCTGCAAGGACAATTCTCATTAAAAAAACCTCACTTGTTTCATATGAAACCCTCACAAGACTTATGGATTCAAAAGAATCTATCAATGTTCAAAATTAAAAGCAGGACTCCATTTTCCATCTAATATAGCCTGTTAGCCAACAGTGACCATGCTAGCAGTCACTTAGCATATGTGAGGTCTAGGGGAGTCTCTGGAGAGCAGTGGCTAAAGTCAGAGGTAAGGCATCCTAGGTGAACACTTCTCCCAACAGACTAAAGAGTTAGCTTCAATACACTGGTAGGTTTACTCCATATAAGTAAAAATATTCATTAGGATAAAGAAAACTGATTTTAGTGCCCAGTCATTATGGTACTCACCAGGACAGGGGAAGACTGAATTCACATCCCTGCTTCAGTGGTTACTCCATATGTATGCATGAAGCCTCCAGCTTCCTGAAAACTAAGCAGGCTTAGGCTGAGACAGGTAGTTGTATAGCTCTAAAGATGGTGGTGTTTTTCTCTAAGCAGTTTGATTTCTTGGTCCTTTACTGAATATTACAGCTCAAGAAGTGACATCTAGATCAGAACTACTTTTAGATCAATACTCACATTTCAAGGCCTAATTGGTCTGCAGTGTGAGTCTGTGTCTGGATTCTAAAGGACCAAAGTCTGGGAGGTTTTTCCGCCATGAGAAACCATCTCATGCAATTGTAGAAATCACAAACTTTCTGCTTTGAACACATGTAACTTAAAAACAGAACAGGAAACCAAACCCAGCCAGATCTGAGTATGACACAGAAACCAGACTGGACTGGTGTTCTCATAACTGTACTTTATCCACTTAGAAATCAAAGGTATTTTAGATCCTCAATTTTGGTTTGTCTTGTTTTTCCTGAAAAGCTCAATACTGCCTAGTCTTTTGGATCAGAAACATGAACATTTGAACACAGCAGTAACAAAAAGGCCAATGAATGTGTTAGAAATTTTTATGGCTCTAAAAATGTACCACAGCGTAACTAACTGTTAACTGATTGGAAGATCCAATTCAGAAAAGACCCTTGGGTCTTCGTTTCAAAGCCCTTCACTCAAGACTACTCCAATCCCAGCACAAGTTCATGTGAACTAGAAATGGACAAATATACATGATGGGGCGGTGTGTGCCAAAAATCTCTTTAGGTTCACTGACTCCATCTAATCCCAGCACAAGAATCTCCCCACAATTATCTTCACTCCCTATAGGCAGATTTGGCTGCCATTTAGGTTACTATTTTTACTGTTAAATTAAAGTGATTAGCCCTGCCTACTTGCTAAGCTAAAATATTTTTAAATGGTTTCTGCTTTCTTTGCCAACATTTTAAAATGTGACTGAACAGAAGTCACTGGTCAGGCCTCCTAGCCTTGAAGACATGCATGGTCTGGTAAAGGAGAAAGTTTTCTCCTACCCTTAGCATGGGAGCAATATCAAACTGCAAAAATCCTGAGCAGGTGATAGAATTACACCAAGGGTATTCGTTGAAGAAAGTTCAGTAGAAGAAGGTCACATTAAAACTTCACTCAAATAATCCCTTTTGGAGGGTATTGGAGGAACATGTGTTCAAATGCTGTTCAACCAGCAAAATGGTGATCATATCCACTAGGCAATTTATTTGATAACTTTTTCAATAATTTATCTAACACTGATGATACTGCATTTGTAAGTGAGAAAGTGTAAATTATCACTCTGATTTAATTTTGCTGCCACAAGTTCCTGTAGAGTGCTTTTGTACTAGTGTCATAGAAACTTGTTCCCCTTGTGTGCCTGACTGCATGCACCCAGTGTACCTGAAAAATATTTGCAATGGAAAATATTCTTACAGATGCCCAAGTTTCTTGAGCTCTCTGTCCATTAAATATGAACTATAAACTTTGTTTAAATATTGTTCCCATGGGAGGGATTTCTTTTTTTAATGTTCTTCTGCATGTTCACCTCCCTGCCTAAAAAATAAGCTGGGGAAGGGAGGGATAGAGGGCAAACTGGCAGTCCCATCAGATGCTTGGCTTACCTAGTCATTAGCAGTCACTTTCAGGATGGGACAAACAATTGATAAGAGAGCAAATTCACAGGGGCTGGTGAAAACATATTGTGGCAGTCACCTGAATCAGGAAGGTTCAACTTTTTCTGTCTCTCTTTTATTGTGGAGATAGCTGGGAGTGGGAGGGGAGGAAGTGGTTTTTTCGTCAGTAGTAAGGGCAAAGGGAGGTGTACATTTCCTCTTCTAAAAGTGCAATGTATAAAGCTGCTCAGGGTTTTGTGTGTGGGTGTAGACAGGCATATAGGACAAGTCAGTAAGTAATTGTCACTGTTACAGCACTGGCTTGCACCATAAGCACAGTCAGAAGTCCCATACCTACCTTTTTTTCTCAGGTTGGCAGTGGAAATTCACACCTCAGTCCATTGCCTTATCAAACCTGAATCTCTGAGAAACCCCTTATATATTACCCAACCCAGAGAAGATCAGTTCATAACTAGGTAAGCAACTCAGCTCTTTCGAAAATAGTGGAAGTCTTAGACCACATATGGTTGTGGTCTCCTTCATCTAGAAAAGCAGATGAAAAAACTAGCAGAAGTACCAGGTAGGATGACGAAGATGGTTGAAGGTGTGGAGTAGCTTCAGTGAGAGGGGACATGAGCTAGATTAGGGTGCTTTAGTTTGGAGAAGAGGCTGATGAGGAGGTTTGATAGGTACCACCACTTCTGAAAGACAGAAGGCAAACAGAAAATTTAGTTACTGCTTCTCAGAACACAAGGTTCAGGGGCATCAGGTGAACTTAAGAGGTGGTTGATTTAAAACACATGAATACAAATTACACATAGGTGAACTGTGAAATTCTTTGATGTGGGAAACAGAATACTGAAGACTGATTAGACAAATTCATGGCAGTCAAATCCATCAGGACTACTGAACAAAAAAATGCTGCTACAACTGCCAGGGAGTAAAATCCTTAGACTGCAGGTAGAACTGAAGCAATGATAAACCAAGGATGCTATTATATGGGGACTAATCAAGTATCTGGAAAAAAGTTATTGAGATAATTCAGACCTGGATTCCAAATTTGTCAGAATTTGAGGGTTAGGCTCATTATAACTTCAGCTGCAACGTTCAGCTCCACATAGTTATTTAAACTTCTGCATTCAGAAATGTGGGGTGGTGTTCTGCTTTGGCTTTTTTTCAGAATTTTGATTCAAACTTGTGTCTCATGAATATTACTTTTTTTTTTTTTTTTTTTAAGTCTCCAGAAGCTCATGACTGATCTAATAAAAGTTTTGGAAAAATCTGTCAGAATTCCATCTCCACAAAAGGATGTGAGACTTACTTTCAAACTCTGGGGGGTACAGTACCATAGCTACACATACTAAAATGACACCAAATATTTGTCAACATAAACAAATAAGGGGATATTCTTACTGTGTTCTTATGACCTTTTGCTTCAAAGGTAAATGCAAGCTTAATTTCTAGTATTTCTCAGCTTTTGCAGAGGCATTCTAAGAGGCTCAGTTTTAAACAAGATTGAACATGTTCACAGCTGAAATCTAAATGGGTTCTGCATCCCTGTTGAAATGTTCTGCTTAAATGTTTGATCCTTAATGCAGTCTGCCCACAGCAAATGTTCCTCCCAGCTGCTGTTCTTCCCATTAACAGAAAGGGGAGGAAGAATTAAGGTACTGCTCTATCCAAACATGTTGAAGCCAAGAGTTCAGTAGCTGCCATCCAATATGCAGTGGCCTATAATAGATTGGGTAATTGCCTGCCCATATATTCAGAACTCATATTGCATGAAAATAACATTCTCTTTGTTAGAAACATTTTCCTGATCATTTAGTCTTTTTAATTTCCAGTCACTCAAATAAGGCTTCCTCCTCCTTTCCATTCTGGAAAACTCTCCCCAAAAAGGATGAAAAATTAGGATTTTTTTCATTATTACCCAGTGTTTAGCCATAAGGGGAAGTTTTTTTCTTGGAGTGGAAGGAGTGAAAACAAAAGCCTTAGGATCATGCCAGATTCAGCCCATTCATCCCTGAATTATCATAGGTCAGTCATTGCATTTCCATCTCATGCATTTCCAAATTTGTATTCCCTCCTGCCATTTGTATATTTTTTCATTCTCCGTTACTTGAACAATTACTAGTAAAATGGAATCTCCTTCTATTTCCAAACACTGCAAATACAAAAACCAAAACAAAACAAAAAACCCCTCTTTCAGATTAAGACAGTGACAACCCAAATTTTCCCCTCCAGCTTGACCAAAGAGTCATGCTGGTACCAAACTATATCATTCTGAATAATTTTCAAGGCGAATATCCCAGTTCCTTCTCTTCAGTGGCACATGAAGAAACATCTGGAATTCATTCCAGGCAATAGATGAAGCTTTGTCATAGGAGAGACTGTGTAACATGGGTCTGATAAACTTTGTCCTATTCTTTGATTCCTCAGTTTCACCCAGTAGCCTCGCAGCCATTTTACTTCTTTTTTGGCCTTGTGTGAGAATAGGAGTTAATTGGCAAGAGGCTGTGCAAAAGCTTTTTGTCTGTCAGACCAGGCTGTTCATGAGAACCCCACTGATGACTCCTATCAGCTTGCCTATTCAATCTAGATGGCTCTGGGGAGAAATTGAGACAAGTGGCCAAAAATATTCATGTACCAAAAATTTATTAATCCGTCCCTGGGAATATGGGTGGGTTCTTCCCTCCTCAGATACTTTCTTTTTCATTTTGTTTTGTCTTTTCTTGTGGCCATCTGACTACTACACTGACTAATACAGTGTGTTAGGCAAGCAGGAATTCACTTGAGTGTGTATTAAATTACCCAGTGCAAGCTTGTCATTGCAATTGGTCACATTTCTTCTTTTTCTCTGTTTCAGCAAAGTCTTATCTCTTAGCTTTCTGCCACAAGCTTCTCTGAGGTGGGGAGAAAAGCCATGAGAGAACATTCAATCCATAATAAATGAAAAGTGAAAAATTAGACACACACAAAAAAAGAAAAAAACTCTGAAAATTAACAGAAGCAATTTCCACAGGCTCTGTTACCACCAAGTTTCCACATTTAGCGTCTGGAGAAATGACCAAGGACACTGCACTTCTGAAAGAGCATTGTGATACTATAACCCACACTAAGTTCAGCAAACCAATATCACTACCAGACTCCATCAATACCAAGCTCTTTTGTGGGAGTTACTCCTCTGTAGAAATAATTAAACATTCACAGGCCCAGAGCAAGCATAGGCAATTAGGAGAGATATGATGTCACAGTGGCTAGACCTCTCACGGGGGGATATAGGAGGACAAGGTTCAAGATCCTACTTCAACATTCATTTAATTATTTATATATCCTAATAGACACTATTTATCTACTTTAATAGCACTAACAAGACATCTCACTTGAAAAAGTCTTGTTCCAAGTACCTATTAGTATCATGGTGGGAGTACTCCACTACATTGTGAAAAAGATGCTTTTTTATTCTTAAACTGACTCAGAGACAGAAGCTCAATTAGCCATTCTAGTGTACAGAAGACTGGTCTCCCTTCCCCTTGGGTTTCTTTCACCAAACAACAGTAATATTTATATTTCATTTACCTGCCACTGATGTGGCAAAAAAACCCTGCATCCCATCTGGTGGGTTGCCTCAGCCCAGCTGATACCTTTTCAGAGATTTCTTGAGTACAGAAGGAAGCCAAGGACTGTTGCAAATGGACTTTGAAGTCACCTGAAGCAGACTTTGCTTGTGGAGCTGTTCAGCAGTGTGGCATCACCTTGTCTTATCTACATCCAGGCAAAGCAACCCCATGAAGAAACATTCAAGACTTTAAAAGCTCTGGGTCAGGGTGGAGGGACCGGACCAAGACCTCTGGCCCCAGAGTTGAGCTTGTGGAGGAGACTTTGTTACAAATCAACCTAATTGAGAAACAATTTTCTGAAGATTACTGAGGGAACAGCTAACAGCAGGATAATTTGATTAGAGACATGGAATTAGATGAAGGAGTGGCTTAAAATAACCTGCTTAGGTATTTTAAAGCTATGAGTAATAGCAAAGACTAGGAGGGTGCTCTGGATATTTTTTTAATAGATTTTCAAAGAAAGCATTCAAGAAGATTTGCTAGTGATGGAGGCTGCATGGAGGAGGAAGTCATGCAAGCACGAGCATAAGGAGTGGGGCAGGGGTAACAGACCCCAAAGGGCTGGTGCAGAAAAGTCTCTCTCGTGGGAGAGGGTGCTTGGCAGGGCATGATACAGGAACTGCCCTGTGCACATGAGATGTTATTCTGGTGTGAAATAGGAAATCTTCTTCTTAGTTTTAGTAACATTTACCTCAAACAGAAACTGAGCCACCGCAACAGCAAACATTATCATCTGCCAAAAGGCTTTGGGAGGCAGAAAACCTGTATCATGCTGTATGTTTGGGATAGGCTTGCAGTAGCAACAGTTCACCTCTGCGTTTAGTAATCAGTACTGAATCAGTAATGATCCACAATGCCCTCATCTCTTTCTTGAACTGAATCCCTGGAAAATCTGAGGCTTGATTCTCAGTCTGGGTTTGAAATCAGCAGCCAGCAAGCAAATCCCTGCACAAATTTACCTGTATTGAGCTGTCATGTGCATTAGGAACAATGGGAGATATATTTCCTGTACAAACTTATTCAAGTAAAACAGAACTATCATGCTGATTTAGCTTGACTATTCAGTCAGATAAGGCTCATTCACCACAAGTCAGGGATATAGAGAAGGTATCTTTGATCGTGTGTCTTTGATCCTTCTTTAGGAGTAGAAAAGATGCAGCTAAGTTAACTCAAGGTGATTGAAAAGCCCAGTACAGTACATAGCTGCAGCTTGCAAAAATTTTAGTATCTCTCTAATATCCAGTAGCTTTTGTGTGGTCTTTCATTTCACTGTTGTGAATGCAACTGGAAACCTGCTAGAGAAGTTAGATAGTGAAGGTATATGTATATCTATCTGCATACCTATCAGTGATGAATGTGCCTCTTTGGAATCCAATTATATCCATATGGTTTCTTGGTTTTATTTATATTAAGTTAAGAGCAAAGCAAAGTTCAAAGGTGTATTACTCAATGCATTGTAGCCTAGACTCCGCCCCCCCCCAGCCAAATATGGGCAGCTAACAAGTTTTTGAGCATACTACCCTGCAGTCTAACATAGTTTTTGAGCTGCATGAGTTGCATTGCTTGAGCTAACATGAGTGAAAAATTATGCTTTTTAGCCTACTGAGACAGGATCTCTGAGGAAGGAGGACAGAGTTTAAAATGAAAGGATAAGCTTATGCTGCGGAATTTTTTTTCTGCCCAGCAAAATAATCAGGTAAAATCCTGAATAGTCATGAATGTTGTCACAGCTGTGGTATAGGTGTGGTGCAAAAGCTACTTGCTCTCCCCAGTGAGGTTTCTAATCCTGAATTCAACCATATCCTTACACAGTCAGTGAAACACAACACATTCTGTAGTGCTGCAGTGCAGGAAAGCATGAAAGACTGCTGTTCTGTAGCTGACATGCATAGGACCACTGTGGATGGATGGGACTTCAGTCAGGCACTCCTTGCCAGCCAAGTCCAGCTCTCTGTTACACAAAGCCAAACTTCTGCATTTTCCCAGGACTGCACCTGAGCCTGCCTGGGCTGACACTGATCAGGGGATTATAGTCCTTTCAACCTCTGCCCATCAGCAGATAGGCACTTCCCTACCTGCACTGCTCTGGGACCAGATTTGCAATGAAACTGTTGGCGCAGTCCTGACAGAGGAGAGGTACTGAACACCTACTGATCCTTTAGACTTCTTGGGATTCAAACACATTGATCATCACTGGGAATTATACAACAGTTGGCAAGCCCTAACAGAGGAAACACTGAATGGGATATATATCTCTATTACATCTCTGCTAATAGCTGCACATAATGTCAGGCCAAGCACAGGTTTGCTGTACAATTAGTGACTCAAAACCACAGTTAGTTTTCAGAAACCCTCCACTGTATAGTTGTCAGCTCTCTGCTCCCTCACTGCACTCAGAATTCATCATCCATAATACAGACAACGCTTCCACTTGACATTTCATCTTGAAGAAGGAAAAACTTCACATTTCAAAATCCATGACTAAGAAATTTTATTAGACACTTCAGAGCTGTAACTCCTTGAGGTTGCTTCCCATTATATCTAGAATAATGTGGATTAAAAAAAGAGATGATGAAAGTTGCTTCTCTGTTATGGCCAATCTGTTCTGTAGGCCTCATTAGGCCTTGGTTATACAGATCCTCATCACAACATCAAGTCTAAATGCTTAAAATATTTTCCAACTATGGACCATTACTCTACAACCATGCAGACAACACTGTTTTGTACCCTCAGCTTTTTCTTCTCCCATCCAGACTCCACCTCAACCCAATAAGAATGACAGCACATGTCTACACAGGATTGAAAGACTGAGAGATACTTTTAACAATTTTTAATGCAAGATCTTATTTATTTTTTCTGGAAAAGAACTGTAATCCTACTGTTCATTACTGTACTTAATTTCTTCTACCCTTGGATCTATAGAACATCAAACACCAGATAGCCTCCCTAATCTCCTGAAAATCCAGGGAGAACCAACACTTCCTCATGGACAGTTTGGAGATTGTTAAATGCCCCTCTCAGATGCTCAGAAGAATGGTAATTAAAATAATAATCCTTCCTTCCATCTTTAGCTTCAGAAATATCAGAAGCAATAAGCATTAAGTCTTTTAAGTTATCCTCTCACTAAAACCAAAAGTGTAAGTATTGGTCTCTCCCACTTCACCAGTCTGCCTTCACCTACTGCTTTTTCTCTCTGGTCCTCATCCAGAGGAAATACTGAGAAGGACTGAGCCAGGTATTGGGAGAACCAGGTCACTGAGGAAGAGATTTAGGTTTTCAGATTAGGAGCAGAAAAGCCTCCAGAAGGTTTGAAGACTTTTTCTATGTCCATTTTTGTAGGACTATGCTTCTCTTTTTGCCCATTTTCTAATTTTTCCCTTCAACACACCCTACCAACTTGTGGGCTGGATTGCTTTATCTTGCAGCAGTAGCAGATCTGAAGGGCCTAGCTCCTGTAGGCAGGAATAATGGTTGGGTACCACAGTACCATTTCTGAACTGTACTCTTTATTTCAAATCCCTCAAGACCTCACATCTCTAATAAGTCCTACAGGGGGTACTTGATGTTCCTGAGGAGCTGCTTAAACGTCACTAGATGGAGGATTGCTGTGCACTTGGAGGGAAGGGGTACTTTATGGCATAGCTTCTCAATGGTGCTGGGACCAGCGGAACTTGGACCCCCCAGAGCTGCCTGGACCAGCAGAACAATTTTGAGTCTTCTGGGGTGTGGAACTTGGAAATTAGGAAGCCAAAATCTGCTAAGATTAAACTAATCCAAACTCAGAAAGATCATGATTGATTTATTTAGCAAAACTTACATACTTTTAAGGCAGGTCTTTCTATACTAATTTGTCTTCATTAATCTCCAGGAAGGTCACTCTATTGCGAGCTTTTCACTGATTTCTTCTTTATGGTATAAATCCAAGAGAATGTAAAACAGGATGACATGCATTCAGTAATTAAGGTTCAGCTCTTTGAGACATTTTATGCATACAGTTAACTAAATGCAATGAACTCTCCATTGAATATATGTAAGTATTTGTAAAAATCAGGTGTAGATTTGTAAGATTATCACCTAATTTATGTACTGTAATATACGCACTGTCACTGATACAACAATTCACTGGAGTGTGATTTCGCTGGAGTGCAACATGACAGAATTGGGGCTGCTCCTCAAAAGAAACAAGAGAGCATTAGAAATCTCTGGGATGGAGTTACTTACCAGAAGGACTGTCTGCCATATAACATACCATGCATGCAGGTGATCCTGCTGGTCTTTTTTCTCCCTTGCTGTCCTAATGTCAATGTCTCAATTTGCAGTTTAGGTGAAAGATGAGAGTTCACAGATCAAAACCCTCAGATTTCCAGAACCAGACAGTCAGAAGTGGAAGGTCAAAAGTTAAGCAAAAGACTAAATGTTCATAAGTACAGGGAGTCCACACACACTAGATGTCCCAGTTCTGAAAAACTCTCTTCCTGTTTAGATTGTATAGAAATACAACTCAGTGCAAATTAGCACTTCTTTCAGATAAGATAACACTCCTTTGAGAGCAGGGATACTGTGTCAAGAGTTAGCTGTTCATGAGTCCAGATGTTCTTCCCAAGAGCTTCCAGGGATTTCACTCTTTCCAAACTTGTTTGGTGAATATAGGTATTTCATTAACCTTTGCTTGTTCTGCTGAAGATAAAATGCAACTCAGAATCTAGTTTTATCCTCAACTGAGGATTAGGTCATTATCTGGCACATCCCTGAGCTCTGTTACAGCCCAGGTCCATGGGTTTCATCATTGTCTGGGGATCTGTTATGGCTCATTCCTACACGGTAATGCCACTTTACATACTGATCTCACAACCATTTGTTAGAGCTGTAAAGGAGAGCCTGAAGCAACCCCATGCAGCCTGATAGGTGTGACACACAGAGGTGCAAAAGAGGAAGAACCCAGAGAAATCTGCATTTCTCCTGCCTACCATGTGGGTAGCAGCCATGAGATGGAGCCTAGACCAGCCTCAGAATCATGACACTAGGGAATTTCATGAACCCCAAGAAATTACATGGTTCCTTCTCACATGCTTTTCCTTTTTAGCCAAGTGCTTTGTTCTGTACATCTGGGAATCTTTCCTCAGAAATAACCTAGTAAAAACTTTGTTGCTTTTTCTTCTACTCCATTAAAGTAGTAGTTATCCACCTCCAAAGTGTTGGCATTGGGGCTTTTTTGGTCCCCACCCTCTGTCTTTAACTGCAATTCTTGTAGAAAAGTTTCAGACATAGAATGGGCTACATTATTCAATTGATGGCCCTCGTCACCCATTTTCCCAAACAGCTTTTACAGTAACTGGTTTTACTTGCATAGTAAAAGCTAAAATAAAAGCTTGCATTTATAGCTCATTGCATCACCAACCACAGCAGCAGGCACCATTAACAGCCACCTAGCTCAGGGAGAGCTGCAGTCCCGAATGCAAATCAGTTAAATGAGAAGGACTGGCATCTAATGGTAGATAAAATTATTTGACATTGTTGAGGTCACAATTGCCTGTCTCTTTTTGAAAGATACTGCTATCAAATTTAAAACATGTAAAAGGTCAAGTGTTTCATTTTAGGAAATACAAAGTTAAGGGGAGAATAAGAGAAGGTGATTTAGCTGCATGCTCCTTAGGTTATGATTTTCATAGATTATTCTTCCATTAGCTCACAGAACAGATGAGAAACAACAATACCTATTTGTTTTCCCCTTACACCTGTCTCTCTCTACTGCATAGAGTCTGCAGGCTATAATCCAGCTTCATTTAAAGGAACTCGGCATGCTTCTTGTGGGATCAGAATTTTATAGACCTCTGTGGTGATGGGGAGCAAAGTTTAGAGATTTCTCAGTGGGAATGAGTCAGCTGTGGAAATCTTTTTCCCTAGAGACCTGGAGCTTGGTTTGAACCTTTATTAGACAACAATGCCAATGTCATGTTTCAAGTGGAGAACAGCAGCTAACCTCTTATCAGGGAATTATAGTAGTTGCAAAAACAGGGAGCCACCAAGTGAGACTAGAGTGCTTCTCACAAATAGGGAACCAGAAAATTATTCTCTTACATATTCCACTTTTCAGTGTGAAATGGGAGGCTGAAAACCTGTCTGTAGATATATTTTCTTTGAATTAGATCAAAATTTAAGCTGCTTTTCAATGAGCGTCACACAACATGCTTTCTGAGACAGGGTTTTGTCTGTGTTCTTTTCTTTTTCAGGTATTAAGATTCAAAATCATCCATGCAGTTCAAGTTTGCTCTATTTTGGGGAAAAATCAAGGCATGAACAACATAACAGTAGATGCACCTGTGGATAAATTAAGCCATTGGGTGGAAAAAAGGTTGTTCCCTTTTCAGAGATGCCTTGTGATAAGGACAGTCTGATTACCTGATTTACATTCCTATCTGTCGCAACATGACTTAAACATTTTTCCTCTGACTTTGAGTTTGCTGGTATGTTTTACAGGTATCTGGCTGGATCTCTGCTGAGTTACTGATTGCTGAAGATGGAGACTGCTGGACTGCCTCAGCACTGTCCTTTAAGTTTAGGCTGTTGGGGGATCAGCTAGCTTCTAGCAAACCTGTGCAGCCAGACCTAGTCTTCAATGGTGTCTTGAATCCATTCCCACTAGTGATGGAGCACTGATCTTTATAACATGATGGCTGTTCTCAGCGTTGATGTGTTTGAGATGTGTTATGTACTTATAGCTGGGTGGGAACAAGTTGTCAGATCACATTAGGCAAAATAATCAGCAGGACATAGTTTAGATACTTTCAAAAAATCCTACCCCAAAGCATGTGGCCCTTCTATTTCACTAACATCCTTTAACCCAACCATCTAAGCAAGAAATAAAATTCAAAAATCACATACAAATGCAATTAAAACAGGTAAAATAAAACTAATTTAAAAAATCTACACACAAAGCAGAAAGTAAACAGAGTTTTAACCACAAAAGAAAAAAGTATCTGAGTTCTGCAACATTTCACTATTGCCATTGATTTTACCTGATAGGCTTTCAGGTACTCTGCTAATAGATGGCTACAGAAAATCCCAAGACAAAGAGTTGTAGATGTATCTCTCAGTGAAGAAATTGCTTTGTCCTGAACTCTTGCATTGTTTCTCCACATCACAGAACTCCAGAGTGTGAAATTACCAAACCTGTAGGTATCTGTAGTCCAATAAGGTGGGCACGGCTTCTCTTGGGATCATTGCCTTGAGCTAGAAATGTTTCAACATGAAGTGCACTAAAGGCTTGTGATGGCATCTCTTTCCTTTTTCTTCAAAGAATCCAGAGACTACATTACATAACAAATACTTCAGTTTCAATGTAGTAAAGCGATCTGCTATGTATTGGCTTCTATTTTCGTATTACAATAACCAAAACAGCTGCATGAGGCAAAAGAAAGAATTGTTCTGGCTTTGTCTTCTTCAAAATAGATACAAAAAAATCGCTATGAAAATCATCCCTCAATGGCTTATAAAAATAGAACTGCAATTTATGCTCCCAAATACTACCTTTATCTTAAGGCTCTTAAGGAGCATTTTCAGTAATAATGGCTGATTTAGATGGATTCCCAGGGTGCTGGATCATTGCTGATGACATTAATGGTTTAAGGCTCTCTGAATTTTGATTGATTGCTGTAATCTGCAGAAACTATTTCAGGACATAGATTTATTATTATTAAGCCTATAAAATGGTGTCAGGGTCAAAGCAAGCTGATGATTTGTGTTGTGATGCAAACATTACACAGGGGGAGATGAAATCTTTTAATAAATGTGAAATTCAGGAGAGAACAGTGTTTCATCTTCTTTGAAGAATCCGTGGCCAACCAATACAAATTACAGCAGCAGGGAGGGTGTATTTAGGCTAAGGTTGCACTGCAAAAAATAACCTTCAACAGCATGCTGAGTCCATTGAGTGTTACTCCACCCAGTGACTGAGATCTTTCAAGGTGTTTCACTAAGCTAAATGATGCTTACCTGCCCTTCCTCATTCTCTATCAATATAACCTGATCTGATATTCTTCATTTTATGACACATTGTGGACCTAAATCCATCCAATGACATGCAGAATTTAAAAAATGTTTTTCTTGGTGAATTTTTTTCCCCATAAGACTCCTAGCTAAAGAAGAGGGAGACTGAACTACACTCTAACTCCATCAGAACATAATGGGAGAGGCCATAACTGATCTGGAGATAACTGTTTTTTTTCCCAACTTCATGTATTCTCACAAGCAGAATAAGAGCAGCTGGTTTCTTGTACAAAGGAGAAACAGGATTATAGCAAAGTAATTCACAGCATTGCATGGAAGAGATGCAAAAATATCCTTGTTTGCTTTTCCCCTTGAGACTGGATGAAAAAAAAGTTGTCAGATCCAGGACTGGTAGTACAGCCAAGAAGAATGGGAGAAAGAGATACTCTCAGAAATGAAGTGTCACATGGATATTTTGCCTTAGACCAGTCTGCATGCTGATGGGTTAATAGGTTATTTATGCAACTGAATACCTTCAGGCAAAAGTTTATTTTCTGCAGTTGACAGGACACCTACTGAAGCACTAAGAGGTGCACGAAATCTGATAATTCCTTTATTCTGGTGGTTCTGATCAGTTATGACTTGGATAAGAGACTACCAGTAAGCTTCAAAAACCATGATGCTTGTTTCATGCTGGTGCAGTTTAACTTCCTTGTGTCCTACCACGTCCAAAACCATTGCCATCTTGCTATAACTTCTTATGTTATTACTGAACACAGTCCACTGTGATCAACAAGATGCAAGACCACAAGTGAAAAGCCTTAGTCCCCATAAGCTTAAAAAAGTAATTTTTAAAAAGTAGAAGGAACTAAAGAAATATGATACAGGAAAAATAAGTAAAGTACTTGGGCTTTCCAGTGGCCATACTGTTCCACAGTAGATAGTGCTTTTATGTAAATATTTCTAAGTGCTATGTTTTATGTCATTAGACAGTGGTCACTGGCGTTGAGGCAGGCCAGTGGAGGAGTAGGAGGGGAGAAAAACAGGCAGGGCAAGGAGCACAAAGGCTGCTACAACAGGGTATAGAAGTGACCAAAAGCCAGTGCCTGCACAGCATGTACGCAATCTCCTAGAATATAAGCAGTGCCAGCACACAAGGTTTAGTAAATGGTCGTGTCAGGAGGCTGCAAAGACTTCTCCTGTTCCTGGAAATGTGGCTGCTGAGCATGAAGCCCTGGAAGATTAAACTGTGTTTGATAATGGGGGTCACAGAGTTGGAGTAAAGAGAGGAAAGGAAGGGAACTCATGTCTGTGTGGAACTTAAAGGAAGCTTTTGCACTGGTTCCCACAGCTCAGATGTCACAAGAAATGGGAACCTGTCAAAAATGGCCATAAGTACTCTCAACCCCTGATCACCCAAAAAATGTTATACAAAACTGATGGATTCTGAGAAAAAATACAGTTTGATGAATATGTAAACTTTTGAGAGGCTATTTGAAATGATAAAATTCTTCCAAAGCAAAATGTTTTCCAGCTTTCTTGGTTTGTCTAATCTCTGTTGCATCATCTGTAAGAGTCTATTTAGAGGGTGTCTTTCATGCCCTGAAAGCAGTCAAAATTAACTGCTGCCAAAGGCAATGAAGACTTTATTTGGGCCACACCCTATATACATGGTGCTGAATTCCTTCAATTTTCTGTAATACCACTGGAGTCAGGCTGGAGCCCCTGGCAGGATGATGCTCAAGAGTAGCTGAAGATCACAAGCAGTTTGACTGTAAGAGTTCAGTCCTGCACCTTTGGCCACATGTGAGAGTCCTGCCCATAAAATCTTCTGTAGATTGGAGAAGTAACATCACTGGAACTCTCTTTAGTGAGAAAGTTCCCAGAAAATGCTGTCAGCCCTATGACCACTGCTGAAAATGTTTGGAGAGGATTGGCTAGCAGTCTGGAGTTGGGAAGCTGAGGGAACAGCTCTGATTCCTTTTGCAGGAGTCTGAGCAAGACTTTGGAGAAGCTTCCTCACTGACAACAAGCAGCATGTCCACATTCTTCTTCAGAACAAGCAAGCTTCATACCGCATATAGACAGTAATGCAAAATACTTCTGTAATTAGAGTTAGTAAGAAGGAATAAACACTCTGGGTCAAAACTAAACAGTGGATAACATACCCAGTTGGTGGTTTTGCCCTTTTCTCACTTTCTTCATAGTTTCCAAACCTCTCTCAGTGTTCCTCCATGTGCTCAAGCTCTCTAGGACTCTTTCGTGGATTTTCGGGGCAATGGGAGGTATTGGCTAAAAGGCAACTGAGGAGTTGTTCTTTTAAAACTGAATGCTGTGTCAGCCAGTCTTTCCAAAACTGGGATGTTGATTTTGAGGACGTGCTATGGGCCGGTCAGTTGGACACAACAATGGCTCAGGGACTAAGGACACACATATAGATGCAACAACAGCTGAGGAACTCAGGACACAGGCATGCATCAACACACCAGGAAACACTTGTAGTCGGTTGGGAGCTGGACATAATCAGCTCACAGGATGGGTACAGTCACTGACCAGCCAGGTGGACAACCATAATTTAAAAATTACTTGTAGACCAAGATAAAGCTGCTAAGTACGGAGGAGCTGATCCAAGGTATCACTAGCCTGTGTCTGAGGCCATGCAGACTTTTGCCTGGCTCTTTTATAAGTTGTTTTCAACAGGAAAAAAGAAAGGGGCAGAAAATGGGAGGCAAGTCTGAAAAACACAGTAAATAATCCAGCAAAATTAGAGTGTAAAAAGGTAAACAAATTGATAAAACAGTCTTTCTGTGAAGACATTTCAAAGGAATGATTTCTGCTTATTCAAGTGGTAAAGTGTGAGAACTATAGAAATCTTTCCAAATACTAAGCTTGATTTTTGGGCTTGTTTTCTAAGGCAATGAAGATTATGTTGTTGTTGCTCTGCTGTGTCTCCAATATCTTTTGAATAGATTGGTTGATTTCTACCACATTTAGAAGGACAGAGAGATAGACTTGAGCTGATTTTGTGGTTTGGTTGGTTTTTTTTCAGGAGAGAGCCTTGTTATACTGGGAGTGGTCTTCACTCTTTCTTTAAACCAGAAAAAAAAATATACACATGTAAGTGTGTATGACTTTCTAGTTATATATGTGTAGAGTTATATATAAAAACTATATAACTTTAAACTACCTGCATAACTCTAACCTACTGTTGTGGTTTAACCCCAGCCAGCAGCTAAGCACCACACAGCCACTTGCTCACTCTCCCCTGGTGGGATGGGGGAGAGAATGAGAAGGATAAAAATGAGAAAACTCATGGGTTGAGATAAAGACAGTTTAATAGGTAAAGCAAAAGCTGCATGCACAAGCAAAGCCTTCTCCAGGAAAGCAGGGCTCCATCATGCATAACGGTTACTTGGGAAGAAAAATGCCGTAACTTCCAACGTCCCCCCCGCCTCCTTCTTCTTCCCCCAGCTGTATATGCTGAGCATGACTTCATATGGTCTGGAATACCCCTTTGGTCAGATGGGGTCAGCTGTCCCGGCTGTGTCCACTCCCAACTTCTTGTGCCCCCCCAGCCTGCTCGCTGGTGGGGTGGTGTGAGAAGCAGAAAAGGCCTTGACTCTGTGTAAGCACTGCTCAGCAACAATGAAAACATCTCTGCATTATCAACACTGTTTCCAGCACAAATGCAAAACATAGCCCCATACTAGCTACTACTGAGAAAAATTAACCATACCTAGCCTAAACCAGCACACCTACATTTAATTACAACTATATAACTATAAAACTATATACATAAATACATACACACACGCTTGCTTTTTTTTTTAATAAACTCAAATATTAGCCTGATAAACGCTCTGACGTGATAAATGCTAAAAGATTTCCAGGGGCTTCAGGTAGCTGCAGGACTGGCTGGAACTTTCTAGAAGCTTGTTTCTTCCTTTTCTCTGCCCTCCAGTTCTGTGCTGAAGCTGTGCAGAATTTATCAGTGTTTTTCACTCGCTGCCTTCCTTCTTAACATGTTATGGGGCCATGACAATTTCTGCATCTGAACAAGCAAAACATTAGCTAATTAAATCCCCCCACTTCACTCTTAGCTGACCCCTCTACATTACAGCCAGAAGAAGGTATCTGCTTATTACTGCAGATGAACTCCATAGCACAGCATTGAACAGACATCGGATCTTTTGAGTTACAACTGCACTGAATAGCTATTTTGGCAATTTACCTCAATGCAAAAACCGTTCAGCATTGCTGATAAGATTCCTGAAGAATGTTTGGAAGCAAAAGGTAATATTTGCAAAACTGAAGTGCATTTCCAAGGTTACATTCCCAACCTCATGAGCAGTAAAGGCAAAGCAAGAAGGCTGCAGTTATATCTCTTTAAGGAGATGGATGGCCCCACACCCATATTCTTCGTAGCGTCTGATAGCAATGAGCAGGGCGCACCCAGGGCATCCCTGGTGCCATCTCCCAGCAGTACCACCCCACACTGCACCACAGCAATCTGGAGGCACTGTGGTGTGGATGAGATAGCTAGAACTGAACTGCTTTGAGCTGACAGAGAGACAGCTTTAAAAACAGCTCCTGAAACCCAGGGATGAGCAGGACTGTTTCTGTAAGTGGATGACTCCTTCCTCAGAAGACCCGAAGGATTTCCAGTAAACAAGCCACACGGCTTCTGAAAGAGAGTAAACCAAAAATACCTTCAGATTTACCATACCTCGCTCCACTGTATGCCTTCTTTGCCATTTTGGTGTATTAATTTCAGGTCACAGAAGAAAGCCAGAGCTTAGGTTTGAGAATCTTCTAAGAAAGGGACCTGTCCCTGGCTCCCAAAACTGTCTGCAAGGCACAAATGCTGGGTGACCTAGTGGGCCAAGAGCACTCTCACTCTGGAGCACAGGACCCACTGCAGGACACCCCTTCCCTGCAGGACCGGAGCAGAGCTGTGAAAATGGAGGGAGGACTAACATGAGCTATGCAGGCTGCAAGGCCATGTGGAGAGCCTGAAGCACAATCTGGATCTTAAGAAGTGCTTCTGGGTGAGCTGTGCCCTCACAGAGGTACAGGCAGGTCTAGCAGGCCTGGGGCAAGTGACCATGGCAATCAGACCAAGAGCAGACTTGCTTCTTAAAAGAAGCAAACTGCTCTGGGTGCCCTGGCATACAGGCAAAAACTCTGTCAGATTTGCTGTGATCTCACTTTCCTGAAAAGTTAGATGGACCGGAAAGCAAGGTTTTCCCAAACAGTTCAAAGAGGAGCTGAATTTTAATGCTGCACCTTTTTTTTCTGACCAACCTTGCCCTGACTGTTTCCTAGCACCAGAAAGGCAGGGCTCTCCCAAGGCGGCAATTCTCTTTCCATGCAATATCTGAAGATAAATAAATTAGCCAGTAACACAGTTCCTGCTTTCCTTTGCTGGAGTGGAAGGACGCCATCACTTAACATCTCTCTACAGTTCAGATCAACCTTGCCAAAACATCTTAGCTTTACAGATAAAAGAACATCTGCTTTACATGGTCTAAACTCAGACTTTTCTGAGTGAAGTTCAAGGAGAATGGAACTGGCTCTATTCAGGCCAAAATGAGGTATAGACTTTTTAATTGTAGATGTAAACAATTAACAAGGTTTCTAATAAAGGTTCAGTGTGAGTCATGTGATTGTTTCAGAGTCACATCTGAATTATTTCTTTGTGTAAAGTAATCTGTGTCAGGTGCCCTTGGGCAGGAAGCCACTGTAAGCAAGTTGACTAGTTTACCTTGTTCCTTTATCAAAATGCCTTACCTAAGTTCTGCATTTACCTGCGAGATCTGTGAAAAAATACAAAATGGGCTACAAGAATAAACAGACTTGCTAATCATCCAGGTGGAAAGAATAATTCATGCTTAATAACTTATCCAATTAAGTCAGCCTATTTGTCTGCTTACAAAATATCCATAAGCAGACCACAATTTCCCCTCATTTACTCTTTATTTGCATTTTCCCAATGAGTATGTTGCAAGACTGATTATACTCTATGACTTGCTCCCTTGTCCTCCTCCTGCCAGCAGGACTCCTTTAAATGGCTCTTCTTTCCCTGAGAGCCTCTCCCCCTCTCTTGTCCTCAGCAACTCCCCTTTGCACATTGAAATCCCTCAGTCTTCTTTTCTGAGCTCCTTCGGATATTTTAACAAGAGCCTTCAGTAGCTGGCTGCTACTGGCCTCGGGGCATTTTTTTGCCTATTTTCTGACTGAATGGTCCACAGTGAGGGCAGAGGAGGGTCTAAAGTAGCTCTGAAGCAGCTGTAATGAAGAATTACAATATCGTATAAAATTCTTATTTAAGGCCACACAGGCTTCTTGCTCAAAGAGTCTTTCCTGAGAGCAAGCTCTGTTTAACTGGGTAAAGTCCCGACAGTCAGAGTCCCCCTCTTCCTTCTCTGTAAGACCAGCTGCTTTCCTGGAGGATACACCTCATTTAGGAGGGTGTCATTGAAAGTTTCCTGACTGCTTAACCCATAAAATGATGCCCACAGGCAAACTTCTGAGCCCAGATAGACCTCTGCAACAGTCAATCCATGCAGAAGTGTCCCCTCATGCACATGCAGGACAACCTCCATGCCAGGGTGACAGAAAAAAACTCTGGAAACCTTTTCCTTCCTTTTTTCCAAATGACTGTTTGATCCCTTTAAAGTATTCCAGCTGTATATTACAGATTGCTCTGGAATTTTCTGTCATCGCTTCTGTCAGTGACACAAAATAAACAAGTGTGTGTGAACCCATCGTCGCCACTTTGTCTCATCTCACTGCCAAAGAAAGGAGGAAGTTGGGAGCCTTCTGCTCCAGGAACCTACATCCCAAGCCTGCTGCCTCCCATGGACTTGCTGATGCACATACAACTTTCCATTGAAGGCAAGTAAAACAAATACCCACAGGAAAAATGCTGTTGTGTTCCCATTAAGCTGTGGTACTGTCCAGAATGAATAATATCATTCATTACAATGCTTGTATCAACCCATAAAGCGAAGAGAACTGTATGGCAGCTGGCATATGAAATCAGTGCTACGTGCTTGGCCCAGTGGAAACACAGAAGTGCACAGGTAATCCAAAGCTGGATG
This sequence comes from Haliaeetus albicilla, assembly GCF_947461875.1. Lineage (NCBI taxonomy): Eukaryota > Metazoa > Chordata > Aves > Accipitriformes > Accipitridae > Haliaeetus > Haliaeetus albicilla. The sequence goes on from NC_091516.1 coordinate 12,006,660, forward strand.
GATAGACAAATAGACAGACAGATTTATTTTCAATGTGTCAGACTTGTTTTAAGATTGTGATGTTCATTTGTACCTGTTCTAATACATCTGTTCCATAGGACTACAAGGCAAAGTTTGGTGCAACCTACAGCTGAGCTGAAGAGACCTATCAATCAATGCAATAGAGTTTATTGTGATATGAATGCTAAGAATGAAGAGAGATCTGACTAGCTGGTGAAGATTTGTACAGGGGAGAGATCCACCTTAATATATGTTCCAGATTTAAATTTCCCTGCTTAAAATGCACCCAACCTGAAATTGGAGTCTATTAGTGAGAACTATTACATACACTTGTGTAAGTGTCCTTTGTCCCATTCTACTGCATTTTTTTTTTCTGCTCTGTTTCCATGGAAATGGGAATGAGAAGGTCAGACATATGGTATAGGCAATTCTTTTAAAGGTGCTTGAAAGGCTTTGCTATTCTCTGATCTCATTTTTGTCTGAGAATGGAAGTGGGAATGAAAGCCAGACACTCAGTTTTTGTTACTTTTGCTGGTATTTAATTCGAATCTGTAATCCCAGGAAGCCAGGAAAGGACATTTTACTTCCTTCTACGCCTAGGAAGAGGACTGTTCTTGGGGAAAGTGGTGTGATGGGCAGCCCTGGGGTCTGTTCCTGAACACATTAGCATGGTCCTGTCATGTCACATGCTGTGTGACACTGCTATGCAGCGCCTAAAAGGCCCAGTCTGAAACAAGGACTCTGTACATACCTGGGAAGGGAGCTTCAAGTCTAAAAAGTCTATTTGCCCATTATGAAATGGGAGTACTGTTTACCTTGGGGATGTTTTGAGGCTAACTACAGTTATGTTTTGAAAGCACTTTGAGATCCACCACTGGAAATGGCTCTAGATAGAAAGCATTTGCCTTGTTGCTACTACTAAGCAGAAGTAAGATAAAGGTATTAGACTACTCTCTTCTGATGATTTTCTCCTATTTTATTGTCATGCTGCTAGCTTCCATTTCCATGGAAACAGGGCTAGAGAGGCAGTTTGTAGCAATGTGAAAGCTATAGTTGGGAATGACACATGCAGATTTTAGCTGCTGGATGTCAGCTGATGCCTACAAAAATGAAGGCACAATACAAGAGGAATGACAAGAGGGAAAGGGATGGATAAAGGGAAGGAGAGCCAGAGATTTCAAAGCCAATGAGCGCTCCTCCTTCCTAGTAAAGTTCATGGACATTTTGCCTTTTCCCTCTGTGTTATTACCTTCATTTTCCAGGTCTGTACTTGGACCTTGCCTCCCTTCTATTATTTCTGTTACAATTAGGTAATATTTTGTTGCCATGGTGCCCGAAAGCCCCAGAAAACCTGAGGCCTTCCTGTGCTAGAACCATGCAAACCTGGAGCAAGAGACATTTCTGTAGTGGGAAGGAGAAAAAAGCACAGGAAAGGTAAAATAGTTTGGCTGTCGTCACACACAGAGGCTAGTGACAGAGCCAAAAATGGCCTTTATCCAGAGCTTATTGCACAGTTCCTCTCTGCGTGCTCACTGCTTGCTGTGCCAGTGCTAAGGGAAACATGCCTTTGCCACCTCTTTCTCTGATGCTTTCTATGCTCCTCCTGAACCTGGGATTTCCTTCCAGAAACTGCCTCTCCTGCCTACATATTCCTTTCAAGTTGCTCTTCTAAACCGCATGCCTACAGCAGTGTACAGACCACTTCTTCATTCGCCCTGTTATCTGTATTACTGCGTTCCTCCCCCCAACACTGCTCAGAGCACTGTCTCTGCTAAATCCAGTGTAAAAGAGCCATCTTTTCCTCTTCACAGTGTATGCCAAACCCTCACCTGTCTGTCCAAGCCACCTGTAGTCCTTCAGAGAGAAGTTTTGCCTGTGAATTTATTTTTTCTTGGAAGCTCCTGATCAAACTGTTCCTCCTCGTAAAATTACTGAGGCATTGTAATAACAGGATAATTCTCTAATCTCCAACTCACAGTTATGGATATTTCACCTTTAAATTGCTTAGCCTGATAACACTCAGGCTGCTCCACCTTTCCACTGAAATCTGTGATCAGTCACCCTCTTTGCTACAAAAGATGTTGTCTGGGTTTTCTTCTTTACTATCATGTACCCTGGTTAGGGGCCACAAGTCTTCTAAGGACACTATTTCTGAATGGAAATTCATTATGGAATTCTTACATTTTAATGACTTAATTTTAAATAAGGTATTCTGTCTAAAATATATGATACTGAATGAACAAATCTTTTATTGTTCACAAGGCAACAGGGGCATGACCTTACTGGCAGATATTGATTATTGAGGAAGTTATTCAGCAATGGTCACGCTGGGTCACTGAGATACGTGACTTTAACTCACCTGCATTGCAGGAAGCAAAGTGCTGTTGCAGGGAGAGAGGACACAGGATGAACAGCCCAAAGGCAAGTCTCCTAAAGGAAGACTGAGCTAATCTTTCTGCTATGTGGGAAAGGACTATATCTGGGCCAAGCAGAAGGGAGGAATTGTGTTTTGGAGGCTTTAGTGCATATGCTTGATCAGGCCAAAGAGAGATGAGCTATGAATTAGTGCATTACCTCAGCTGACTAAAGCTTCTGCTACCAAAGCAGAGGAACAGTAGGATGAGGGGCATTACTGTGAAAGCCATTCTTTAGTGAAAGGTGTATTAAAGCCTGTGGTTATGAGGAGAAACACAAACTCATTAACTACAATCAGTGTGCTTGTTCAGCTTTTCTGTTTGGATACTCTCAAGCCTAAGGAAGATCCAAATCTCATTTACCATGTGTGTGTGTCCCCCTACCTTTTATGTTTTTATTGAACTCTCCGGGTCTATGTATGACTCTTTTCAGTCTAAGAATAGGAAACTGAAGCACTCTAAGTATCCAGCCAAACCCAAAAGCTTGTTTTTCTGTGACTACTTGAACAAGTAGGTAGCCAGCCTTCCACTGGGTGCTCAGGAAGGATTCATATTCATAATGTTGGGGCAGGCAGCATAAATCTCCTAATAGCAGATAAGCTAAGAACCTCACATATCAATACATTGCACTAAAGAATTAATTTGGTTTATCACAAAACAATTGTATATTAGATTTTTCTCCTTTTTTTTGGGGGGGGGGGTATTTGTTTAGTGTACCAGGGCTCTTTTAATCATTTGCTGTTCTTCTTTATATACTTTCCAACAAGAAGACAAGCACAGAGACATTTAGGGCATTTTATACTACAGGGAGAATGAATGAAGGAATGTAAATTAGTTTTATAATATAGCACTATTCCTTTTGTAACTTAAAACTCAACAGAGTAACGCATCTTTTCTGTGTGTTAATCTCTTCCATCTTTAGCCTACCACAAACCCCTTCATTGCTTCACAGCTGAAGTATACCTTGTGGGATTGTTGCCCCCTCCTTGGACCACCTAAAAGCTGGTAAGGAATTATAGCTAAATAGCAATACGGACTGCTATCACTGGTGTGCAAGCTGTCCAAAACCATTCCTGCAGAAAAAAATCAGGTTTAAACATGAAAAAGGGAAAATGAAACAGAAGGAATGGAAAAGATATCAGATTCAGACATCCTCCAAATATTCCCCAAATTCTCCGTCACAGATGTGTCAAAGGCAGGGAGGTGTCTCCGTTCTGCCTTTGCAGCAGCTAAATTCTTTCCCACACTCCAGACTGTCCCAATCTCTACATCCACTTGTCAGCCCTCAGTGTTCCCCAGTCTCTCCAGAAATCAGCTTTGCAAAATGTCAGGGACTGGCAGACACGTGTCAGGCATCCCTGGGACTGCAGAAGCCCTTTCCGTTGGGAGCAACCACACTGACAGCACATGAAATAATATGTTTCCCCTTCTTCCAGATTTCAGCACATTAACAGAGCCAGGCATCAGAGAAGTGCTGAAAGAAATCAGAGTCACCACACGTAAGTCAAACCCATTCCAACCATAGTTAATGAAAAATACCTACAAGAACCATTACTGACAGAGTTTGTCAACACCGCCATGAAGAAGGTGGCTCACTGATTCTCCTAAACCAGAGCTTGGCTTCTCCTGGGAACACTTTTTGGACATGACTGATCCTATAAATTATGCTTGGCTCCAAAGCACTTCTGAGTAATGGGATTATGAAGTAACCAGAGAAATATTTTCTTTTAAATCTTTTGACCACCAGATAAGCCCCTGAGACTAACTCATGGTATTGCAACACGATTGGTAACATTTACAGGTTAGCATCTACCTATAGTCTATTAAAAAACATTTGTGCTTGCTTGTGGGATTTGATACTGTCAGATACTCAACTCAGTTCAGAAATTGTTCAAGGGGTTGAAGAAGAAATTTATTAGTTCTGATCAGCACCAAAATAACAGGAAGGGGGTGAACTCTGAGCAAGACCAAGTGGAAGTAATAAAAAATACCTGACTAACAAACACTGTAGAAGAGCAAACAACCTCACAACGTGCCTCTACATCAAAGGAGTTTGCTCCTGCAGCATCAGAATAGATTACAATTCAGCAGGGTGTCTGGTTCCTCCAGGCTGTTTTGCCTGAGCATTAGATGAGCATTAGATTCAGCTGAAGAGCTGTGAGTGCTGAGTGCTTAGCTTCTAATGGCAACTCCGAAATGCATTTAACACCCCACCTCTGGAAGCAGGCAAAGAGAAACAATCCTACCGCAGCATACAAGAGACTTTTTTTCCAGTTGCGCCAACTGTTCTTCACTGTCTCACCATGCAGCAGATGTGCCACAGGGTGGTGAAGCAAAAGGTTCAAGGAAAAGTAGATGACTTAATCATTTTGCATATGCCTAATGCAGATGACTTCATCCCCCCAAAATAACTGAAGCCAGAAGAAAATTTTAGAAAGCAAAGGCTCTCGAATGCAGTGATTACAAAAGAAATGGCATCGCATTTGACAGATGAGTTATTTCTTTTGTGCTTCCTTAAAATCTTTCCTCTTACAGTCCCAAGACTAGAAGAACTTACAGGAAGTTGTAAGAGGGAAGAAAAGCCTTCCTCCAGGAAAGTTATACTTTCCTGAGATGATTTTCCATTAATTATTCCAATGGTACAAAGATATAGCATTGCACTCCTTTTACTAGCTTGGGCCCTTGACCAAGGTTCTTTTTCTTACACTGCAGAAATCACCAGGGCTCATGTGTGCATGTGTGAATAAAAGGCATTATTTGTAATCGAGCCATGTCCAAATATTTTCCTTCTTAGCACTCTCAGTGAGAAATGAAGGCAAAACACGAAGAGGAGAATGTGTCCCAGAAATGGAAGGGCCACTGCTGTTATTTCACATGCCAGTGGATCCTCAGACTATGACCTCTCATACCCAAACTAGCCTTGATGACTCTTGCTATGTCCTCTTCTGCAGGGCGAGTCTATCCTCTGGGCAGCTTATACACCCTGGAAATGAACATCTCCTCTTTGTGGTGGAAGGAGAAATAGTGATCCTCTCATCATCCTCTCATTCCTTGCCTACTTCTGCTCTGAATAGCTAAGTGTGCAGAAAGATTTCCACACCATCTTGGGAACAGTCAGGCATAGTTATATGCATAGAGCGAGAAAGAGCTGCTTGCAGGTCCCCAGACTGTAATGGGGCTCCATGGTCTGCTTCCACTGAGTACAAGATAACTGTCCTAATTTTGTTCTCTTAGAAGTCCAGAGGAGCTGCTATGAGTTTCAAAGACTGGAGTTTCTGAACCCAAAATGGCACTGCTCTCTCACTCTCTCTCTCGGAAATAATAGAGAAGGGGAAAAAAAACAAGAATGGGAAAGAAAGAGAAAACCCAAAGACCAAATAAAAGGGAGAGGGTCAGCTTACAAGGCCCAAAGCCATCTTTCTTTGCTGTGAAAATTAGGTATCTATCACCACCCAGATATGAAGAACTTTGCACAGTTCTGGCCAGCTCACCCAAGGAAAACACCTGTGTCCCTGCAGCATTCCCTGTCTCCCCTCTGTCTGGGAGGTGATGCTTTCTTCCAGAAAGTGCTCTGGTTCCCTGGTGCCATTCCATGTGCCAATACCTCCCTGAAGCCCAGACTAACCCTGTCACCTCTGTAGCCCCCTTGACCCAGCATGCTCATTCCTAATGCTTACAGTGCAGCTGGTAACAAAATTAGAAAAAAGTTGGATCCAGGAAATGATAGGAAGCATTGGCACAGAAAACAACCAGGAGCCTGCTATGAATCCCTCCCTCATTCCAGCTCTCCATCACACATACATCTCTAGTAATGTGTTTTGGTGGTTTTTTTGAATGGAATGAATTATCTGAAATGTTTCCTACAGTAGATTTCCTAGTTTAAATATTTTAAAATCAATTTAACTTCTTTCTACTTGAAGAACATGATCCCTGCATTATTAAAAACTTTCCTTGCTCTACTAATTTCTCTTTATTTCCTTATTTAGGTCATGGGTTTGGGATTTATTTCTTTACTTCCGCCCACCTTCTTTGTTTTAAATCTGACTCAAATGGAGCACTTAGGGAGAGAAAGATGATCGCATATTCTGTGTAGTCTCCCTCAAAGTTCATCAAAGAACTTGGTTAGTCATATCTTGCTCTTTGTCAAGAGTTAGCACACATTGTACTGACTGACAGCAGGTGCTGGAAGAACATATACAGGGAATAAGATTTGACCACTGCATTTATTCTTTGAGACCACTCACAAAACCATTTATCTAAAATAGCAAATCTATCTACAAAGCCTGTGAGAGAAGTCCTTAGAGTAAGAAGAGGGAGAAAAATTGCAGTTTCAGAAAGGCACAGAGGATCGCAGTGCTAATGCCAGCACCAAGAAGAACAGAGACTGGAACAATCATTTCATAATGACAGTTCACATTTTATTAACCTCTTAAAATGGTGTCCTTAACAGTTACAAACACCATGAACAATGGCCTTACAATCTTCCCTGTGGTGGAGCAGTTATGACCTGCTGTTGAAAAAGCTGCCTGTTTTCTTCATCCCAACAAACTGCCATTTGATTGTTCGAGCCAGGAAGACAAATCAGATGTTCCTGTGGTCTGTTTCTGACTTTGAGTGACTGAGGGAAAATCATTCGACCTCTCTGTGATGCAATTTCCTCATCTGTGGAAATTGGAGAATTCCTGTTCATGTGGAGAAACACCGTGGATGCAACTTTTGCAAAGTGTATTGTAAGCAGCAGAACAGGGAGCTACATTTCATGAATGTGAAGATTCATTCTGTGCAATGGCTAGTACCTTACCACTAACCAACCACGTTTGCCAGGTCCTCAAGTCTATCACCCAAACATGGACATAAAGGACACCTGGGGTGTCCATAAATGCTTTCCATAGGCTTACAAGCATTGGGCATGCTTCCAGAGCTGTTAAGAGACAAATTCAACTTCAATTGCATGTCCCAGATCTACCTTTGTAGGTCTTTTGCTGGCTCTTCTCTCCTGGGGACTTTGTCTTAGGAAAGGGCAAAATGTTCAGTTCTTTTGGGTTGTGTATGCTGTAACACAGAAGGACACACTGACCTCCAAACCCCATCTTTCAGCTGCAGAACTGTAAATATGTGTGGCTCAGGCTTCAGAAGTGGCTACAGAGTTAAAAGCTGGGGCTGGGTGCTAGGTGGTTATTTCTGTCACAGGCAATTATATTTGCAGTTGTGCATGGTCATGAAGAAAAATCAGAATTTATGCTTTGTGGCAAAGGAAAGCTTGTGGGACTCAGTTTCAAAAGACTTCTCAATGAATCGGTCACCTTCAGGGGCAACGCTGGCAGTTGCTGGTGGTGCATACTGAGCTGGGTAGGAAAGGAGGGTGTCTGTCTGACATACAACATGAAGGCAGTCAGTTTGGTGTAAAATAAGCACAGGGGAGATGAGCATCATTTACTGTTTGTGTATTGTATTGAGGGTCTGCCTTAACATCTTCTCTTGGTTAAAGAGAACAGCTCCTCAAACAGATGAAGGCTTCTCAAGTCCTGCGAATAATTACTCTAACACCTTCTCCATGGGAAGATACACACCCAGGGAGAGGTGCACCAGACAGTCCTCCCTGCCCCCGTGTGTATCTGGCTCACATAGCAGCAAGTAGGGGATCGTTGGCATTGTTTATTCAGCTGTTTTCCCCCATCACCACTGCAGCTTGCATCTAGCCCTAGTATCCCATGTCTTCTAACTGCTGACCAGCAACTGACAATTTTAACTGTTATTGCTAGGACCTCTTGAATCTGAAACAGCAATCCTGAATAGGAAAGCAGCCACAAAAGAGCAGATGAAAGTTTTCATGCAGAAAGGAAATGAATAATTGCTCTTGCATAAAAACAAAGCAAGCTATAAATCATACCTACAAGCCAAAAGAGGGAAATTGCAAAACAAAAAATACCCCCTGAAACAAACAAACCAAAATCTTGTGATCACCTGGAAGTACAGCCAACTCAAAGAACACAATGCAGCTCTTTACATTATTACCAACCGTTGCACTGCAAGAGGCACAAGTCAGAGGTAAGTCAACCTAAGCTGCCCATAGAAACTCAAGACAGTAGCAAAGAAAACAAGAGTTGCAGAGCCGCTTCAATCTTGTTGCATCTTTCCTCCATGTGCTGCAAGGGCAGGAATAAATTAATTACCTTTTATTGGCTTACCCATCTGATTGCAAATCCTAAACGGTCACTGCTGGTTTTCTACAGGTTAGTCTGGCCACTGTAAAGTGGATAACATGTATTATATACTCTCTAGTATATACCTTCTAGCTGTATATAACATGCATGCATATAACAAACATATATAGCAACATATCATATAGTTTCAGAGGCATCCATCTGAAATGTGACATCTTTGTGAAAATCTGTTGAGGGAGAAGGGTCAGTGTACCAAGGCACTGAGTATCAGGAAACGTTTCTCTCACACACTTCTGCAGAGGAAAACCCACCCAGTTCCATATAACCCTGGCAGTGCTTTATCAGACTTCTCCCCTTCACTTGTCCTTCTTTCTCTCTTTCTTTCTCTCATGATTTTGTCTGACTGTGGTGCTCTACTGACACTGGCTAACCTCTTAGCTCCCTTGTGTCCACTATTTGCTTCCACCAAACCACATTTAGTGCTGTTTTCTGCCCATAAGGACATCACAGTCTGACCCTTTGTGCTTATACTTCAGTTTGAGTTTTTATTAATTTGAATGAAAGATATATTTTACTTTCCATCTTATTGATCAGTTGTGTACAGTTCTTAGCTTGGGATAAAAAGATGTTTAATGAAAGCTGTGCTGCCTCCTCCCACACAGAGAGGGATGGAGTCAGTAATTGCACATGGCACTATATGCTTCTGCTATCCCTCGGTGACTACAGAGGTAAATCTAAACAGATACAGGTATTTATAACGATGCGGCCTATCCCTATTCAATGTTATTCAAGCAAACCAGTCTCCATCCATGGGCTTCTCCTTCTCACCAGCCTTCTTGGAGAGGCAATTTGGGGCAATATAGCCATGCTCTTCTGCTTCATGTGGAATTGATAGGCAGCTAAAATGGGTCAGCTCTTTACCACTAGGTTCATGGGTTCATCTTTTCTTCCACAGATGGGTCATTATATAATGGCTTTACTGCAGAGTAATGTATGATTACTATTCTTGAGACACTAAAAAAAAAATCAGATAATACTGCTTAGTCCTAAGCAGTCATCAGGCTTTGCTTCAATATGTTGGAAATCCTTTGCATAGCAGAAGCCTAGGACACATGTAAATATAATTTAGATTGTATCTGACATCAAAAATGGTAAAAGAAATCTTTTCATGAGGGTAGTGAGTCACAGAGGATTTACAAGTAAAGCTGTATATGATTTATTAGGAGGAAATTATTTTCCCACTCTCTTAAATGAGCACAGAAAGATCCTAGAGAGAAGCCAGTCCACCTAGGTGAGACAATACAGGCTACAGGAAGGCTTCCTAGAGGTCCAGAAGGGAAGGATGCTCAGGAGAGAGCTAGTTTTAGTAGGGCCATGACAGGAGAGACACGGGAGGACCTCAGTACCTCTGGGAGAAGCCTCAGCAGAGGTGGCATGTTAGGGCTGGAAAGGCAGCTGAGGAGGGCAGCAGTGGGCTCCGCTCCAAGGGTCTGCTCCCTCCTGTACCCCATGGGACTGAGTCTGTTCCACTAGGATTCACACCCGGAATAGGGCAGGGGTCCACATACTTATAAACAGCTCATCACCAGTAGTCAAGTATTGGTACCAATAGTCAAATACCGGTACCAATAGTCAAGTACCAATCAACCAAGTGCAGCAAACACTGTGCCTCAACAGCACGGTGCACACATAAAGGATGTGGAGAGAGAGGGGAGGCTTCTGCGTTACCGCTCTTCATTGCATGAGTCTAAAATTTAGAACCTCAGGCAAGAACTGTGGTTACCGAGAGCTGGTGTAGAGCTCATCCTGGTCGCAGCTGTAATGCAATCAGAAAATGGTATCTTTATCTGCGCCCAAATCCAAAGCTAATGTAATCAACAGAATTGCATATTTAACATGGGGCTATATTTGACCCTGTACTCTGCTACTGTCCCTTACTTGCTGAATGTCAGAGCGTGCTTGGAACTGTACAACTGGAAAAAAAAATATAATCCCTGTACTGATGATCTTACATTCACAGGACTGCTTTGTAGTACTGTAAGGATCTCTACAAAAGGTTTACTGCCTTAAACTACATGTAAGAAGAACTAATTTACCCAGGAGCTTTTGCATGAAGGCTGCAATAAGACCACAAGGCAGTCTTAGTTATCACCCTAAGTTCTCACCTTTTGTGAGTCTGAAAAACATTCACTTTTTGAGTTGAAAATGTTCATCTCTGCTTTCTGGCCACAAAAAAATTATTTTAGTGAGCTTTATCCCTTCAATTGTTATTATGGCAGAGTATAAAAAATATATCTTTTCTTGTGTTGTAAAATAAATTCTTGCAATGCTGTTGGTTTTTTTTAAGTTAAACAACAGCAAAAAACAGCTGAGCTCTAAGAAATAAAATCTGGCAAGGCCCCAGCTCAGCTCAGGATTGATCCTTCTGCCAGTCCTTGCTCAGGAAGATAATTTAGCATGGACAGCAAGTTGAGTATGTGCTCACATCCCCTTCAGGTCAGTGCTTAAGTTACAGTTAAGTATGTGATGAAGTGTTGTGTGGGATAGGGATGGTTTACTGAATTGTGACCCAGCTATATTTCTTGTCTGGAAAATAAAATGTCTAAGCAGGAGCTGAGGAAAAGCATTTCAAAACTAGCTTCTCAGGACACAGAAGAGACAGGCTAAATCTGCAGTGGCACACTTAAACACAGAGGGTCAGAGCCCTGATATCCAGAATACTGAGAGCAAGACTTGCCCCAAGTTCTCACTTGCAGGTCATCAAGTACCACAGCTGCAGAGTTTGGGAGGGGAAGAGGGAACATGGCTCCATTGTGTGAGGGATTCTGGCCCAGCACTGCCCACAAACGTTCCCAGAATCCAGGCAGACCAGGATGGACAGAGAATATTATTAGATGGTTTTTCCTCTTCAGAGCCTCCAGTCTTCCTCACCCCATTCAGCTGAGGGGGCTTTGTGATGGACCAGGGAGCCACTGATCTGCTCTTCAAGAACATTTTTACCCCAGGACCCTGCAGCTGCCCTGCAACCAGTTTAACTTCATCAGCTCTGCACTACTGAGAAATCACAAAACAATCCTAAATTACCGAAATGAAAACTCAACATTCACTGTGCAAATCTAACACTTCTGCTGCTGTTATGCCCCTTATCTCTATTTCCTTTTTAACACTTAGTACCAATAAATGACAACATTGTGCTAATGTCTCTCTCTTATTTGCATTTAAGAAATAGACCACATTGATATACTATTCATAAACACCAAAATACCTAGTTTTCTATTCGATTTTTTTCATGGAAGAAGACTCTTGAGGGCTTGTAGATGCTCTACTGGCAAGGTCTCCTTTCCCAGGCAAGCAATCTGTTTTAGGCTTGCTTCACTCCTGTATAGGGATTTGGAAATATTTTTGTCCATCTAATGTGAATTTCCAAATCATAGTGCTTTGTCTCAGTCTGTAAAATTCTACCTTCAGGATGGTGTGCTTCATTCAGAAACCACAAGTCGTGCTTAACAAGCTAAACATTGGACTTAATGTGAACTCGCTAACTAACGTGACCTAAGCAGAGGCAGCATCAGGTTGCCTCCTGAGCTGGCAGTAGGAGGTCACATTGTGAAGTTTGCAGAGCTCTGTAGAACAGAGACACATTAACTTGAGGTTCAGAGTACAGGGCAGCTGTATGAATGGAAACCTCTGATTAGAGGTTGCAAAAAAAAAGTTAATGTTTAGTCAGCTTATCTGCTGACAAAACATTGCCAAAGATCTTCCTTAGGTTCTGATTTCTAAATGGTACATAGCACGAGTTGGGTATCACAGTGCAATTTCAGCTGGGTCTTTCCAAGCTAAGCAAGAGCATAACAGATACACTGCCAAGTATATTTTGTTTAGCTTTAGCTTGTCTGTTTTTCAATTCTGTCCCCATCTTCAGTGTTCAATAATGCATACGAGGTATCTGCTTTTTCAACATCGGAATGAAATGGGGAGGGGGAAATGGTTTAAAACGTTTTAAATTGCTGAAACCTTGTGTGTGTGAGATTTCAAAATGGTAGATAAATAGTTCTGAGCAAATAAATTAAAACTCTGCTGAAGACTGTGCTGGGAGATGAGAGCGTGGGCTGCTGCAGCTAGCCCAGCAGCCTTCCGTGTGAACACTGGAGCTCCCTTTTGTGTTTGAATTGATAACAGTGCATTGCTGCCAGGGGATGCACAGCACCCTAACATTGAATTTTGGCACTTCCCCATCCATCTTGAAGGCAGCAGAGGAGCTGGAAGAGGCTGGAGCAATGCTGAAGGAGCGCAATGCTGTCTTCACCCCACCCCACGGCTGGAGTGACACAGTATGTTGTATATCTACAGTACACACATTGTGTGTCCCTGCTGGCAGCCACCACAGCAGCAGGTCTGGCAAGGGGACCCCGTTGCTGTGTCCTCGCTGTCACTCCTCTTTACAGCTTCTTCCAGGGTTTTCTTCACATCAAGGGCTGATCTGGGCCAGAGCCAGGGATGCAAGGCTAAGCACTTTCCCATGCTGTCCACTAAGCCACAGCACTAAGCCAAGGCATCAGAAACACTGCACAAAGCCATTTTGTGGCTATCAGGTTTTTACTGAGTCTCCAGTTACTGTCTTTTTTATTTTGCTGTCATCCCTTTTGCCTACCTCATGTTGCAGTTTTAGTCTTCCAGGATTCTTGCAGAAATGGAGCTGGCTTAAACACTTACCCATGTTGATTTGCAGAAATCACCTCTTGCTTCTGGATCAGTTGATTTGGTCTATCTTGCAGGGCTAAACAAGAAAGCAGGTTCATTCTGCTGATTTATGGGCATGGGAAACAAGTAAATACTATTTAACTTAAGTAGAAGGGGATTTGACTCCATCTATGTGCATTGTACCCAAAATTGCATCAGTGTGAGATTTCACAGAACAGATGTCAATGAATCAGGTCCCTTTTTGAACTGCCATTTCTGGTGTCACTGACAAAATTTTCTAGGGCAATGGCCATCCTTGGAAGCTGAGCACTCAGGAGGCCAGAAGAATTTTTAGGACTGTGGTTATTTCCTCTGGGCTATTTTTCAAGCACATCCCTGGGTACCAGCCCTGCTCAGTTGCTTCCATCTCTGCATCTATAAGGATGGACTTAAGCAGACTTCTGGTTCTGCTCTACCTGCTGGTTGATTTTTGTGTATGCAGGTGACAGCTGGAAGAACCACAAGGCAGCTTGTGGAGGTATGGCTGGTTTTGTGGGGTTTTGAGGGCAAAGGAGGCATGGCTGATTTTGCAGTTTTCCATGGGCAACTTGACAGAGCTTAGAGTGCCCACGTGTTGTTGTGAGTGTGAAGACTCTGCCAGTTTAGCTAGTGCCCTCCTACTGCTTCCCTATGCTCTCCCATCTGCCCAAGCCCACCTCTTTCTGCTACACTGCAGTCTCCCAAAGGGGGAACTGCCTTTGCTCTGCGGTTGCTCCGTGCTTGGCACTGTGGTTCCCCATGCACGACAAAGACTGTCAGCACCTGCAATAATAATATTAACAAACTACTACTGCTGCCATTGCTGGGGCAAGAGAAAGTGCAACTTAGGGGTCTTAACTTAACTAAATGGTCCAGCCTGCTGTGTCCAGTCATAGAAAGAGACATAATGAGAGCAAAGAAATAAGGTATGGCACTGTGGAGTTAATATGCTTATCTGGCCCGAGAACAATAGTGTCATGAGGCTTGACCAAGGTCTGCAGATGTCACAGCAGTACAAAGACACAATAGTTGTAACGGTGCACAAAAGCACTCTTCAAGAGGAAGACATCTTGTCCCCTGTCTCTGTGGAAGAAGGGGTTCCTTACAATCTGCTTCAGGTGGCATTAAAGGTATGAGCAAAGAGAGCTGTCAAGCTTAGCACATAATTTTTTTAAAAAATTGCTCTGTCTCTTTGTATGGGACTCATTATCTTGCTTTACTACATTAGGTGTAAGCCCACCACAGACATCACTATACTCACTACTTTGGTGATGGAAGTAAAACAAGAAGTAATGCTTTTGCCCCTTTTTCTAATGTAGAGATTGAACATTAAAAAATTAAATTAAGTTGATTCAAATTTAAGCAAATCAACTGGAAAAATAAACAAAGAAAGCCAATAAAGGAAATAAATACAGAGGAGAGACATACCAGATCCCAGAAAAATCCAAAAGGCCCTCTGAAAAGCAGTTTACAACATACAGATCCCTACATAACATAGCAATAATCTGTGGAAAATCAATAGTAGTCTAGCCATTTCCATTGCCATCTTCCTGAAGACTGTACATGTAGGTGACATGATTGACTGTGCCCTAGGGAAACATTGGGCACAAACATTTGCATTTGAAGCTAGATCCAGGATCTATGCTTGAGTCCCTGAATAACAAGGTTTGACTTTCAAATGTGCTGAGCCTCATTTGGACCTACTAGAGTAACCAGCATTGGAAAATGAGGACAGTTCCCACTAGAGTCAGTTGTGCTGTAGGGTGCAAAAGCTCAGCTCCTGCTTCTTATAAATGTAGGTCCTGGCTCTTCACTGCATTTTACCTGCGAGGTAGCCAGCTATCAAAACAGCTTTACCCAAACTTAATGTGTATGACAATAGGTCCAGTAGAAGGACTTTGTGCCTTGAAAAGTTTGGAAAAGTCTTTTTACATTTGAAACATCTAATTTAAGTGATTTTTAAATTAAAAATATTAACCATTTGCTATATCATGCTACGTAGGTACTATAGTAGCAGTTAGAGGGAGATTGCTGAGGACCCCTACACCAGCTCGACCCCACTGTTCATAGGGAGGTGGTGAGACAGCACAGCCAGAGGTGTGGGCATTTACAGCCAAGGGGATGCCTTCTGGAGGGCAGTGGGAAAGTGAAAGCAGATAGAAGATGACATATGACTTCTTCCAAAAGACAAAAATAGAAGAGGGAGGAAAAGTATATTTGAAATTGAAAGGCACTTTGAACAACATGATCTAGAAGGAAGGAGAGAAAGAGGATTTGGCTTGGCTTTCAGTATTTCAACTTTCTGCCTTGATATAAGATAGAGAAAAATTGTGAAAGCTTAAAAATTCCCACAGGTTGAGAAAAAAAAAAAATCTGCCCTTGTGTAGTTATTAACATCTCTGTGTCATGAACTCAGATCAATACCACTTGTCTGTAAGTTCTGGCTTTTTCACTCTTAATGCCTATCTTCCTTCTGGTCCAAACCTTACCCTCAAGCCTTCCCTGGGAGAAGAGGCCCAGGCAGTGGCAGATGAGGTGGAACGGGGAAGAGTGTGCCCTGCAAGCTGGCTGTGCTCAGCCCGTGCCCTGCAAACTGGCTGTGCTCAGCCCAGACCCACTTTGGCTATCACTAGAGGAGGTATTAGAGCTTCCTATAGGCAAATTTATGAAGGAGCTTCATATGCCTATGGATGATGAGTGGTGGTCAGTGCAAACAGATGCTTCTGCATCAGCTAGTGTTCAGGACTTCTCATAAAAATGCACTGTTGATGTGAGGCTCATCTCCAGGAGCACTGAATAAATTAAAGAGGAAGATATTAATGTTATTTAATTATACATCCTGTTGAATGTAAATTCCCCTTCAGTATATAAAGTTTTAAAACTATCTTTAGTAGGGATAGGATCTAAATCGGAAGTGATGCTGCTGGTATAATGATCTGATAAAATGAAAAATACAGAGTGTTTTATTTTTCTTGTCTTCAACAAGGACTTTTCTATAAATTAATGTAGCTACAGACCATGAGTCTTGTGCCACTTCAAGGATTTTCTTTACTGAAAAGGCTGTTTTATAACTCTCCACATAGTGGAATCAAGCAAAAGCTTAAGGCAACTGGCTGTGCTCAGTGTACGAGCATAAAACAAGAGCATGACAAAGCAGTAACTACTGAAGGTTAACAGGGGCTCAAGAGGACACTGGACAAGTACCCAGAAAAAACAAATAGGCAGAGGCGCTTCTAAGTCAGGATATCCCCTGAGCTGAAGTAGTAACAGAGTGCTAGGGGGAATATCATATGGCCTGCCACTCCCCTATGGACACTGCTCCCATTGATTTTCTGCAGCCTATCCTTAGCAAAAATAATTGTTTCCTCCCCTCATTCCCCCCCAAAAAAGAACAGAATCAGGGAGGATTAAGGGAAAGAAATGCAGGAGAAGAGCCAAGTGATCTCAGCACAGAATATGTTTCTGATTAAAGATGTTCTCCTGCAATATGGAAAACCAAGCTAAAAACCCTTCCTCACTGTTGGGTAAAGAACTCGAATCCTGAATCCACTGCAGTCAAGAGTGGGAACCCCATCTTTGGGCTACAAATTCTTTTACATGTGTGTTTTTCTCCTGTGATTTTCACAAGGAACATCAAATGCCTTCAGTAAATTTTCCTGCAGAAGTGGCAAATTGTGGTAATCATGAAACTTTCTGCTGGACATGAAAAAACATTTCTAGCACTCTTCCACTAGCGGTGGTCTGATACAACTGACCTCCCAGACAGAGGTAACTTGAATGAAGCTTTAAGTAACCTGGATTTCCCTTGTGAAACCACACCATGAGATTGCAGGCCTTCTGCATCTTCCTCACGTTGTCCAGGACAGATGCTGTGATTATGTTGTCCATGTCTCTCTTCCCTAGGAGTCTGAGCAGCAGTTTTTATTGCAAGCACATTAGAAGACTGGAATGAAAAATTCCACCCCTGCAATGCCATCAGGTCTGTTAGGAAAGTGGTTTATTTTAATTGCCTTTGAATTTTCCCACACATATCAGAAGTGACTACAAGGTCTTATGGTCAGCTGACTATGGCATCTCTGCTTTCCCAGCTTTTATTCCAGATTGGCTCGAACGTGTCCTGGAGAAAACTTCTGCTGTGATGTGACTGCTTTTACATATGAAGTTGTCACAGTCCACTCATGCCATCTCACCAGTCTTCAGAGGCAGGTCATGCCTCGCTCTGATTGTTCACCCTCCCAACAGAATGACTGACATGAACACATTTGTTGTTTTACGTAGCTTGTTCTCAGACTTTTTCTAACCTCTGTCTTGAAGGTGGCTCCTAACTACCTCATGTTTTCTGTGTCATTCAGTTGCCTATATTTCTTTCAAGTTGATGACATCGTATTTTTGGTGAACTGCGGTGCTTCATGTTACAATGTCCCTTTGGAAAAGAAGTCAGGTAGGTACATCTCAGTCTCCTGAAGCATATATTTAAATGCCAGCTCTGCAATATCAGTAGCATGTGATGAAAGCTTCCAGAAGCTCATAGTGATGGCTTTTTAAAAAGCTGCCTGGTCATTCATGGTCACCTTCTCTTTGAAGGTTTCCCATGCTTGGACACACTGGATTTATTTCCCATGTACTTTTCACATGTACACGGTCCTGCAAGGCCCTGTTTCAGTGTGGCCTTCAATACAGAAGCCACCTACTGCCACTTCTGCAGCCTCTGTCACATCTTTCTGTACACATACAAATATTTTGGGATGGGTAGGCAGTCTCTGAGGTATGGGATAGCTATGCCATGTTCACGTAATCATACATCACATTAGTGTAACAGTAATCATGACAGTTTACTTAGACCTAAAGGTTCTGGGGGAGAAATGTGTAGGTAGTCTACCAATGTTAATAGTCCGTAAACTGACTGAATCCCTTTAGTATGAATATGTGTTTTATTGCTTCTGCCTTCTGAAGGCCAGGTCACGGACCTTGCACAGTCAGTAGACCCCTGCATGTGACACCACTTCCAACTGCAGACCTGCATCCCTGGATGGTCCCAGAAGAAGTGGGGATTTCTGCCATGATTTGCTGCAGCCTTCCCCAAGCTGTCGTTGTATCTGTGCCACGAGAACATCATCCACTATGATGTGACTTCCTAAGAATCTTGTTTGTACATCTTTCTGGTAACACTGGAAGTCTTGCCCTTAGTTTTTACCCCAAATGTCATTCTTTGCCATTTCTATCAACCTGATGACATCCCAAATATGGCGAAGTAGGTCTGATGACATTTATTAATATCTATTGTTGTCACTGGTTGCCAACATGTTTTGCTAATGTCAAGTCAGTTTATATTTCTCCTTTTGCGGGCCTTTGATGTTGAGCTCTTTTTAGTGCTTTGTTTGAAGCACTAAGGGTCTCTGGCAAATAGCTTGCCTGGTTTCCAGGCAAGTACCATGCTACTCATCCAACTCTTGGCTTCTGTGACAATATGATCTCCTTTTCCGTTCTCTTTGCAGCTCCCATTGTTAGTTGTTTTGTTCTTGTAATGGAATTGATTTTCTGGGAGTCAGCTCCTATAATAGCCAAACTGTTTTATCTATTATCACATGTAACAAGTCTGGAAGACATCCTGGTCCATCAAAAAAAAAACCCAACCATAATGGTAATTTACTAGCCTTCTGGCTGCCTTGATGGAACAGAAGATTTAATTCTTCCTGCTACACCTTCAGTTTGCTGTTTGTCTATGAGAGGGACATTTATTTTGTCTTCGGGGTTGTGAGGGTCATATATTTCAATAAAAGCAGAAGCTTCTTTGTTGTCCTTGTTCCCTACCTGAAATCCCAGCTTTCCTCTTTCCCTGTACCATGCTTTTAAGTTACACTATGTTTCTGGTTTTGTGAGCATGCCATCATATGATTTTAATTTGCTTTGTTTTGCTGCAATTTCACTTTCTTTCCTTGCAAAAGACTCAGGGTGCCTTTGTGACTTAAAACACAGAGCCATGTCCCAGTGTCTGTTTGGCTTTTGGCTTCTAGTTTATTCGTGGCTTCTGCCCTTCTCTTGCATCTGGTACTCCACCAAGCATTACAGACGTCTTCTGTTCATTTGTGTGTTTTGTGGTTGGTAGTTTCCTTTGCTGTTTTGTGCTGCGCTGAGCTCATGTATGTGCAAGTACTCACCCCTTGGATGCCGGCTTGTTACTGTGATTGTGTTCCTTTGTTTCCCTTGCTTGTACACTTTTTCACCATGGCATTCAGAGTGTTTCCTCCGTAGTTTGTCTCCTCTGTATTTAGCCATGCTTTCCCTGTTTATGCCACTACATTTTCTGGCAGCAGCCCCTTTTTTCTATCCCATCTTTGCTCTGTCTTTGAATGGAAGATCGCCCGTTAGCCTTGCCCAAGACTGTCATTCTTGGTGGAGTTACATGGCTGCTTGGGTCATTCTCCTTCGAATGCCATTGCCTTTCATCATGATAATGAATCTAGTCCAAACTGCTTCACCTTTTATGAGCTGCTTCGTGCTCAGGCCAGTCCTTTTGCATGCATTGTAATTTGATCAGTCTCTTGTTCTCTCTGTGAGTACTCCAGCTGAAAAGATAGATTATTGTTTTATGTCTCTGGGGTGTTGAGTATGCTTTTTGAGCATTTCTAGGGTTTTGGATGGATCCTCCTAGCCTGCCACTGCTGGATGCTGCTGATGAAGGTGATGACCTTTCCCACCATGCTAATATTATAGGTAGTTCTTAATTTTGCTTTCTTTTTTTAGCCAGGCTCTTGCAATCTTCTAGTTGTTCCAGCACAATCAAATGAAAATAGTTTTGCCCAAACAATTCATAAATTCTTTGCTTTTCAAGAGCATCTGCTTGGGAACAGGAAATTGGTCGCTACCACAAGAACCATTTTCTTTGTCTGAGGAGGCTTGCTTGCACTGTTGGGAGCACTTTGGAGTTTTTTTGCTTTTTCTGTCCCTGATTTGTGTACTCTATTGGGAAGTCTTCTGTCATTGTCAGCTGTATTTTCTTGAAAAATGGCTATGCCTGAATAAGGACCACAGTCCCCTTCTTCTCCCTCAACTGAGGGACTGAGTGCCAAATTGCTATAGCTTTATAAAGAGAATGAAAAATGACTGCACCATCTTCTCTTATGACAAAATCTACGGGGAAAATTGCAGGTGTTATTCCAAACACTAAAGTAAGCTCCAACCCCAACCTGCTCATAACTGGGCAGTTCTGTGCTGTCAATAATTTAACAATGCCTCACAAGCAAACAGTTTTGCCTCTTTACCTACAGTATAGCCCATGTACCAGCTGTCTGTACAGTCTATATTACAAATACGGGAGACAACATTACACAACAGGTTTATCCACAGTCCTATAGCTAGAAGTGCTATGCATTGTGCTTAGAAGTATGCGAAGTGTAATAAGAAACCAGTATAAAGTGTATCTGTCTGATATGAGGGGGAGCAAAAGGCAGAGAGCATTCCGTAAGAAATGCTTCCCACTTTGTGGGAAATTGTTCCATTTCCATGACAAAAATAAGTTTTACACAAATTCTTTCCCAAATCTCTATGATAAATCATGTTGTGATTAGAGTGATGTAGTCACATTCATGTAACACTGGGAATTCCTCCTACATTTCATCTGGGGAGCAAAACATTAAAGATGCCATGCTGCCATGCGTGTGTGGTGTGACATTCCTAAAGTGCAGGGTATGAATAGCTATTGAACAACATAAAACGCCTTGTGCTTGAGCTGTTGTAGGGTGCTCCTGCTTCCCTGAAGACAGCAGCCTCAAGGATCCGAAGAAATCAGACAAGTTCCATGGAATAAACAACTCAACAGAGCCTCTCAGAGCAACACTCCAGCTCTTTTGCCTGTATTAAACCTCAAGTACCGACAATCTCCCATGTGCTCTGCACATAACTCTGTGACCACACTCATTTTCTTGTAGGGCTGAACTCCTCAACATCTGACAGCAGCCCTAGCCCTTCAGCTAAACTTGACTGTAATCTGGTGTAATCTTGCTGGTTGCTAGTGAATCAGCCCCCTTGGGCAGGCTTCCTACACGCCATCTAAGCCTGGTGAGCAGATAAGCATGTTTATGGGATACTGAAGCATACAGCTGCCTACTCCAACAGAGAGGTTTTCTCAGTTGGTTAGTATTTGGTTTAAGTTAATATTATTTTGATTATTTATGTCATGGCACTGTTGGCACAGCTGCTCAGGAAGGAGAAAGTGGGATAACAGCTTCCCACCAACTTCCATCATCCTTGTCAGAGCAAAGACATGGTGGAACAAACCTTACCCAGCCTCAAGAGACTGCTCATTCACCTCATGCTGGAGACCCTTGACACTCTCCCTCTGCTTAACAGCAGGAAAAAACATTGTGATATTCAGGGCATGCACTTCTATGCCTGTAAAATTTTCTCTGTAGTCTATAGTCTGGATTACAAATGCGAGGCAAATTATAATAATATGTCTACTGCTTTTAGGTATTGATCCCTCAATCTACCCTGTAAAGAAAATTACAATTACTGTAAAGAATATTGGAGATTACAGCTAAGCCTCAGGAGCCTTCCAGCTGCAGACTGGGAGACGGGTTTATCTTCTGACTCATAACCCAAACAAGCTCCTGAATGTGCATTGTACATGGGAATAGATGAGAATGCTCTGGAGGAACAGAGCCAGGAAGAACAGTACTGAAGGTAGATAATGTCAGACCAATTCTGGTAATAAAGGCTAATTAGTAAATCAGCAATGGAGTGTTTCAATAATGAAGGCTGCATTGCATCAGAAAAAGGAAAGACAGAGTGTACCACATGTCTGAGGGGATGGAAAAACCCTGAAGGGGTGAGGTCAGCACGACTGAAGAGCTACCTTTACTTAACTGTTGAAGGGCTGGGTATGAGACCCATCGCAGACACTTATGGTTTTATTCACTCAGTATTTTTTTACTGCTGAAGGCCAAAAAGATTCCAGGTGGAGTTCAAATGGAAAGGGAAGAGCTGAATGATGTTCATCATGAAAAGGACATAGGTGGTCTTAGATGAAGGTTTAGACTGAAAGCTAATGTCCCAGCAAAACCTCTAGCCTCGCTGAAAAAAGATTTTTCAAGACAAAAGTGAAAGGTCATTTAAGTGTTTGACAATGTAAGTATACTATGTTCTGTTGCAGTGAAGAGGAGAAATATTAATATCATTGTTTGAAGAAAGATGAATTATGAATTATACAAGTCATACCATAGGTCCATATCAGATTTGGTATCAAACATTATTGAGAGTAAAAATGTAGTACTATAAGAGTATTTCCCACAAGAGTAAAAGCGAACAAAGGAATAATTAACAAGTGTATGTCATTTATGTTTGCCTTTGCATGTCAACAGGCCTGACTTTTCACAGTGAAAAGGTGTGGAAGTGAGAACAGCAACAATTCTTTTGCTTTAGATTGCAGTGGCATTTTTATGAAGCCCCCACATGTGAGCCCTCCCTGTGAGGGCTGAGATGCAGCTGCTCAGACCTGTGGCTGTAAAGTAAGAATGAAAGACAATATGTAGTCTTCTGTTAAGAGGTGACTGACTCCTCAGTACCTGTGGAATTACAGAGACCTCAGTGAGGAGAGGCTGATTGCCCTGTGGCATGATCTGCTGTGAGCACTTGCAGCACTACAGACATGACAGTGGTGCACAGCACCGTGTAGGGACTCAGCACTGTGGGGTCCCCAGCCCAGAGACAACGGTGGTTCTTTCTTCTCACCCTTCATGTCATTGCCACTGGCATGGTAGCTACAGGTCCTGCTTCTAGATCAGGATCCCAGTGACTGAGCAAGGCTCTGGCCTAATGAAGAGCAAAAGACTATCCCTTCCCCTAAGAATTTCTATTTCTTTTTCATCAGAAATGCAGGCTAGAAAACCCTGCAGAGTAGGGAGACCAGCATGAGTGGAGAGGTAATGAAACGGTGAGATTATGTAGGGAAAAAAAACCTCAGTGTGAACAGGTGGGAGTGACAGGATTTCAAGACAGCCTTTTCAAAGCGCTTTGGTTTTTGTTTGCTTTTATTAACACCTAGGTAACATCAATTGTTAATTAACAGATGAAATAAGAAAGCTTTTGTTAAAAAATCCAGAGTCTTCATTCCTTTTCACTCAGACCACTAAATGCTCCTGAGACTTCCCCTTCTGCTCCAGTGAACCCAGAAGATCAGAATGCCACTTCCAGTACTTTTAGTACAGCAAACCTGCAGACCCTCTTTTAGCTACCTCCTGTCTCTCCTCCCTCTCTCCTGCTTGTAATGATGCTACAAAAATGGCATTTCCCCCCAAATTTATAGGGCAGTTCAGGCCATTATAAATCAAATAGATGCTATCTACAGCAGTCTTGGTGTGCATTTTTGTTACAAAATGGGAACTGGTTAGACGCATATTTAACAGAGAACATGAATCTGGAGGGATTATTTTACAGTATTGATCTGATGTTGATCTGTAATAGAGTTGGCAGGGAGGGTTTTTTTGATTAAAGATTTGGGGGGAAAATTGATGATTTTTTGACACATGAACACTGTCCTGATCTTAGCAGTCTAAACTCTTCTTTCAAATAACTAGTGTGGAGAAAAGGCATTATTCCCATCTTGCAAAGGGACAAGCAAGATCTTGATGGCAGAGCCTTTCTTTCCGAGTTTCCAGGGATGAGGGTATTTGTCTGGGCAGCAGCTGACCTAGCCACCTACAGGCTCCTGACTGTGATGGGTGCTCCAGCCTGGACCCCGGGGCACTCCAGCTGTGAGCGCATCCTGTTCTTGGGCCTTTCTGAGGAGGTGCTCAGTAGCAGGTGAAAGCAGGTGATACGGTGACCAGTGTCTCTGCCTCGTTACCACACATACTTTGTGTTCAGTATGCTCAGGGTATGTGTGTGACAATGAGCTGCGAAGTGGAATAAGTAGGAGGATGTAAATTTTGTGAATTCCAGGAAGACTTAGTCATGAGCTTCTCCCTGGACAGCACTATCATTTGGATGTCTACCCGCTAGCAAAAAAAAAGGCACAGATTTAGAAGCTTTTATTGGAAAATCGGATTCAGAAGAACTTACCCTGTCAAATCACAAGTCGTGAGTAATGGTGGTGCCTGACAGTTGAGTTCTGATGCTTACAGAAACATTTAGGCTACATCTATGCAGCCTTCATGATCCATGAAGAGAACCTGGGGCCTCCAATCAGGTGGTGAGGGATAACTCATGCTCACACTCTTCATGATCAGCCCCCCTGGAGCAGACCAACTGCAGCAAAACTCAGAACAAACCTTGTCGCAGTCCAAGTCCCAGAGCCCTTCACATTCCTTCACCAATGTGCCCCGTAGCTTCACTCCTTACTGTCGGTGCTGCGCTCTGCGCAGGGCCACAATACAGCACACCAAAAAAAAGGCAGCACACCTTCATCATTACTACCTGGCAAAGATGACCCTCAGCCTGTTCCTGCCCTGCTTGCACCCATGGCTTCTCAGCACGTGATGGCAGAAGCACTTCACTTGGATGGTCTCAGCCCCGGGGAGCCCAGCTGAGATGGGGCAGGCTTGGGTGACGGGTACCACCAGATAGGGTGCAACTCTGGCTCCTAGATCTGCAGACCACGCTTGCTTTTAGCTTTCCCCAACACAGCCCCACTTGCTAAACAAGTTTTCAATTGCAACCTATGGCAGTCCTTCTCCTGTATTGGGAAGGTTTGGGGTTATGGACACCAGTGTCTGTCACTGTTGGGACTAAGCATGTGAGATTGCCAACCCAGGATGCAAAATTTAGAAAGAGGGAAGGCCACGTCTAAGGTGCCTTGCTGGGAGCTGGGAGCCCCCTTGGAGCCACACTTCAAAGCCACTCCTGTAGAAGAGGTGTCAGACTTAACAGAGCCATTGATTTAAGGATTGAAAAAATCCATTGTGGTCACACAGGTGATAGATGTTTGCAATGCCACTCTGCAGAGTCTGTGCACCCACATGGTCCACACTGCACAGTCGGGGTTACCCATTTTTGGGGAGGAGCTGCTGATAAGCTCCATGTCCATGCTCCAGCCAGTGGGCCACAGCAGGAGAGTGCTCACTAGTTTATACAAGCTCAGTCACAAGGTCCATCCACGGACCTGCCTCTCAGATGGGAGGCAAGAGCCTGTTGCCACCTGAGCATGTGTAATGGCCCTAGCAACAAATAACCCCTGAGCCTGACTCACCCAAAGTCAGCTCTTGCCTGCTCCCTCTGGATCACCATCTCCTCAGGGTCATGAGGGATGAAGATCCAACAGTGAGGTAGCCCTTCCTCTGGTTCTTCCTCCTTGGTCCTGAGAGTCAAGGACACAGAGATGGCAGTTGGGCTTCCTGGTCTGTTGGCCTTGAGACACAGCCCCAGTCCCAGACCAGTGGGACATTGAACATGGTACAGGAGAGGCGGGCCAGTGAAGACCTCCTCACCAAGACTCAGTGCTTCTTGCACATTTACATGAAGTTGCACCAGACCTTTTGGTGGTATATCTAGGCTGGGAAAAGGCTGGATTCAACTTCTGAAATGCAAGCTGGCACAGCTCAGCACAGTGGTTGTATCTTGTTGTGCCAAGCTGCTGTGCCACCTGGTGGGAGTTGCCTGGTCAATAGAGTCTAGAGGGCATCCTGGATGCCTTTGACCTCTTCAGTCCCAGCCTGCCCCCTATGCCCCTGCAACGTGTTTGTTGTTCTTAGTGTACCAATTCAAGATAAGACAGATATATTTACAGAAAGAACCATGACAACCCATGAGCATGGTGGTTTTATCTCAGGAAAGAAGCAGTGTGTCATGCACACGTGAGATGTGGGGGAGCCCAAGACTTACGTAGATAATGTTGAAAGACTGGTGGGCTGAGCAGTGAACCCTTGCACATCCTTGTTGGCTGCGTGGAGCAGATCCTGGAACGAAGTCCTAATCCACAAGTTCCAGGTTTCCTCTCAGGAGGAATTAGTTGGTCCACGACACAAAGCAGCTCAGGAGCAAAGCAGCATATATTCGGGCTGGGCAATCATTACAGCAGGGCTGGAGGTACCAAGGTCCAGAGGAACCCATGGAGAAGTGCCTTCTTCAGTACTCCTCATCCCCCTTGAAAATCTAGAGTCGCCAGTCCCTCACAAGCTAGCAATGCCTTAATTGGAAAAAAAGTTTAGGTATTCCTGCTTTGACCATACTTGTGTGAGGAGTGGGATGGAAATATTCCTTTTAAAAATGACCCCAAGACGATGTACATATATGGTGTCCTTGTCCTGGAGAGTTAGCAGAAGTGCTGCCCCCCTCCCTGCACCGTGTTCAGCTGGGGATTTCCAGGAGGACAGAGAGCTTCCCTTTCAGTCTCTCTGGTGAGTCCTCCCAGTGAGTTCATAGTTTCCCCCCTGACTCAGCTGCATTCCTGCCACCCACCCGGCTGGGACCAGGGGCACTCATTAACCCCCTCTGCGCCTCCAGGTGACACTGGGGTGGCTCAGCAGAGGTACTGCTTAACTAACTAACTGTCCAGGCTTTCTGTCACTTGATTAAATTCCCAGAAATCCAGGTGGCCAGCATAGCCTGACTGAACATGCCACTAACCACAGATCCTCCCCGAGGCCACTTGCCATCCCCTGCTCCTTAGTTTCCTATAATTAAATACCCTATCTAATTTCTTCTCATTGTTTCAATCACAGAATTGAGAACTGCCCTAGAGTGAAGTAGCTGTACCTGAAGACTATCCAATGCTGCACAGCAAGCTGCCTTTCTCCCATGTTAACTAAAACAGGCTCGTGCTTTCAGCAAACCATTTTCTGACACTATACGCTTGGCTGTATTTGTTATATTGAAGGATATTATTCAGAAACACATACTGTATGTGCCAACCATTACATTTTAAAACAAAGCAAGTACAAGGTATTCAAATGCAAGAACAATAACTTTTTTAAAGAAGAAAGCCAGCTGGAAAATAGTATTTGCAATTAAAGGACTTGTGGTAAAACTGAGCTGCTGGGTGGAAAGTGCAGATGGAGTTATTATTGAGCCAATTTGCCAGCATGACGTGAAGGGGTCATAGCACTTTATCATAGAGAAGAGAGATAAAACTGGGATCTTGATTACATGGTGCTCATCAGTTTTGATGTATAAATAATAGTTATTTTTCTTAGGTGAAGTCAGTAGGGTTTTTTAGTGACTTTTCCTTTGTTTCTGGGAGAAACTACATCTTGGCCTAGGCTGTAATTTTGATTTCAAATGTGCTAAGGTGAGGTAGTGCATGCATCACTGTTGTTACCTGGAATAGGCACTGCTTAATGCACAACTTTCACCACGGGAAGGACAGTAAAGGGGGAATGCTGTTCTGTGGTGCACCAGAGGACATACTGCATTACTGCAATCACTACAAAGTGGCAAATGTTATTTTAATGATGCCCAGCTTGGTAGTTTCCCAAGGGTGAAATCAATATCTTGATGGTTAAACTGAAGCTGCTGTCACTCTTACTGTTACTGAAGCTACTATTACTAAGAACATATGTATGACCTCATTGACCATACTCAGAAGATTGAACTGAGAAAGGGAAATCTCCTTGTTGAAAGGCTACGGATATCCAAATTCATCTGCAATATGGAAAAGACATGTTAATTTAGATAGTGGTAGAAAACAGCAACAAAGTAGAGATAGCTAAATGTTCATTACAGGCAAGGTTCCTTCTGCTGCTTTTGAGCACAAGCAGTAAAAGGTCACGCTGCCTTTAATTGAATTGCTTTGTATTGTGCTAATCTACCTAATGTCCTGTTTACAAATATAGCATCATCTTAAGCATTTTGTGCCATGTGGGCTAACATTCAAATTGTGCTCTTTATTGCACTTGCGTTTTTTATAATTTACTGTGGTATCAGAAAACTGTGGGTCCATTTATAGCTTTAGATTCCCGTGAATGGACTATTTGTTACTGAATTCTTTCCTAAAGTCTTATATTTATGTCACATCTTCAGAATTTTTACTTGCAAAAACCCTGTTCCATTTGAATCTGGTGGAGACCTCTTGCAGCTGATGCTAGGTACTTTACTTCTAAGAGTGCAGTTTTGTTCCTTCAGCTCAAAGCAGGGATTATACTTACAAAGTGCTTTCAGAAACATGCATCAGTTGCACTTTGACTGGCTGCCCAGAGAAGTGAGTGTCATGTTGTGAGTTGGGAGGGGATTGTTTCTGATTTATTTATTAATTTTTACAAAATATAGCCTTAGGAACAGTGTTGGTTTTGCAGTTTTCTATCTGTTTTGCTCCTTCTTGTTCTTCTTAAACTTTGCACTTCACTCTTATGGAATTCCCTGGCACTGAGGATGTGAAGATAGCCAATACTTCTGTAGTGAGCAACACACTGGTTAACGTCCATATGAAAGTCAGGGTCCCACAGAAGTTCTATCTAGGTAGAATGACATGGCAGCGTAGGGAAATCCTGCAGGAATGTGCTGCTAACCTTGGTGTGTGATCATCTCTGAAGAATGAGGCCTCATGGGCAGAGGCTACAGTGCTCTTCCCTTCTGTGAGGTGCACTCAATTTTGTTCTTAAGTTACCACTGTCACTTTAGCAGTCTCAACATCAGTTTTTGCCCGAGATTTTCCCTAAGGACTCATCAGATTTTCCACTTCACAAGAAAGAAGATGCCTCCAGCCGCCGATAATCTAACATGTGTCATGGTTTAACCCCAGCCAGCAACTAAGCACCACACAGCCGCTTACTCGCCCCCCCACACACACACACCCAGTGGGATGGGGGAGAAAATCAGGAAAAGAAGTAAAACTTCTGGGTTGAGATAACAAAGGTTTAATAGAACAGAAAAGAAGAAACTAATAATGATAACACTAATAAAATGACAACAGCACTAATAAAAGGATTGGAATGTACAAATGATGCGCAGGGCAATTGCTCACCACCCGCCGATCGACACCCAGCTAGTCCCCGAGCGGCAATCCCCCACCCCCACTCCCCCCAGTTCATATACTAGACGTGACACCACATGGTATGGAATACCCCGTTGGCCAGTTTGGGTCAGCTGCCCTGGCTGTGTCCCTTCCCAACTGCTTGTGTCCCTCCAGCTTTCTCGCTGGCTGGGCTTGAGAAGCTGAAAAATCCTTGACTTTAGACCAAACACTACTTAGCAACAACTGAAAACATCAGTGTTATCAACATTCTTCGCATACTGAACTCAAAACATAGCACTGTGCCAGCTACTAGGAAGACAATTAACTCTATCCCAGCTGACATCAGGACAACATGGCATCTTGTTCCAAGCCCATGTAAGTGAATGGCAATGCTTCAACAGTTTGCCACCTTAGGGGAAATTAGTCTGGTCAGGTATGTTGTCAAAAAAAAGCAGGAAACCTACAACTGAGACTAGCTAATGAACAAACTGCTTAGTAAGAATATTTTTACAATTACTTATATCTGTACTACAGTACTTAATGTTAAAAGGTGGAAAATCTTTATAGTTCAGCAGAGAAAAAACAAACTTGCTCCAGCATCCTTTGATAGGAGTAGACAGACATCAATCTTTGAGTAAGGCCCTCCATTCTGGTGTTCATTACTTAGGTTACATTAGGAGTAACTCATTAAACTGGCTTTGGGTTGACACTGTAATGATGAGGGTCATGGCCAAGTCTTAATTTTTTTTTAAGGTTTTATTTCATGGTCATTAAGAGCTGGGAAAAATAACTTTGTCAGTGTCTATACAGTTATTCTTGCAGGGTGGAATATCTTATCAATCAATTGCCATATGCTGCTTAGCAAACCAGCTTTCACCAAAAGGTAATGTATTTGTAGGAGTCCTTCATTTGCCACTAGAAATTCGCTATTGAGAGGGTGGTGCTTGATTCACAAATGAGGAGGTAAATTTGAGCTGTTCATGGACGGTATTTTGTTCAAACAAGGAAGGTGGGAAGGTGAGTAGGTGGTACAGACAGGTGCCAACTCACTATTCAGACAGGTAAGATGGTATCATCATTTTATAATCATTTATTTCTAAAACATGGAACTTGGATTAAAAAAACAACCAAACAAACAAACAAACAAAAACCCAACCAATAAAACAGAAAAAAACAACCAAACCTTCACCAAACCAGACAGAAGAAAAAAACCAAGAAAAGAACCCAAACTACACAGCTATGAAAGTTGCAGCACACAAATCTTGCAGATTTTTAAGAATAAGCAGTTTTATTAGGAAACATGAGAAGGGATAAATGATTTTCTAGAGCGCTGTTTGATAACTGCATTATTGTACATTTATTGGCTGAATGGTGACTGGTTTGAAATCACAGCAATGCCACTACAGCTCTAATGTACAGGTCTTGATAGGTATTGTCCTTGGCTCACTGAAGTTGGTAGCATTTTGCTGCAATTCTCTTTGCAACAAAAATCATGCTCTACAGTGTTAAGTTCCAAATAACTGGCAACAAAATCCACGTAAGCATCCAGATGAACTTCTCTAAGTGTTTTTCAAATGGAAACTTTTAAAAAAACATCAATAGTCATAGGCAATAGTTAAAGTGACAATACAGAAGTTGAAAATGGAGCTGGTATATGAAAAATAGTTGTAACATTGTTTGAACTGCAACACGTATTCAACCATTGGTAATAGATACAGAACATCATCCAAAAAATAATTTTAAGAAAAGCTTTCTTTTGCTGGAATTCACTGCTGCACCATGCTTAAAATGCATGTTTTGTAAACAATTTGCATTGTCATCTAAAACCCACTGTTTTGTTGACAGACACAGGAGTTTGACGTGTGGAAGGCAGTTCAGCCTCACTCAGTGAGAACTCAAAATGCAAGTCACTCCAGCTCAAAATCAAAAGCACTCACTCCATCTGCAAGTGTGTGTGTGTACTCCGTTGACTGTTCAAAAAATATAAGATCTGTTTTAATAAAATAATAATTATAATACAGAACTCCCAAACCAAATGCCAATGTTCCTCTGAGTGACAAGGAAAGCAAATATTTCATTAAGCATTATGCAAGCAGAAACAAACCTGAATTACCTCTTGATCATAGGATGATCACAAAAATGAGGAAAGACCATCTTCATACCATCTAGTGAATTTATCAGGTAACAACTGATTAGAGGCTTTTGGTCTAAAAGCTTTTTCCATTTGAAAATGTCTTTTTTTTTCCATAAAAAGCTTAAAGAGTAGCAAAATTCAGCAGAGGGAAAACACTTTGAAACAAAATTTGATGATCTTCCAAATAACATTTTCGAGACAGAATTCATTTGGAATGCAATTATCTTGTTAACTGAAGATTTTAAAACCTTTTTTATTGCTTTACTTCTGTATTTCTTCACAAGTCAGTAGTTGTACATAATGTTATGCAACAAAGCACATATGCAAATAAATGAAAAGATACACAATTTAGAAAGAATAAATATTGTAATAAAAATATTTAATTTAGGATTCACAGTTCAGAGGTTATTTGAGCATATTTGTATTTCTGAAAAGAAATGAAAATAAATTTTGGCTGTAGAAGTTTCTAAGAAGAAGCTGAATTTCCATAGCTCTTGGTTAAGCTGCTCCCGCAGTTCCCAGGGGACAGCACATTCACTGAGCTCTCTCTTTCTCAGCACCGCAAACCCACACAGAGGAAAAGAGCAATGTCTGAAAACTTGTTCACGTTTGAAAACTCGTGTATATTCAGTCACCTCTGACTTCCATACTCACTTTCCAGAGGCACTCACACATTTTGAGTGTTAATGTCATGAATACTGAGGGAACCAGATGGTCACATTAACCATCACTCACCTCTCTGTAAATGTTAGAAATGTCAATTACAACTGAAGTACTTGTAAATAGGGAAATAATGTGAAAAGCTTTTTTCTTAGGACTCAGAAGGATTTTCTGTGGATCTGATGGCTTTATACAATTGGCAGTGTTTTGTGAGCCATTGGGTCCTCACATGGGGCCTGTCGATTTGTTGGGCAGTAACAAAATGATGGCTAACATGAGCTGAGTGGGTGTGGGTGACAGGCAATAAATCTCTGTAGGGAAGTTTGACACATGTGTACCTGGCAAGTCTACTGTAATTAATGTTAATAAAAACAAAAATCACCAAACTACTTAATCTGTAAGGTTTGTATGGGCAGTAAAAATCTGAAGTCTTTTTCTCTCTGGCTCTCAGCTGAAGCCCTAGTACATCATGACTACTACAGGGAAAAGAAGTATCATAATTGAAATACAATATTCACAACTTGAATAATCTGTTCTTGCTGTTTATTTGAAGTTTAGATTCTCTTCTCTGAAATTACTTGTTTAAAAACTGGACCATCATGTATAAACTATTTTTGATGTGTAAGTGTGAACAGTTTTGTAACGCTAAATAAGCCTACCAATTACTCCCTGGACAAAACAGCTGAAAGTAATTTTCCATGTATTTCAGTACTTGCTGTCTGCTCCATTACACATCACTGCATTAAGCAATGTGACTTCTGAGATCTTGATGTGTTAATAATCACATGCAAGGGAAAAAACCTACAACCACTGCAGTGGGTTGACCCTGGCCAACAGCCAAACACCCACCCAGATGCTCTCTCACTCCCCTCTCCCACAAGATGCGGAGAAACAGAAGGTGAGGAGACTCGTGGATCAAGATAATTACTTATATTGTTTTATGGAAAGCAAAAGCCACATGCACAAGCAAAGCAAAAGAGGAATTCATTCACTACTTCCCACTGGCAGAGGGATGTCCTGCCACTTCCCAGAAAGCAGGACCTCAGCAGGTGTAGAGGTTGCTGGGGGAGACAAA
Source organism: Haliaeetus albicilla (assembly GCF_947461875.1). Lineage (NCBI taxonomy): Eukaryota > Metazoa > Chordata > Aves > Accipitriformes > Accipitridae > Haliaeetus > Haliaeetus albicilla. The sequence goes on from NC_091516.1 coordinate 12,039,709, forward strand.
CTCCATAACCACGACCATCCCCCTTTCCTCCTCTCCCTGAGTATTTATTCCTCAGCATGATGTCATATGGTAAAAAAAAATCTCTTTGGTCAGTTGGGGTCAGCTCTCCTGGCTGTGTCCCCTCCCACCCTCTTGCTGACCCGCAGCCTACTTGCTGTGGGGGGAGAGGGAGAAGAGAGAAAGCCTTGGCTCTGTGCAAGCACTGTTCAGCAAGAGTCAACGTATTGGTGCATTACCAGCACAGTTTTAGCTACAAATGTGATATATGCTGCTATGAAGAAAGTTAACTCCGCTCCCACCAGATCCAGCACAACCACAGCCGAGCAACCTTGCTTGCCTTAAGTGTGCAAACTGCTGATTGTAATGGGGCAACCTAGATGCAAGAGAGCTGGAGCCTGCCGCAGAAGCTGTAGCACCCTTATATCTCCATTTCTCCCCTACCATTTATTTCCCACCTGTAATATCACGCAATATTACAGGTGGGAAATAACATTTCTTCATGTAAGAAGTCTGGCTTGAAAATAGCATCCTTTACATTACTCTCTGTGTCTTCTAAAACACAGTCATTCCTTTTGCATCCCAGAACCTCAATCTTTATCTTAATATCAAGCAGCACTCTTGGGATTTCATGAACCCTTGTCAGCAGCATGTGATTGAGAAAGAAAATTTAGCTGGCATTCTGGGGAGACAGAATATGTCTTGCAACAGAACAGGGTCTCCAGCAGCTACAGTGGCTCTGCAGTAGGACTTACTAAAATGTAGTGTGAAACAGTCAGCTGTCCTGGCAAGTGTGACATTGGAGGAAGACACAGCCATTAGACAAACTATATTTTTACAGAATACTTTTCCACGTTGCAAGCAGACATGTTGGACAAGTAAAATTTACCCAAACTGATGTGGCAATCAATGTAACACTAAATCATGCTATGGAAAAAGCTCCCACAAGAGTTACAAATAAATGGTCACAGCACTACTCATTTCAGTGCTTTTATCCCTCGTAATGATTTTGGGCAGTACAAATACAAAATGCCTACCTGCTCTGCCTCACACATAGTCCCATCCCAAAAGGCAGAAACCATCAGTCAATAACAAGACAATATACAGAAATCCCATGAGCAATCATGTTCATCTTTTTGCTTCCCACCTGAGGAAAGGTATTTTAAATATTCAGAAAGGCCCTATATGTCATGATAAGAAGAGGCTAAATGCAATGTACACCTCATTTGAAATGCTCTCTCAGGTTAGAGAGCTGAACCGTAAAGCTGAAATTTTGGTGCCTGCTGTTTCTTGACACTGTCTGGTAGTCAGTGATTGACTCCAACTGCAAGCCTCATTATTCTAGTTTTTTATTTAAATACACTTTCTCTCCAATTCAGTGTACTTTGTGGTCTGTACCTATACTTTGTTCCTTACTGCACTTGACACGTGCAAGATAATAATACATTGCACCTAGGGAAGAAAGCTGAACTTTTACCTCTAAAAAAAGATATATGCCAATTATCAGGTTTAAAAGGCTATTAGAATAATAAAATGAAGTAAGTAATAAATGAATGGGGAATTTTGTTTGCCCTTCTCTCAACACTAAAACTACTGGACATGAGAGCATTACAAGGGAATAAGGCACTGATCAGTCTGTCCAGCTGCCCCCAGTTAGCAATGGGTTCACAACAGGTGTTCAAACCACAAACGTCTTATATAACTATGTTTAGGTGTCAACTTGGCCCATTCTTGATGTTTTACTGCCAAGTTTGCAACTCCTCAGCTAAAAACTCAAAGTCAAACTTTATCAGATATTGAAAGCAGTATAGAATACAGACAGAAAAAAGTCATAACAATGTTCAAATTTTCTTCTCCCCAAGCAAAATTCAAGGGTAGGGTTAGAACTGAACCCAGAACAAAAGCAAGGATGATCAGTTGCAGTTCGCATGTCCATACAGGCTAATTCTGCTTCATAGCAACCCAATGAGGAAATGTGAGAAGACACAGAAAAAACCTCAAATCTATTGTTAGAAACTTGTTTCATCTGCCACTGCAGACTTTAAACCTTAATCTTCATGACAAGTTACATGAAGTTTTAATAGCTGTGAAATCTCTTTATAAATGTACTTTGCTATAACTGGACTTTATACTGTATCTGGAGTTGGTGGTTAAAACCTGTTAAGAGTTAATTTTGCTCTTCAGTGTATCACATGGGAAGAAATTACATGAAATTACATTCAGGAAGATCATTTGTGTAAGGGACTGGTATCATGTTTGTTGAAGAACTGAAGTAACACAATTTACTAAAGGAATTTCAATTGCTGGATGAGAACAGGAACTAGGTAAAATGAGCTTTAGCAGGAACTAGGTAGTATGATGAACTTAAGGATCTTGATGAAAAATGGTTAACAAGTAACTGTTGACTTGGCAAAAAGAACAGAAGAGAAAAAAAAAAAAGGTGCCCAGCACAAGCCTCAATCCAAAGAATTAATGAAACAAGAAATTAATGAAACTACAAAGAGTTGTATAAATGCCCCGATGAAGAAAGTTATAGTAGCCATTACTCATTAACTCTCTTTTAATAAAGAATAGCCATAACCTGCTAATAACGTCTACAAGGGGTGGTGATTTTGCAATTAAGGGACCTCTGCAGATCAGAATGACTCTTGCTTGTGCAACTTCACATACAAACACAAACTCACCATTGGTGGAAAATTTATTTTTATTTTCTTGTCATTTTCCACTCTACTAGACTTTGATGTTTTTGAAGGAGGGACCACATCCTGTTGACCCTGCACAGGGCTTGACACCTCCAATGAGACAGGTACCTCAACAGCCTTAGGGGCCGGATGATGCAGCACACGCAGGAGGGAACAGCAACACTGTTCCAATGACAGTGGTCCTCCCTAAATATCATGACCCTTCTGACAGTTCTATTCTTAAGCCAACATCATTCTTCGGGGACAATCCTGAGAGGAACATATTATTAGGACAGAACAAATATATCTAATGTCTAATGGACCTTCAGAAGGTGAATGGGTCTGCCTAAGGCATCCCTGGACAACCTTTGAGGCACTTACACATTGCTATTTCTAGATGAGCAGCATAGTCAGGTTACATTGAGAGGGCTGCTCTGTTTTCATGTATAAACCTAGAGGATCTAAACAATGCCTGCATTGGGCAGGCTGGACCCCCAGCCTGAATGTGAGCACATGGGCTTCTGTTCTGTGAGTTTTGAAGGTCATGTGTCATACACATTGTAGGGCCCTTGTTTCAATATTGTGTGGAAGGGATACAGTTGATAATAGTATTCTGGGACTGATGCTCTAGCAAATACAATTTTAAAAAAGAACATAACTCATTAAGGCTCCTCTCTGTACTCTTTTATGTAGCAGCACATCTGAGAGAACAAGATGTGGTCTCTGCAGTTCAGTTTTTGACTGTCCTCCAGTACAGTCACCAGTTACAAATATTTAACAAGTTTAGCAACAGTTATGACAAGCTGGAAGCTCTTAAACACAAAACCACTTTTACAAGTGGACGCTAAAACTGCTGCCCCATTCTTGTTGGACTGCCTGGGGTAGGTGTCCAACAGGCGAAAGGAGTTTCACAAGAGCCAGGATAGTCAAGGCCTTCTGACTTCCCCTTTAGCCCCAGAGGAGAAAGAGCCTGGGGGAGGAGGCAGGTGAGGTTGGCATTTCAGACCTCAGCATCCTCAGCTGGCAGGTGTCTGGGGATGCAGGTTGTCCCCTCTGTGGCAGGCAGAGATGAAGAAAGGACTTGCCTGCGTTAAATGCGCGTTGCTGCAGAGTTGTACTGAGGTCCCTGTTGCACCAGGAGACAAATGTCCCCAGCAGCTGTCTGCTTCACAACCACAGCCAAGAATCCCATTTCTGTGGCATCCTCCACGTAGGAAGCCCCTCAGTGCCCCCAAAAGCCAACTTCTCTGCCTTTCCTGCTGTGCAACGTAGCTCTCGACATGGAGATGCAGCAGTGACAGAATGGCAGTTTTATAACTCAGTCTTTCATTTATGATCTTTTTGACAGCTGCTGCTGCCATGAGGTTACCCACTAGGTGAGAGAGACCTCAGGTATAGCTGAGCTCCTGTGTTGGAGAAGTTCTTCTGCACCAGCTGAAGTACAGTGTGATTATGCACACTTCTAGCTTCAAATGCATGGGGTCAGATGCTTTTCACTGATGCTTAAATTACCACCTTTTACACTGAAAGAAAACATAGTTCGTTACTGTGGCTCAGCTGATGCACATGAACTTGTTCCTCCCAAGGACTGAGATCTGTGCCTGAATACTGAGTGGGCAGAGCACAACCTCAAAGTGTCTAAGTGGCTGAGGTGATGCTTTATGGGTTTCCTCTCGTGCAGCAGCTGTACAACTGGAGGGAAGTGACAGTGCTCAGTGCAATGGGCTGCATGAGAGCTCTGGGTGAAAGCACTGTTGCCTTCTTCTCACAGCCAACTGTTGTTCTTGTGTTTACACTAGATATGTAATACATGCTGTCTCTGTGGGCCCGCAGCAAATTTTTCTTTAAAACACCTTGTGGAGCAGAGCTATGGGTTCACTGATGCTGCTTTTGCAAATTCCTCAGCCTTTCTTGCCCTAAACTCAAACTGCTGGGCACCCAACCTCCCCCTCAGAATGCTTGACAGTCAGGGGTTGATTCTCCAAGATTTTCTCCATGAACCCATCAGATGCAGCACATGCATTGCTACACACAGGAGACTTCCTCATGAGCCTTTTCTGGATCTGTGCTTGCCCTTTCTGGAGGTCCGGTCAAAAGAGTCACTGGAAACCTCCCATGTGCTTAGGCATTCAGAAACAGCCAAACTTCAGCTCTTGAGGTTTCCAGTAAGTCAGAGACCGCAAGCAGAGGACATAGACATGGCTTAATAAGATAAATGTTGCCTGTGAAAAATCTCACTTTTACCTGCACTAGTTCGAGCCCATTCATCTGGTCCCAGGAGAAAACTTCCAGTACTTATATCACTTTTTGATCCAGTGCCAGTTCCCTATTTGCAGGATGTCACATCTCCTCCAATATAACCAGATGAACCCATTTTCATGGTGATATCCTGCCTTCATTCACAGATCTTCTACACAGACTAAACCCTGCAAGCCCTCTTTCTCTTACTCTTGAAGAAAGTTCAACATCCCAGAATTGGTGGTCTTTTTGGTCTCTAGTTATCCATGTATTCTGTGGTTCTTCCATCTCCCCACTTACAAAATTTCGGTGAAACCCAACAAATTAGAGAGTTGGTTATTACAGCCATAGTTTTCAAATGTCCAATGACTGGCTGTGATGAGTATTCTCCATGAGACACCTGCATAAAACACCAGATCACAGGGCAATCAGAGCTGATCCTGCCTTAACTAGTACTTCATAGGAAATAGACTCAGCAGCTGCTTCTTTACGGGTAAGCATTAGCTGGACCTCTGCAACTTTTGTTCCCAGCTATGCAGGAGATATCAGGTGCAAGACCTGTGTTGTACATCAGCCTTGGAGGTCATCAAGGTCCCATCTCCAGAGTAGCTGTGCTACAGAGTGCAGTGCTGCTACTGTGTGGCTAGTACCTCCATGGCAGCACTGTCTTGGGGAAGCAGGACTGGTTCTTTGTGTCCCCTGCCTTAACAATAGAAAGGGGACCTCCTGCAATGCTTCTGCATCACTTCTTGTCCCTGGCCACAGCACAGTTCTCCAGCAAGACAGCAAACAGATAACTATCCAGGAGTACTCTAGTAGCAGCAGGACCAGCTCTGTAATGCCATGGGCAAGACACCAATATCTCAGGAAACAGCTATTTGCTCAGTGGGGTGCCTTCAGTCCCTTGGGTCATCCAGTGTGAGGTCCCCATTGCTCAGGCTGAGCTCAAAGAGTTTTCCTGTGCTGTGAAGGAAATCCACAATGGGCAAGAGGGAGGAATAGGGTACAGAAAGTTGTAGGGTTTTGTAAGCAGGCTGAATAAATAAATGTGTTACTTCCTCTGCATCTTTATTGAGTGGAGCACTTTATAGCATCTCAGTTTGATCCACAGCTTTGGACACAAGGATATGCATCGTAGACAGAAATTACATGTAATAAATTTAGATAAGGAAATAAGAAGCCAAGTGCCCTGACTCAGATCCATGTGTTGAAATGTACTTTTGATGTAAAACCTATCACTTAGAGGTACTTGCCTGCTTTCAGCTTGCTACTGGATTCAGCTCTTTTACTTCAAATAAGAGAAGTAGTCATTAAAAGATAATAAAGTCCTATAAACTTAGAAAAGAACCTCCAAGCAACTCTGTTAACATATGTTCCTAATGCAGAGAAACCCAGCTGATAAGACTGACTAAAATAGCAAAGGATGTACATTGATGTGACCTAACACCAGAAGCATTTCTGTCATAAAGGGAAGGCTTGTTTTGTGTTTGTCAGTGTATGCTTATATCTCTAAAGTCTTTTGTAGCATGTTCTGTATGGGAGTTGTCTCATGTGAGAAAACTTCAGAGAAAGAATTGAAGAGTAAGCCACAAACTGTGCTATTTTTTGAAACTCCTGTACTGTATTGATTCCTACTTGACCTTTTCTTGAGGTACTCTTGACCTTAGGTCTATGCACTAGCCCTAGTGCCAGTCTAATTCCTACCTCCCCGCCTCTATTCTTCTGAGGGTCCCCTTGGATTATTAAAGATGTTTCAAGAATACCCAAAACTGTAGTGTCCTAGCTATACTTTTTTTGAATAAATGCATATAACCTCTGTCTTGAATTTCAACTGGGGATGGAGTTCAAAATAATATGTGGCTTCCATGATACCCCTGTAAATACATGTATGATATACATGACTGTACTGACTATAAAACTTTCTGCTGCTAGTTAACAGCTTGTGTTGAAAGAGAAAGCAATTAGGAAGATCTGCCATTTTATTTTGTAAGTAGACAGGATTTGGTAAGCTAGGAAAAAGCTGTGGTCTCCAAGATAAGGAGTTCACACCTGTGGGGTGAATGTTTCAAGGCCTGACAGTGTAAATCTCATTAATTCCTCCTGCCTGCCTCACATCAAGCCTTGGATAGTAGGTTTTCATGGAAAAGCAACAAGACTGTGTTGTTGCTGTAGACAGTACTTTGCTGCTCCAGCCACATGAATTGAAGAGTTCATTACGAAGAAAGAATAGCTTGAGACCTGTCTGTTCTCTGTCATTGTCAATGGCATGACACACCAGAGATCACTCTGGTCACCCCCTACCTTCATCAGCTGTGCCCAAATCTGGAATGAAAATGAAACTGCTTTGTTCCAGCTGGTGACTGTATCATGTCAAACAAATGTTTTCACTTTCCAGATCACAGGAAGACACAATGCTTCAGGCCACAAATCTCCCAAGAAAACATCTGTGACTATGAATCTAGTCAAGATCTATGATGGCAGGGGCTAGATTAGAGAAGACCAAGGTACCAGTAGTGATGGTACTGTTGCCGTCTTGACGAAGGCAGATTTTCAAAACATTACCTAGAAGCTGGTGACTTGGTAATGAAGATTAATGGAGAGATTCATATCCATGCCTCTTAATAAAGAAAGTAGAAAGCATAGTTAGATATCCAAAGGCAGAGGATGTTCTTGCACAAAAAGGCAGAAAAAAAGCTGAGACTGCAGCTGGAATGCTTTTATGTGCATGTGTGTGTCTGTATACAGAGCTCCTATGTGCAGGTCCTGTGTGTGGCACAGTTACAATGGGGATTTGTTCTTCCCCTGATTATCCAGGTTTTAATGAGGAACCTCTGGAGAAAGAAGAAGTGACAGATTGTCTGTTTGCTATTCCTTAATCATTCTTTTGGAAAATATAGAAGAACAGTTCTTTGGAGAGTAAGGAGCACTTCTTTTGGATGACATATTTTCCATACATAAATATTCAGAGGAGCAATCTGAGATGTAGGATCAACAAGTGTGAATGAGTTCATTAAACTAAAATGCCACTGAGAATTGCAGTGATGACTCTACCCCACTTAGAAGTAGGTCATTGCAATTACTCTTATCAGAGGACTGAATATGATGGGGGACCTGGATTACTGCCCTCACAGAGCCAGGGGCTGGAACTTCGTTCCATGCCCCTTGACAGTGTGCAGATGTAATCATGCAAAAGTCAGAGGCAACATGCACTGTAATTGATGCTACATTTAGCAAAAAGCATACAATGAAACAGTAAGATAACTTCTGCTCATTTTCTTTCTTTTTTTGGTAAAAGCAAAAAAAATGTACAAAATGAAACTAGATTTACAGGCCATACTGTGACTGATATGATCTAGAGATGACCCTTCAGCTGTACCTGTTGGAGGGGCTGACAACCATTCTTGTGAGAAGTGGTTTGATCACACTGAAGTTAAAACTTCCTTCGCAGGTCCCTTGCCCTCTCATATGACTTAGATGTGTCTTCAGTCATGCTGTTGCTTTAGATGCAGACTCACACAAATATTTATTAAAAAAACCCGCCTGCAAACATGAATTCATACCAGCCTCAATCCAGAAGATTAATTCATCCTTCAAGAATAATGACCTAAGTGTGCAGTTAAACATCCCAATGTGTTTCTCATAATGCCAATACCTGGACCATTAGCTGATCTTCATAATTTGATGGTGATTCCGTGACAAGATTTTATCTGTATATGGATTATAAAACACTTTATGATGATGAACAGATGTATGAGGAACCTCACTGGAGTCATGCTCTTTGATACTTCCTCAGTGACAATTGCATTTTGAGACACATCAGTAAATTGATTTTTAATCTACCTAGCATGATCCCCATAAATTACATAAATCAAGTGTTCTAATCAAATTTTCATGCAGGATGCCTTGAAGATGTCAACTATTGTATCAATACAGTTACCTATGTCAACCAGACCCATAATCATGTCAAACAAGATTGTTGCCTTTCTTTGACAAGACCTGAATTCCATGAAAATATGAGTAACATAAACTTTTATAATTTCTAATGTGTTAATTCAAAGCTAAGTAATACAAAATGAAATATGAAAATATTCAGTTCTGATAAGCTAAAAAAGTAATCCAAGCAATTAATTTTCATTTTTCTAAATGCAAACATATTGAAATAGACTTATTTCACCTAATTGCATCCAATGTTTCATCTAAACATATCAGAGTGTAATTTTTCAGTGGAATAATGTTTACTCTGAACTTTTTTGACCAGCTGTGAATCCAAAGCTCTTAATACTAATAATTGCTGGTGGCTAAAAGATGGACTAGATAATTCATTTTCTCATAAGTCTGTCATCAGTATTGTCAATGCACCTTGTGTGGTCTCTCCTAGGAGGCTGGTAACACAGAACAGATCACAACTTTCACAGGACACATGCATAGTTAAGTCTTTTGATACTATTGGTACTATTTAGTATGCAGTGTATGTAGATCCAACAGGCACGAGCACTAAATGGCCCATATTGGGCAACTAACTAAACAGCAAGCTGATAGAGATGAATCAGAGACAGGAGTCCTTAATCACCCAAGCAGCCCACCTCCTAATAGAGCCATCTATGACATTTGCATTTTACCTAAAATCCCTAGTTCCGGTGAGTGTGGGGGCAGGGGAACAAAATAAAATTTTGTAGTGAAGCAGTAGTTCAGGAGAAGAGACGGAAGTGGCTATTTAAAAATAAGGAATAGTATATGGGAACCTGCGACATCAAAACATGGTCCACGGCCCTTCAAGCTGATACATGCTGTACCCAGAAGGGATACGGCACAGAGACCTCACCCAGCTTTACCTCCAGACAGTGAAGCAAACACTCAGCTTCTGTTCTATCCCTGCCCCTGGGCTTCACATTTGGGTGCTCTTGCATAGCAGAGCCTGGGCACTAGAAAACTACCCAGTTTCCATCTGGAGTGCTGCTATTTACATTGTTGTTTCTTGTAATTTATTTCTAATCTTGCAATGAAAAGCCTGACATTCACCCTTGATTAATAACAATCTTGTTTATTTTGCCCTTGAAGCCTGTCCCGGGATATGGGAGCAAGGTAGAGGGCGGAGGAATGGAGAAAGTTACTGAAGTGGGGTAATGAATCCAAATAAAGCTGTGTGGGTGCACTGCACACATGTACCCATCCCTCTAGACATATTTGAGGTACTGATGTGGTGGGATCACTTGCTGCCACACCACAACAGACTGATTTAGGAGGAGAGTTTCCATCCTACGGGCATGAAGCAGCCTTGCAAAGAGCAAGGGAAAGACCAGACAGTCCCAGGCAAATAAGTAGGACATCAGGCCTGGGTATAAAGCTGTCAGCACAAGACTGAGGGATTAGCATACAAAAAGCACTCCCGCTCTTCTCATTGTCTTTCAGTCATAGCTCTCAGTACACAGCATGGTCCAGATTTCTTCTGTGTTCAAAAGAAAAACTCTGTTTCTCTCAGGCAGGGAAACTAATACACTGGTATATTGGCAAGAAAAATGTTGATTCTCCCTAGATAAAGGCATTTCATATATAAATACATATATATATTTTAACAGATAACTGGCCATCATGCCTTGTGGCAAGACAGGAAATATTCAACCAAATAATTGTAAATGCTGAGATTGTAAAGGCATTCATGGTTGTGTCTGTCTAGGAATAACCAAGGATCACTGGCCCTGGCGTCTGAGGTGTTAAACCTGTTTTGCTGGCCCATTCCGTTCCTTCAGATCAATTACCTTCACAGGGCTGTGGAGCTCTGAACTGGTACAGACCTGTTTTACCCACCCACGTTTGTTCAAAAAAAAAAAAAATCTGTGAAAGAGTAACTAGTCCTTGCAAGCTTGATACCAGCTCAGGACTGGCCTGCTCCACAGCCTGCATGAGGCCAGTGCAGGACGTGAGGGCTGTATTACTGCTGTGCTCCCAACACTGGGTGGAAACGTGCTTTGCACCCTCACACCTCATCTGCGTGAGGTTTGTACTGTGGGATGAGTTGGTGGGGCACAGACCTGGCTTTCGTAACTGTGGGCTCCCCGGGCTTTCCTTCAGATCAGCCCTCCAAGGTACTTTCAGTGTGACTGTAAGCCAGCGTCCTGAGAGCTGCCCATCCCCTGGCTCATGGGCTCAAGTTGCTGCCAGTGCTGGGACTGCAGCAGTGTGGATTGGTGTCACTATACAGTGTCTACTCTGTCACTACATGGAGGTGATTAACGAAGAGTGTAGGATGGGATTCAGCAGCAGATACGACATCTCCCTCAAAGTGAGCATTTCTGATGGGAGAAGTCTTTTAATTTCTTACTCTTGTGTTGAAACTGATGCAAATGTATTATTTCCCTGTTATTTATACACCTTAATGTACATTGATTAAAACATCATTTTAGCAGAATATTTTACAGGTCTAAATTACACGTCAGTTTAAACCAAACAGTCAACGTCAATGGGCTCTCAGTCCATGCATATATTCCCCGGCATGAGGGCAGCTGAACTAGGCAGTTCACTGATAGGGCACAATTTAGTTATCTACCACTTTGCACATTAAGACCTGGAGTTAATGAAGAGTGCTGACACCACAGCATTAAGCCAGGGAGAGGGTATGTGCCCTATCTCCCATTGCAGCAGAAAAGCTGCCCCAAGGGGGGGCAGAGGTTTGCTGCCCGCTCCGGCTGGCTGCGGCCGAGCGGTTCCCAACCCACGGGGCTGCAGCGACAGCCTGCAATGGGCTCCGCGGGGATCCGTGCCCTGCTGCACCAGGCCTCTGTGCTGTTTAAGGTTCCTCTCATTTAGCAAATCCTTTGCAGCCAGTTTCATAGACAAGCCAGGCTAGCAATGTTAATCATGGTCATCATAGCCTGTGTAGGGTTATATTCCGCTTAGCTTCCGTTAGCTTTGGATTTCATGTCTGTGCTAAATAAACTTTGCTGATTTTGAAACAGCTGAAATTGCTGACTTACCTAAGGGCATATTCATTGTCATACAACCCTGCTGATACATAACTGGCCTGCTGACCTAAAAGGAGATGGACGTGGCAGCATGAACATTGTTTCCAGCAACACTGGCTGGAAATTTTCCAGGTGATTTTTTTTTTCCTTCAGAAAACACTGATCTGATAAAATAAAAAAGCTAATAGAGAACTGACTTGGTCACTGGTTATAGTTCTCAATGGAAAACTAGTGATGCCCTTTATATGATAGGCCCGTATGATTTATGTTGTGGTATGTCTTTACCTGAAAATAAAACAATAAAGAAGTCAGACCAAGATGTCTTTTAGCCTAATCAAAACAAGGCATCGGGGCCTCTTCCAAATAGAGTATTTCATTTAAAGGCATTCTTAGCATTTCCAAAATTAAATACATTAAGAACTTCATTATGTAGTAAATGCCATCCTTTTGAGTTTTGATGTTGAGCAAGGACTAAAGGTAGGGCTACAGTGCTGAAATTTCTTCTGGTGTAGAAGTTTTGCTTCAGGATTGATTCCAGCCTATGTAATGCAGCAAAGCTGTGGAACAAATAATTAGTCACAAAGATTTTGCAAAGAAGATGACTAGGGCTTTCCCAGGGATAGATGAAGTTGAGGGCAGTGGGTCATGAGTACAAAATGGCTACTTAAAACATCTTGTTTCACTATCTAGATAACACATAGAGCAATGGGGAATATAATTTCTTTTCCTGTAAAAGGGAATTCTTGAGGGACAGGATCTCCCTCTCAGCACAGAGAGTCTTCTTTCCAGTAATGCCCAACCATTACAGGGGGACAGGAATACTTCACAGTTCATTGTAAAACAGACCAGCAGTCTCATGTTGACCTAGTTTCCTCTTGTCTACTAAAGCATTAAAACATCTCCTTCCTTTTACTATTCCTTTTTTTTTTTTTACAAAGGGCACAGCTCAGCTGAGGGGAGAATCCAGCCTTGTCAAAATGAGGATTCTTAAGTAATTTCTAGTCGCTTTGGAAAATGACTGGAGGCATTGAAATAAAAAGTATTCCAAGGGAATTTAGGTATTCTTTTGCTTTTATTTTTTTCTTTTTTTTTGGCTTGAGGATCTGTTGGTTCATTCTTTGGAGGTGTGAAGACATCAAACACTCCTACACAGACATCCAACTGAAATCAATGTTTATCCTTTGGTTTCAATACCTGGTCAAATGTTTAAGAAGATTACATTTAATTTGAAACAGACATTGAGGGCATTTAGGCTCCTATTGCTCAGATCCAGAAAAAAATTAGTCCCCAGCTTCTACTGCAACACATGGGAAACGGAAGCCAGCTGTCCTCACTCCTTGAAAGGACACAGAAAAGTGTTTTAGTGAGTTTAAAAATCTGGGCCACATTTGAATGAGTTTCCTTTTACCAGTATTTTGATATCAACAAAGCTGGGGAGCTTTCCTGGATTCTGCCTGGCTTCAGCCTGGTCTATCCAGAACTGGCTTCATCACCCTGGTGGTATTTGCACCAGTCTGCACCAGGGTGAAGGAAGTCCACAGCCTTGAGCACCCAGCCACCCCTTGAAGCAGCATAGTCTTATCTCTGCATTTGTGGCACTGTTAATTCCCAACCACTCAGGGATTAATGAGTTTAATATCTACTTTTCTTACATAAACAGTTAATTTGCTTTTCTCTACATTACATACATTGGTGTCATCCAGCTGGCAACAGAGACCATCTCCTGGCCCTTGAAGTAAAACCGAAGCGCCAGCACTGTGGTCAGTATGGCCATCCTTTCCTCATTCCACAACAGCCCCCAGTAGGATGAAGGTGTTGATGATGAAGCAACATGATAAAACAAAGAAAATCCTGGATGGACTCAACACTCAAAAGGATAAGTGAGGAAAATACTTAGGGCCTATGTGCTGACTGACTACATGTCCAAATCTAGATCTCAGTCTAAATGCCCGTACTCTCCTTAGGAAAGCGCACCAGGGAGCATGTTTAAGTCCAACATGTTCCTCAGGTCTTGCTCCAGGTGCCCCACATTGCTGGACATGGCACAGGGCTGGCTGGGACCCCAACTTGCCCTGCGGCACAGCCCTTCCAAGAGGGACCTCGTGGCCACTTTCTTTCTCATTGGCCAGTAATGTGGCAAACTGCTGTTGGGTGTACCAAACCACACAGACGCACACCTAAGGCTGTGACAACAGATGGCAAGATCCTAACCTTTCCCTTTTTCCCATCCAGTCTGCCTCAAACTTTGCCCATGACTAGATGCATCTTATGTCCAAGCCAGTGAGATCAGACTCATGTCCAAAATACAGGATAGAATTACTTACGATAATCTGACGCTGCATGCTAAAGAAGCTGAATATTGGAAATTGCAACAACTTCTGGAAATGCTTATTATTTTATCCAAGCTTATACTCATTATGAGATTAAATGTGTACTTCAGACTTTAGGAAATAAAATGGTAAAAAGTTAACACTCTAAACAGAACTAAAAAGTAGAAAGGTTTGTGGTGCTGGTCTGTAGTTCATTTATTTCACTGTGAGCAAGTGGTACAATGAATCTGCTTTCATGTAAATGCAGAAGAAATAACTAGCTGCTTCTGTTTTGCAGGGACTCTTCTTTTGTAATTTGCAACTACTGTGTTACTCCCACAAGACTGCAGACCCATTTGTAATAATCTCTTCAATAGACCAGCTATCTTTGTTAATATTTGTCTCTGCCTACTCATAAAAGAGTAGAAGAGTTTGCCTATACTGCAAGACAAAATGATGTTGACCCTACAGATAATTGCCAGGCTGAAAAATCCAAGAAGTATTGCAGCTGAACTCAGTACGAGAGGACTGAGATTATTCATTTTAACAATCTTTGTTATCTTGAACTCTTTTCAAAATCTAGACATCAAAAGCAAGTTGATTTCTACCTCTATCCTCAGCTGTGTGAAATAAGTGGCTTTGCACTCGCTGAACACAGACTCTCGTTGCCTTTCACATTTGCTTTCTTTGACCCAATCCCCAATTAGCAGTGGATAATAAATATTTGCACTTAAAATTAATAACTCAATCTGCTGTTCTGAGGAAAGTAAAAGGTCACTAGCTACCCTTCTGTCTTTTAAAGGAAAATTACTTTGATGTAACCTCAGTGCTGGCAATCTGAAAACTTAAGGCCATACATGAATTTGGCTCCACAAGGGCAATCCCAGTTACATTGAGAGCAAGAAGGTCTGTGCTCCAGTGGAACTGACCTCTGTGTTTCCAAGCGATGTGGAGGATGGCTCATGTCCAGTGAGGCTGATGTCCTCAGAGCCCATCTTGCCATGCCCCACACCATGACAGGGGACCTCGTGACACCCCTTGCAGAGCTGCGCAGGATTCAAACCCAGTGGGGTGACTTCAGTATGGCCATGTCGTCGCCTTTCTTTTTCTTTCTTCCTCAGGTCCATCCCCGGGGATAATGGACCAAATCTCCAACTTGTACCGCAGAGAGGAACAAATGGCACAAAACTGATTTGCACTGTGAAATGCACTGTGATGAAGAACGCCTGGTCTGTCTGATCTGAAGTGGGCCCTTTGCTGCTTTATCTGGGCAAAATCACAAGTACCTCAAAGACAGAGTTTCATCATTAGCTCTCAGCCACCTGGGTTTAAGTAAGCTCTATGCTACACTAATCAATTATTTTTCTCTTTTAATTCCAGTGTGTCTGCATGAAGCAGACAATAAAATACGGGCAGAAGGAGCTGCAAGATGAGATAAGATAGAGGCTTGAACATTTTTCAGATTAACCCAATTGCTTTTTGTCATTTGAGGAGATAACATGCTTTCTTTCATGGCTAATGAAACCAAGGCCTCAGAAATCCCCAGAATGGGAGGGTGTGCTCAGCCTCGGTCCTGCTCCATTTGCAATTGCCTGGGACAAGCAGAGCACCCCAAACGGAACCACCTGCGCTTATTGGTGGGGAGCAGATATACCCGTTTCCACTGCCCAGCCACAGCGTAGCATATGGACTGTCTTCCCCACCCGTGTCCTGTGTGGAGAGGTTTTCACCCACAAAAGTGAGCATTCCTTCAGCTCAGTGAAGCCCATCCAGGCACTGAGCTCAAGCAGAGCTATCAGCCACATGCGGTCCCAAACCTTTCAATTCTATAAATCTTCCAAACACCCGCATTTTTTTCCAGGACATATGCTACATCAGAGTTTATATTGTATTCAAACCATTTTTCTCTGATTTGCCCAATGCCTGTATATGGCCTACGGCATTTAAAGGTGCTTCAAGACTTATGCATCGTCAATAGCACGATGAGCCAGGATCCGTGCCACAAGGATCAGGCTGTCATTCAGGTAACTGAGGATGGTACATTGGGCAGAGTGACATCTTGTGAAGACCTTCAGAGGCCTAAGAGATTTAACAGGGAATGGTGAATATCTTGTGGGAGCAGAATAAAAGAAATCACCAAAAATTTAGATTCATTTTTATAAATGAAATGGTAGAAAACTGTACTCCAAGGGTACATTCTTTGCTAGTCATGGATAACTCATCTTCTTTCATGTTGACATTTTTTAGCTCTTTTAAAGTGCTTTTCAACATCTTGCTACTGTGTGTTATGTATCATGCTGTGGCATTAGCTGTTGCTTCAGAAATATGGAAGTAGGCTCACTACATAAGGAAAACAGGGTCTAGGAAATTAGATATAATCCACCTGAAGGCCCATTTTAAGGTGGTACCTGGATAAAATTTATCTGTTGCCTATGCACAAGGACCAAGCATCTGCATATGCAGTTATCCAGACAATGTGCATAAGTGAGAGGACCTGGAGACAGCACAGAATGCTTGTGCAAGCTGTTTCTGAAACCACTTCTCTGTAAATAGAGCACATAGACCCTAATGCACCAGAGGACAAAGCACACTGCTTAATTCTAAGCATCTGAGTAATTCCCATTGCCTTTGCACAGTGTACCTGGGCAGATCAGCTGGCTGTGCTTCAGAAAAG
Organism: Haliaeetus albicilla; assembly: GCF_947461875.1. Lineage (NCBI taxonomy): Eukaryota > Metazoa > Chordata > Aves > Accipitriformes > Accipitridae > Haliaeetus > Haliaeetus albicilla. The sequence continues at coordinate 12,056,567 of NC_091516.1, forward strand.
CCTTTAATAAGTTTTATTTAATTTCAGCAGGACTGCACATGTGCTACATATTAAATCTCTGCCTTAAGTACTTTGCTAGAGTTCTTCACTCCTGAGATGGGCTCTATTTTCTTTTTTCCTTGAACTGGGACTAGTTTGTACAAAAATCTTCATCATTTTTAATTATTCATGACTGGCAAGCATCAAAGAAAATTGAACATGCTGCAAAATTTGCCTGAGAAGGACTCAAGGTAAAGGGGACAAAAGGATGGCGCTAAGCATGCAACGGAGAGTGCCATTACACTTCTGACAGTGAGCCTTCACACCACTCTCACCCTACCCGCTCTTGCCCTGAGGTTTCAGGTGCTCACATGATGGAGACCACAAGCACAGGGTTTGGGGAAGCACAACCTGACACAGTGGGCTCAGAGACAAGGCTTGCAGTGGCAGTGACCAGCAGCAAGGGTCCCTGATGCTTCCGTGCAGGAAGCAGCATGTTTAGGTGGTGCATAGGCAAAGCACCTCTTTTCAAAGTGACCAGTGCAGTCATGCTCTGCACAGCCCTGGGCAGCCTTCAGCCTCCCTCCTGGCAGCACAGCCTGCCAGCTGGGGCCCTGGGGTCACCGAGGCACTGACAGATGACTTCTTTTATTATACACATATATCATCTTGCATTGACTCCAGATCCCAGCTCAGCAACTGCACATGAGAGGATAGTTTGCAGGGTCTCTACTGACAAGCCACACTTTCTTTAGGGCACAGATGTTGGCATTTGCTTTTCAACACCTCCCTGTAACTTTACACACATGGTCTGGGTTTATTTTGAATCAACATATCACAGCATATAGTTTATAGCTGTCCTCAGACCCACTTCCAGGAAAGGACTCTGACTGTGTCACCCCACACCACCAACACCTCTGCACCATGCCTGCTAAGGTCATTGTGCCTCATCTCAAGCAGGAAGAGTATGTGTTGGAAGAGCCAACCTTCCCTGCTGTTCTCTCGGTGCTAGACCACTGCAAAAGCCAAACACACCCCTGCAAAACTCCCTTAGAGCACATTCACTCACCTTCCTCTTAGAAAGAGTATGAAATATTTGCTGGATAAACTATTCTTAGTTCAGGCATAGTGCCCAATGTCCCACTCCATCACCTCTCGACGGAGTTTTTCAAACTAACTGACCTTTATGAGTTTAAGACTCTGCTCTATTTAGATAGAGCATCTATCTTTGAAGTCAAAGGAAAACACCTGGGGACTTCCAGTGCAGCCTGTTGATTACCTGCTTGGGCAAGGAGGGTACCAAGATGGGTGTCCCAGGTATCTTCCCAGCTGTAGGCTTCTCCACACCTCAGAGTAGCTGTCTGCATGCTTTAGACATTGGCTTCTGGCTGCACATAAGGTCAAGCTTTCAGCTTGTGTTCTGGAGGGACAAGGTGTCTAGTCTTAAGGAGACTTGGTGCTACCCCTCAAAACACAGCATAAGAAAGTTGGCGTTCCTATGTTTCCCAGTCTGACCACAGGTCTTTGCAGTATTTTGGTATATTGAGAAAAGCACCATCTTCTGTAGTCAGATATAAAGATACCTGTGTATCTCTACATTTCCTAGAAAAGGAGGGATGGGAGAGGAGATAAAAGGTTCCAAACATGCTCTAAGAATGCCTGAAATTTAAAAAAAAACACCACATTTTCTAAAAAGTAAATAAAGGAGACTGATTGATTTTTGCTCTGGTAATTTCAAAGCAAACTGCATGATTTTGACATCTCTTATTCATGTTCGTGACTGCTTAGGGCTGTCATGCTTATAGAGGAGGTGGAACTAAAGAAAAGAACCCCCAGCAGGATAGAAACACACTGAAGCATAGGACCAACCCCTTGCCTTGTGTCTCCTGAAGCAGCCCACTCATCAGTTAGAGATGCCAGATTAACTCTCCCATCACTTCCTAATCAGAACTACCAAGATACCTAAGCTCCTGCAAAAGGTGAGGCAGCCCACTGAATTTGACTTGGCATCAACTCAGTAGGTGAGTGCAGTGTTACCTACAATAAACCACAAGGATAGAGTCATCAGTGTCAAGGCAGTACCCTGCAATGATTCAGGATATTTGATCTTTGGTAGGGGCAAACCGTGGTCAACGGCGCTAGAGAGTGAAGACACTTTGTACGGTCTGTGTATCTGTCAGCCCTCGGGTCCTGGCGGGCTCCCTGCAACGCTGGTGCTCCAGCTGTCATGTACTCCCAGGCTGGCATGGAGTAATGGCAGGCTGAGCATCTGGCTCTCTACATTCACGCTGGGTTTCCATAGCTCTTTTCCGTAAACAGTCTGATCTCTATTTCGATAGTGTACACGTATTCTTCTCTGAGACCCCTGTTTCCATCTCTGGCTGCCCACTCCACCCTTCCTCGCACTGTATTGCAGTGCTTTTCTCCACCAACTGCTGCAAGGAGCTCATTTGTCAAAGGGACAAGATCTTTAAGGATGTAAAGGAAGAAGCCCATCAACACCGCTTTCGTCCCACCGTGTTTGTTGGAGGGGAGCCAGGCGCTAGCCAGCCATGGAGAACTTTGCAGGGCCAGTTTGTTTAAAAGCATTTTAAAATAAATGTTTGTCAAGGGCACAGTGCCCTCATGTCAATGGAAAGGGGCCCACCCTGGAAGGAAACCAGGTATTTGAGAATGCCACTTCTCCCGGCCAAGGGCAGCCACCTGCCCGGGGTGCTGCAGGTGCGGGGGGACCACACTCGGCTCCTGGCTACCTCTGGGAGCAGAGACGGTGCCAAATTGCTGCTGGTGTACGTGACTCGAGCAGAAAACAGAGAGAAGCAGTGCTAGGTGGTCCAGCAGCAGCTGACTGTGCTGGAGTTGACCCCGGCCATCGCGGCATCTGGGTATACTACCAGCCAGCTCCCTAGCCTCACTGCCTGGCTCTGCATCTACACTGCTGATTTTGAGAGACACTGAAAAACAGGCAAGACAGTGCTCCACTTGGTGATGTAAGCACTGGGGTGCTTCATGGAATTAAAAGCCAAACTCCCTGCCCGGAGAACAGTCCCCCACATGGGAGATATCACAGACGAGCAACTGCAAACTCCAACACAACCACCTCCACAGACACAGCATGCAGGGGTCAGGCAGGGGCTCATTTTCCAGCTGCAAACCACTGGACTGATCTGCTGAGGTAGATCTGAGCACTCATCTCATCACTGCCTGCTCTGAAGCAGTGATTAATATTTTCGTTCTTTCCCCCAGACTCCTCTGGTGCCCAGTGCCTTCCTGCAGCAGTGAGGCAAGGCTGAAGGCTCAGAAGGAGGCACATTTTACAGGAGCACAGAACTAGGGCTTGCAGACCACACCATCAGAGACTGCACAGTGGAAAACGAAGCACTGCAGTGCACAGAGCTCATCAGCGTGTGCCGGCCGGGTGATTCACTGCTCTGGCCAAATGACAGCCAGAACTATAGTCACACCACCACAGAACAACGTGGACTGTATTTACGCCACACTTTCACAAAAAGTTATACATCAGCATGAATATTCTCCATATATCTTTATATTCATCCGAAGCTAAAGTGCTTCAGTACCAAGGGATTCTTAGTAGAGACATGAGGGACGAGGAGAGGTTTGGGAAAATTTAAGAGCACTAGAAGTGATATAAACCAGCCTTCCTATAAACTAGGGTAGTGCGAGTCTAGGGCCCACACCCGGCCAGGACTTGAAATAAATGCCTTACATTAATCAAGGGAGAAGGCAGGAAGGCTCTCAGCTCTCCAGTGAGAGAAGGCATGAGTTTCTAGCCCTCATGGTCTCCGTAAATGTTTAATACTCTGTTGTTTAGAACTGATTATTTCAGACCCAGAGATCAAATCAATGCACTTTTTCATGTTTTATGGCACACAGCAAATACTGTGGCAAATCTCACATCTCTGAGTCAGTGGGGAACGGGTATAGGGAGAATGGACGGAATTTATTATAGGGGGTGTGGTGGTCATATTACCCTGCTAGAGTCTTGAGGAGCCCATGTGGGGAGGAGACCCAGCTGGTAATTTGGCAGCAACAAGGAGCTAGCGCATCAGCCACTGTCCCATGCTGTGCCCCACTCCCTGTTCAGCAGTGACAGCCGTGCCACTGCTCAGCATCATTAGGAGAGGGTCCTTCCCCCATCCTCTCCATGCAGCACTGAGTGTGGCACTCACTGCCCGTTCTTTGCCCTCCCTGGCTCTGAAGAAGGATTATTCAGTCCTTATTGTCGACGGCTGAATGGAAAGACTATGCAGTAGGTCTGAGTCACAGAGACGTGATGAAAACAAGCTGGAGAATTTAAAATGCCAGCTGCTACCTGATGCCAAGTCAAAATTAATCAGGCTGCTTGATCACTATTGTGATTGCTAACAGAGAAGTGTATGTATATTAACTTGGTTTCCTCTCTATTGTCCAACCTGCCCTGGGGTTGTATAATTTACAGGTAATTAAGTTCAGCAAAGATTATTGAAAAACAGAAAAGGATGCCAACCTAACTCTCTTTTACTCATCTGCCAGTGTGTAATTTACCATTTAGCTTTGGAAATCTCTTCTATAGATTCATGCTAAAGGGAACTTTAACTATGCCAAAACCTAAAGAGATCCTCCCCATCCCTTGGAAGGAATTGTATCAGACTAAAAATCACTTAGAAAAATCGCTTCTGCCAGTAAAAGGCCATTTAGGTCTAAGACCTCACCCCTTAAGTCTTTACAGAGGTCTAACTCCCATAGAAGCCAAATAGGAGGGTGCCTTTTTCGGTCCATGGCAAATTTGTCTAGATACGGCATTAGGGAGAGAGGGAAGGAATATTCTTCTTTATGGTACTAATCAGGATAACACAGAATCTGGGCTAATGTTTAGATCCCCACTGACCTGCAAGAGCTCTCTCCAAAGATGTTATGATATGACATATCTATGGAGTAAGACTACCTGGGCATTTGCTGGCTTCAAAAGAGCCCCAAAAGCTTTCAAAGTTGGAATACTTGTTTACTTAACAAAAAAAATTAATTTAAAACATATTATTTTGCAGGAAAAAAATATTCCAAACTGTTTAAGAAACATAACCATGAATGTGCTCCTGGATTTTGAAGTAAGAGAGCTAACAGAATTTTTGTATAATTTTAAAAATTACTGATATTTTGGTTCTGAAAATTCATTTTAAATATTCAAAAGCAAGTGTAATAATTAAAGATAAATTAGTTAGCTCTGATACTATTAAAGTTCACCACAAGTCATAAAGGAAGACCACCTTTCCATCTGAATCTTCTTCTCAGAAGAATATAAAGCATCCAAACTTAAAATAGAGGCCCATCTACCCCAGTATCCTGTCTGCCAGTGGCTATTGGCAGCTGCTAAGGGAAAACATGATCCTTGTTGGTTTGTTTACCCACAGCCCAGCCATCAGTGGTTTGATGATTTCCTGAGGCAGAGGTCACATCCAGGCCATCAGCTTCAATAGCTCTTGATGGAACCTTCTTCCACCTTATTAGGTGTTTGGGGGTTTTTTACCTATTATACATCTGGGCCATAAAACATCCCGTGGCAATGAGTTCTGCTCATGTGCTGTGTGAAAAAATACTACCTTGCCATTAATTTCATGGGTTTGGTGGGGGGAGGGTTCACAGTAGTTTCATTGAACTTGTCTTTCCATGAGCTGTGAAAATTTTAACTACAAATGTGTATTAAAGATTCTTCTTAGCGACATCAAGGACTGGGTAAGATAAATTAGAATATGTTCACATAACATGGGCTTCTGCCAATTTAAAATTTTTTTTTTCATTACTTTCACAATTCTTCTTTTGTTTAATTCGCCTTGTGCACAGAAAGACTACTGGCTTGCTGCCTCTCAAGCTGTTCCTCATGGCCCAGTGCAGTTGCACAGACATCCTGTGCTGGGGCGAGTTGCACCTTTTGTGAACACGAAGGTCACTTCTAGCGCCTGAAGTCCATCTCCAAAAAAACAGTTTTCATTCCACTGCAGACAAATCATTTCAGAATAATGCCATGAAAACCTATGGAGTTAGACCAGATTCTGTTAAGGTCAGAATCTGATCTAAATTCCCCCAGGGAGCACATCTCATGTTAAAAAAACGCATTATGTTTACTCTCTTTGCCTGCTGCATCTTGCCAGTGGGTGGCATGAAGCCATCATGAGGGTTAGTACCAGGACGGAGTAGCATTTTAAAATGTTCTGAACATAATTGACTCAGTAGTCAGCTTTCCAGTCCTAATGGGCTGGCTGTTTCAAATTAAACTGAGTTATAGCAGGGCCCCCAGTCCACATCAGAGGATAAGAGCATGCAAAATGGAATTGGAAAAGTGGAGCCAGTTTGCGTTCCTACTTATGAACATGCAGACAAATCAGCAACTCAGAAATCACCAGCTATTAGTTTATTGGCAATTCATGCAGCTTAAAAATAGCCATGGAAATTTGTACCCAGACCACTACCCCCCTCAAAATCAGCTAACCATGATTGCAGTAACAACAGAGAGCCCAAGTGATAAATTCCTGATGCAGCTGTTAAGCTGGAGCTGGAGAGGGAGTGAAAGGCCAGGGGTGGAGGGCAGAGAAAGAGGTTTGCATACATGGCCAGGCCCAAATATCTAGACCTCATGAGTCAGAATCATGAGGATGACTTGAAAATCCTCATAAATTCAATGTATTGTCTTACAGATTTTGAGCCTTTAGTTTGTACCTTTTGCACACACCATAGGGTCAACAAATAAATGTTTCCTTAATGAATTTGGGAGCCTCCCTCATTGCATATCCAGGGAGGCTTTGGGGAAAAAAATAAAGACGAAAAGCTGAAAACATGTCCTGACCTAAATGGGGAATAGGTGTCATATCAAAATAGGAGAGGCCCCACCACTGACTGACATGGAGGAGGGGGCAAAACCAGTATAAGCCTTTCTTCCACCCTAGTAATTGCATGCCTGGAGTTGCAGTGGCTCCATGAGAGATGGCATCAGGCCATGCCGTAGCCAAGGGGGCTCAGAGATCAATGTGGTGCTCTGCCAGCTCTCACCTCAGAGCTGTGAGATGTGGTGGCGGAAAGCAGAGATGACTGAGCTGGCTGCACGTACTTTGGGTAAGATCAGTAGCACAGACATGCCTACGTGGTGCCGCACCAGAGCTAACAGGACTCTGATCTGTCCAAGAGCTTCTGTTGAATTTGAGACCTTGACCTGGACCGCAGGGCACTCCTCTACGCCATGTGGAGGTACCACTGGGAGGTGGGTGCACACCAGCCTGGAGTTCTTGAAGCAAAATAGCTAACCATGCACGAGCTTGTGCATTTTGTTTGTGGCTTTGATTGCCTTTTCCGGTATTGTGTTCAGTGAAATGAACCAGCAGGTTTCCTCTGCTCCTCTGCTCTAGGTCCTGAGGCTGAGCTGCCAACCTTGCTGTGGAGACAGGGAGAGGAGGGAGAGGCAAAAAGTCTCCTGTATTAACTATAGTTTAGCCTGGTTAGGGAATTCGAACTATTACTATGTCTCCTGGCTAGCAAATCACTGCTTTTACAGATAAAGTATTGGCTTGAACAATGGAGATGGACATCCACCGAACAGGAGAAGGCAAATTGATTTAAGATCCTCTGGATAACCCTATTCTAGAAACGTTACTATTTTTATAAATAAATGACATGGCATTTCCACAACCTCTGGACAAATACCTACTGAATTCACCCCTTTGAACAGCTGAGTCTTCCATATTTAAAAGTTGTTCCAGTGCACTCTTCCAGACAGACTGTAAAGCCAAAGAGACCCCAGCCCAAACCTCCTGAGCTTCAACCATTGCAGTGGGGCAAACTGGCATAGGCATCACACCAAGAAAAAAAAAAACCAAACCTTGAGCCCCTTACTGACTCCTGTTCTTAGGACTTCCAGTGTACCTACGTACAAATTTTTTTCCAAGCTTTGAGGGAGTATTGGATTTCTGGAAGTTACAGTGGTGATGCAGTGAAAGATTTCAGGGCCATTTTTAATTTCCTTGGGAGTACATTATTCTCTTGGTGGAAACACGTGTAATTCCTATTAATAGTATGTGAGCGCTGTGTTCACACAAAGAAGCAATATACCCCCTAGTGACTAGATTAGAAAGGGTCTATCCAGCAGGCTGAAGTTTGTCCATTCAATGTGGCAAATCACTTTTTCATGCTTGCAAGGTACTGTTTGCACATTGTTCGGAGACATTTCTTCCCGGGGTGCTGCTGAGTGCCCTGAGGGTCCAGCCCCAGGCATAGAATGACCCAGGCGAGTGCAGGAGGAAGGGTTCATGTTGTTTGTGGGCACTCTCCCACACCACACTATACTACACTATGCAGTTTGAACACAGTTCCTTTACACCAGCTAATCAACAGCGCCTTAGGATTAAGCTAATGTTTTCAAGCTGTGGAAGCAATTAATCTTCCCACATTTCAGATACTGTCATTGAAGTCACTGCCCATCCAGCACCCACTGCCCTCCATCATGCTGGCAGCAGTGACGCTTAGTGGCACACCATGTTGGCCATACACACTCAGGAAGAAACCCTGATCAACCAGCTTAGGTCTACATTACCACAGTGAAGCTCAGCCCAGCTAGGTGGCAATGAGACAGCTGGCCCAATGTCTTCAAACAGCACAAGCAAAACCTGTGACTTATTTATGGATGAGTGGGGAGAAAGCAGAGAAATTACACATGTGTAACATAACCATGCACACCCGCATGCACACCCAACCACACTACCAGCTATCCCTCTCTTCTGTTTCAACTTCCCAGCCAAGCAGTGTCTTCTCCCAGTCTCTTTCTCTCCCTTATTTACTCTGCAGTTTATCTCCACATACATCTTCAGAATTTTTCTGTGCTTCTTTCTAAATAAAGACAGCTGAGGAAAATCCCCTGTTCCCAGAGGGCAATGATTTGAATTTATTTCTTGCCAAACCATCCATCCCAGGGAGCAGCAAGAATATTCCCGTTCACAGGCATTCATACACCAAAATATTCTGGGTTCATCATTGGGTTTGATCTGTAAGAAATGCAAAGGGTTGGAATCCTCCTGCTTTAAGAGTGCAGGTGGGAGTTTAAACTTTTACAGTATTGTCTTGCATGGAAAGAAGTCCTTGGCTACCAACTAGAAGTTTTCTTGTTCACAGCTAGTCCAGAGGTATTTTAGCAAGCAGAATTGCCCTGAGGAGGCAGGTGGTTTAGATGTTTGTAACCGCAGGTGTCAAACTGCAGCAGAGTAATTGCACAGGGAAAATCAGATGCAGGGACACCAGCATGGATGGGGCTTTCTGGACACAAGGACTAGCAGCGGCCTCAGACAGCTGAGACATATGAAGTTGGAAACTAATGCAAAGGTTTGCCAGCTGTGCTGACCACCTGTATGGCTGATGTGGGGAAGCCATGGCTACCATGGCCTCAAAGCAGTTCTCCATCACCTTCACAGCCTACTCCAGGTACCTCGTGTTCATCATAGACAGCATGGAGGGCATCAGAAGGGCAGAGGAGAACTCTGCACACATGGGGTGTAGGTGTACCACCCCAATGCAGTCCATCTAGCCTGTCCTTTGCTAGACCCACTGCTTCAGGAGAAGCCAGGTCATTGAGTGCAGTGGTAAAACTACTAAGCATTTGGGGTTTGGTTTGACTCAAGAGTCTGGGCAGGCTGTACCCACGTAGGCCTCAAAGGCAACAGAAGACCACCTAATGGAGGTCTACTGAACAAGAAAGGGGCGGAAGTGCTTCCACCTGCCTAATCCCACAGCATCTGAGGAGGCATCTGTGGGCACAGCAAGGCCAGGAAAAGGGTGGGTCTCCTGCTGCTCTCCATCCTTTTCCCATTCACTGTAGAGGACCTAAGGAGAGGCGCTCCAGCTGACAAAAACAGTTTCCACAATAATGTGATGGGTCCTAGTGGGAAAAGATTTTTCTTCCCTAAGCACAAAGAAATTACACAGGTTTGTGGCTCAGGATGCCTTTTTTGGTTGCTGTCTTTGAAGTGTTATTTTTTTGAAAGCAATGTCACGTCTTGTCATCGACAGAATATTTTTTTAAACAGGAATGGAAGAAGTAGATCCAGGTCCTCACATACTCTTTACTCCAAATACCCTCAAGTTGCCATTCTCCATACCTGCTGCCCTGCATTTTGTGGCCCACATATTCCAGAAGGATTTTCAGAGGTGTATGGCAGGCACTACACAACCCTGAATGAGCTCTCCTGGAAACCTGGTCCCTTACCTGAGCATCTCAAATGAGAGCAAAGCACTCCTAAACATTCAGCCCCAAACAAGGGATGATGGAGAGAGGAGAAATAAGGATCAGCTCCCCAAATGCATTAGCAGTAACAAGCAGCCTGAGCGATGCTAATCCTAACCCAAAATCTGTATGCTATTTTCGGCCACTGGAACTTAGGCTTTTGCATGGTCTCTCTGCTTTGATCTCTCTGCAAGGGAATTAAAATGGCTTGCCATTGGCAGATCCTAATCTTCCAAATACTGGTGGCAACCACTCGCCTTGCAGGAGGGGGATTCTCAGTCACATTCAGGAACCCTTGAGACAGGCAGAAAACAATGTCGTATGATGCTGATGATCAGACCATCTTGGGTATTGCCAGTCACATCCCCTACAGTTGCCAATATCCCATCTGGAGACTTTCATTTGAAACAATGCCCTGCTTTGCTATAATCTGTCCTGAAGTGGGATTTCCCAGTGTTTTGCCTGTTCAGCAGACTGGCTTATCTCAACTGGTCTGATTATCAGACAGTGCAGTTTACAATAATAACGAGACAGCAGTTAACCCAATTTGACATGTCTTTAGGCAGTCACAAGCAACAAGCGTCTCTGGGACAGGGAAGGCATTTAAACAAGTTGCCCTTGTTTGGTGAGGATGAAATAGAGCTGCAGCTCCTTTGTTGAAGTCTGAATGCTCTGTTGAAGCAGTGGGATTCATAAAACACATGAAGTCATGAAAGGGGCAAAGATTCCCTTTCAAGTGGAAAAAACAACTCATGATACTAACAGTGACTTTTTTTCCCCTTTTCTTTTTCTTTTTCTTTTTCTTTTTCTTTTTCTTTTTTTCTCTTTCTCTTTCTTTTTCTTTTTTTCTTTTTTTTTCCAGCAGAGCTAACTGCATGATGCACTGTGCAGATGAAATGGAGTGAAATTCCACAGAAAGGATAAACAGGAAGATCTTTAACTCTGGGAATGGACTGCTTCATTGGAGGTGAAAAGTTAAATGCACCCTGCAGCATTTGTTCAACTTGTAAAGATTAAAATTAATGCCTTGGTAAGATACTTTCAGGAGTATTGTGGAGAGTAATTAATGCACAGTCTTCTTTAGCCGTCATTACCTTCCCCACCCACCCCCCAAAAACTTGATCATCTGCATTTCTTCCTTTTATTTTTATTATTTTAAGATTGCTATCACTATACTGATATGACTCGAATTTCTGACCAGAGAAAGAGCACAGCTATCACGCCTGCATTCAGATAGACCTGCCAGTTATGCAGTAATATATCGGCGTGAGCAGAGCGGAGAGGACTGGAGTCAGGACGTGCTGTGCAATTAAAGTAACTATCTACTCAAGTCAAAAGCAAGCTTCACAGGCTTGCGTTTCCTTCTTGTACTCTCGTTAGAACATGTGGCAGCAATAATGCTCACAGAATGGGAGCTTTGTGGCTGCTTGTTACTTAAAAATAAGTGTGTGTGCGGGTACTTCTTTCCCTAGGGAAAGTCTTCTTTCTGATTTGGACAGCAAGAGGTAAGCACATCAGCAGTAAGCATAACCTAAGTGGATCCCATGGGCCATTTCACTATGGCTTTTTGCTTAGGAAACTTCCTCAAGATCTTCATGTGTAGGACCAAACCCTCTAGTCTCCCACCTCTCCGAGAGTGCCTGGTAGTTTCAAAGGTCTGCAGAAAGGCTCTGGTGGCCCGTCCCACCAGATCTGTACCCCGACTGGAGAGCTAGGCACTACAGTAGTAGAAAGGGTTCTGGAGTGAAGGACTTACTTAGACATGTGATGCTACCCCAAAAATGCAGCTTTCCAGGTATTTTGTGGGATGTCAATAGCAGAGAGAGTCCTTTGGAAAAACACCTATTCAAAGCACATTTTTTCTAGTTTTCGGTGGGTAAATGGTATCTGGTTTGTAACCAATGCTTGGGTCTGTCTTGAACACTTCCCAGAAGAAAGCAGATCTGAATGTCCCCAAGAAGAGTCTCACCAGCCCATCCTGTGGTGGGAGCCCAGTGGGCCCCTTACTGGTCACCTGCAGGAGACCTAGGCCATGTCCACATAGCTTTGTTTGCCCCTGTGAGCCACTGCCTTGCTCTGTGCAGCTTGGAGGAAACCCTCAGCTACCTCTTCAGAAAATCCTGCCATGCCAACGAGGTGGTGTTTAGCAGAGGGCAGTTGCCATCTCATAACCTTTAGCAGGGCTGTAAGCTTGCTGGGCCAAACTACATCCACATGTATAGGCAGCCCTATCAGGCTTGGGAGTAAAAACATTAGCACAAATATTACACACCTGCCTGAGGCATACGGCATTTTTTATACATATAACACCGGAAAAGAGGCTCTTGTTCCAGTCAGTATTAACTTTAAATTTAGCCCTTTGCTTCCTACATCAATACAAAATCACTGGGCCGTACATTCAATTTACTCAGATCCATTCAATCCCACTGGTATCAATGGCGATGTATGTGTATGAATCAGCTGCATAGTACTGGGTAATAATCTCAGTATATTCAGATTTAAAGTCTTATTTTTCATGCTGTTAATGTTTCAGTCTGGAAAGGACTTTGGTAACTATTACTGAGGGTTTTCATGCTTTATTTATAATGTTTTAGGACATCAACACCCCCCACCCCCCCCGCCACCACCTTACAACAATCTGAACAAAATATTCATTATCCTATTGATAAATCTACTAAATACAATGTTGTTCTGTCCTCGGTCCAGCCAGGACATCTGTTTTCTTGGCTTTATGGTACTTAGCACAATGAATCATTTGCCTCCAGTAATTCGCTGTCCCGGCGCGTTATGCTGCCTAAATCTTAGGAAAATTCCACCCGGTCTCCTCCAGATAATCCAGCCATGCTGTACTCCTTGCTCCCACAGCAACAGCAGTGGGATCTGCCTACCTCTTTCTCTCTCAGCATAAAAGCCCCAAGATCTGTAGTTTACAAAGGCTCACTTCTTGCCTGCACAAATTGCCCCTTCCCAGACACATGCAGCCTCTTTTGAAATGCCTTCATGGGGCTCTTCTGGTCCCTATAGCTATGTCTGTATTAATAAATAAAACAAATAAATACAATTAATAAATAAAACCGGTCATTCTCTGGTCCTCATAGCACAGCTCACAAATGCCCTTCTCTGCAAAACAGAGTGGTCCAATTCAAACCCTCTTTTGGGAACAGCCCTGACCCAGGCTACACCTTGGGGCATGCCCCAGGATTGTGCTTGATGGAGAAGGGGCACACAGTCATTTAAGGCATATCAGGCTGAGCCTTCCTGGGTTTTCCAGTCCATGTAGAGCAATATCTGATGGGACGTGGCTGGTGCATGTCTTGGCAGGCCTTGCTGCCTGACGGAGGGTGGCTGGCTGAGGATGCTGCCAGCAAGACAGAGAGCCTGGACTGCGACAAGGTGGGAGAGCCTGGCCAAAATGCCTCTGCATGCATGGCTTGCTTTCTGCTGAATATTAACTCTCATAAAAGTTGTCTTTAAATTATCCAAAAGTCTTCAATGGAGTGTCAGTGAGTGACAGGGTAGTGACCCATTGGTCTGGAAAATGCCTTTTTGCAGGCTTCATGGGGGCCAGGGATGGGACTGGGGCTCCAGGTGCCAGGAACAACAGTGCCGTGGGGCCACAGCAGAAATGTCCTCCTCACACGGGGGACTGGCTTGTCTCCCCATGGGGCTTCCCGGAAGTTTTCTGTACATGTGTAAAGTGCAGGTAGGAGAGGTAGAAAGCGAAGGTAACAGGGGGATACCTGGGCCCAGAGCAGACAGACATCTTCTGGTGCGGGTAGCACAGGGGCTTGCAGTTATTTGGGGACAGTCCCAGCCCAGGCTCTACCCTGAGGAAAGGCTCCCTTTCCCTTCACACTTCCTCTGTGGGTCTGGGAAAAGTCCAGGAGTGACCCAGCTGAGGGAAACCTACCCCGTATTCCTGTCCAGGAGTCCCCTGCCATCCGTAAGTGAGGGAGGGGAGAGGATGCAGCAAAGTCTAATTTTGGAGCCCAAAGCCAGCAACATGCATATCCACCCCGGCAAGGTAAATGTCTCTCTAGGTCTCCCTGCCCCAGGTTTGCATCCCAAGCTACAGGCAGCTACCACAGCTAGAAACACTACTGTAGTTGGTTTGCAAGTCATCTTAGAAAAACACCAGAGCAGGAAACATGCATTTCAGAGAGAGCGCAGCAAGATGGAGGCAATGCCCTGCCAGGAGAGGGGCCACTGTGCCCTCTGAGACTTGTGGCCCCCCTGGGACTTGTCAGGAGGAGCCCGTCCCAAAACAGCTGTAGAGGCTCGGTGAAATCCTCTCCACCTGACTACAGAGGCAATAATTTAGGCTTTCTGTAGCAGAGGTTTTTAGAGATCTTAACTATAAGCTCCTGGGGAGTTCCCAGCTGTATGTTAGGCTGATCACAGGGCAAGATGCTATTTATAATCTACGGTATTAAGCGCTAGTGCAGAACAAGGGTAAATGTTACAGCACTGCTTAAGCAGCCTTCTTCTATCAGCTGGCCTTGGGCTGGTCTGGTAAAACCAGCCTTCAGGCCTCTGGCACGTATCCAAGGACCAGAAAACAAGGAGGGAATCTCAGGAACAAGAGCTCTTTGACAGGGTTGCTGCTGCTTTCTGGCTCTAGCTGCATTTTCTTCCTCACACATGCCACGAACTTAAAATTCTAGCTTATAAGACAGAAAATACCAAATACCTGATGACAAAGAAAAACAGTAAATCTAGCAGTTCTGAGGCTTTTCTCAAGATGTTTGGGGAGTTTAATTCATTAAGTCGTAGAAATAGATAGTTCAGTATCTAGAACAGTATGAAAGCTTGGAGTACCACCAACCAGAAACTGGAGAGGAAAATGAACTGAACTTTTCCACAGTCCCACTTAAAAACAGTCTGAACTTCAGGCAAAAGTTCTCTTCTGCTTTAGAAAAGCCAGTTCTCCCATCACTAAGAAACAAACTGCGACACTTCGGATAATTTCTGCTTTAAACAGTTAAGTGGAAATTATTTGTCTACAGTCAGTTACCCAGAGACCACTCCATTTTGATCTATTGATTATAGGATTAAAATGTTTATATTAGCAGAGAGATGAGAAAGAGCAAGCTGCATCCCTGAGGACAAATTCTGCTCTTTTCAGCCTGCGTAGCTGAAGTATAGGAGTGTCTGACTAAAGGGACATATGACGTTTTAAAAACTGCCCCAGGTCTCCTGACAGACCTTGCCCTTTGGGAAAGCATCTTTGGCTCCCAGGCGGTTGCATAAGTACTGTGCATTGCATGAGAGAAGTGCTCCATTATTTATTAAACAGCCAAATAAACAGTCACATAAACCCACTGTGAATGGTCAGAGAAAAGAAAAAAGATATTTTTGCCTTTGGGCAGAGCAGCCCTTCCACACATACCTCTGGTTTGAAAGTTGGGGGGGGGTGTCTTTTCCAAAATATCCTTGCATATTTGAACCATGATGGGACTGCTGAATTCATCTATGGCAAGGCATTCATTTGTCCCTTCTCCCAATTAAAGTTCATAGAAAACACATGTAAGTCTTGCTATTAAATGGGAAACTTATTCCAAATGCACTAATAATTCCTTGCTTGGTCAGTTCCCTTCCTTCAAGTAAAGTGTGCTCAGTGCTCTGCCACTGCCCTGCCCTAGGCTGTGGACATCAGGGAGATAATCTGATGTACTGTTTCCCATTTAAACTAGAAATTTTTAGCCACTGCCTAGTTTTCAAAAGGCTATATTTCTACGGAGTTTTATGTAAAAACAAAGGCTTGGGAAAATACTTCTGTCGTGCAGAATATGGTCCTTCTCCACCAGAGGCAATGGCACTATAGAAGCTCTTTCTTAAATCCAAGGGGCAATGAGGACTTTCCTTCTATATTCCTGCTGACAGGCTATTCCAGATCAGCACAACTTGGAAGCTGGAAATTAAGGGGTAAAAGAGAAAGAAAAAAAATGTTGTAGCATACCATTGTTACTGCTTAAAGGAACCTAATGTTCCCAGCTAGCTTCCCCAGGTCACCATTTTTAATTCTCTCAGCTCAGTAGGATATTGCAAAGCGATTAGCCCAAATGCTTAACCTCAATTCTGGGTGCTGCAGATTGCGTCTACGAGAAGAAATTGATGTTTTACTCAGGACTTTCTCTAGCACAGTCTGACTTTTCTTACAAAGCACTGACAAATGTCCTGCTTCCCCCAGTGCCATGGGGTACTTCCTCGCTCACCTCTCTAAGCCTCTTGCCGGCCAAAAGTGCTCAAAAAGCTTACCGCCCCTTGGCCTTTTCTTCATCTGATACCCCCTTGATTCTGTGGGTAGCACCTATCAGATAATTGACTTTTAACTTGGGGGGACTGAACTCTTCTCTCATTTAATCCTTAGATTTGGTATCTACCATCTTCACTGAAGTATATGATTGCTCACAGATTCAAGACATACTAAAAGAATTGTCCCTTTTTCAGCATATATATATTAAATCTCATAAACTTCAAATATCCATACCTCCCTGTGTCACCCCTCAGTTGAAATATTTCATCACAAATAGTATCAAACCCTGGGATCTTTTCTTTTCCCATTGCTTACCCAGTTATTAATTGGCAAAGGACTTTCCCCTTTGTCCCATGGTCAGTTATTTGCTTACACATATCCCTCATTGAGATTCTTATCAAAAGCTCGCTGGGAAGCTGAACAAACGATGATGCTTTTAATCATGTCTTCCAGCAAACCCTAACAGCTTTCTGCTTCATAGAAAGAGTGTTAGTTTGGTAGCGTGCATTCGGCTGCACAAAGCATAATGCAAGTGAGGGTTTGGCGGTTTCTCCGACGATAAGCTATTCCAGCCTGCAGGATTGCCCGCTGTACCCCACTGAAGCAGGTACGCCCCACTGCCCTTTCCTCAGAAGAAAACTGTGTACCTGATCCTCATTTACAAGAACATAGCCTGACAGGGTGCTGTCAGAATAAAAGGATTTAAAAATAATTTACAGCTGTTCTGGGGTCCTGTTACAGAGACAAAGTAGGACCAGTGAATATGAGAATTTATATTTCTTATTTTCAGTGTATCATCTATTTAATTTATTTTAGGGTTGCTGAATGAGTAATGTCTTGTCCCAGTGGAATCCTCTAGAGGAGATCTGGAGGATCTACCACCAACTGCATTTTTCAAGTAGCTCTGCAATACACATCACCTGGTATCAGTCATCTGATCTCCTGTAAAAGAGCCCTGAAAGATGACTTTCCATATTGTCTTCCTCAATTCACCATGATACAGCTCCCTTCTCCCTTTGCTACACTTCTTAAATGGTCTTCTTGGCAGGGGCGACACACACTGCCTCTTGCTCCTGAGAGACTGAAGTAATTTGTAGCTATTATTTACTCTAATATCTCTGGCTCTCTAATACTCATATCATTTAACCTTTCAATTTCACCTTTATGACTAATGTGGCAATGTCTGCTCCATTCCAAGGTACTTCTTGTGCTGGGATGGGTGATTCTTTTTATACATGAAGGATATTTGGGCGGAAGAGGGAGGTTCAGGGCTTAATAAAACTTAGGGTTGCTGCTCAATCATGCAAATTTTGCGCTTTTTTTCCCCACTGTCCAGATTGTACAGGGCAACTGTGAGAGCTCTGGAGTCCTCAGCACAGGAAAGACATGGACCTGTTGGAGTGGGTCCAGAGGAGGGCCACAAAAATGATCAGAGGGTTGGAACACCTCTCCTGTGAGGACAGGCTGAGAGAGTTGGGGTTGTTCAGCCTGGAGAAGGGAAGGCTCCAAGAAGACCTTATTGTGGCCTTTCAGTACTTAAGTGGGGCTTGTAAGAAAGATGGGGACAGACTCTTTAGCAGGGCCTGTTGTGATAGGATAAGGGGTAATGGTTTTAAACTAAAAAAGGGTAGATTCAGACTAGATGTGAGGAAGAAATTTTTTACAATGAGGGTAGTGAACCACTGGGTTGCCCAGAGAGGTGGTAGATGCCCCATCCCTGGAAACATTCAAGGTCAGGTTGGATGGGGCTCTGAGCAACCTGATCTCTTTGAAGATTTCCCCGATCATTGCAGAGTTGGACTAGATGATCTTTAAAGGTTCCTTCCAACCCAAACCATTCTGTGATTCTATGAAAAGAAAGCCATACACACAGTGAAAGATGATGCCAGTATATTTCTCTGTTTTTTTCAGGAAAAGTCAATGTCCAGTTTGAGGAGGAAGATGAGAGAGGCTGAGCTCTGGAGGAAGAGGAGACATAAAGCCAGGTAACCAGTGCGCCTACACACTGCACGCTCGCATCCTCCCCATGATAGAGAAAAGCAAAGCAGAGAGGTACCTATTTTAGGATGTGCTTCTCACATTCCCAACACGGAGAGAGATGCTGCTGGAGTGACAGCCATAGGACAGGGGGGGCCGGTGCGGAGACAGAAGCATTGTATAAATTAGGGCAATTCAAAGCCCACAAATCATCGGGACAAGCAAAGGAATTAACCCTGATTATTAGCGGAGACTAGAAACCAAATGTCAAAGCCAAGGGCATACAGCCCCATTCAGGGCTGGAGATTTTCCAGCTGACTGTAAACCCAAAGAAAATATGGTGCAATCTAAGGCCTCCAGATGGAGAATGGGGTTAATCCACTAGAAAAAAGGTACATAAGTATCCAAAACCAGGAAAAGGAGAAATCAGATTTCTCCTACCCAATCAGAATAGAGAATAAAAGATACAGAATTAAAATCTGAAGCCTCATATGGCCTATTTTGGATGTATGGTATATGGAGCAATTGTGTTGCTGGCTTCCACCAACTTTAATACTCTAATCATTTAGTGAAATGGAGAGTTGTTGCAAAGGAACTGCAGCTCTCTCATCCAGTCTTTAGAGTACCCTGTTCTAAGGTGGCAGCTGCATCACTAACTGCTACTAATCCTGTCCACCAGTGCCGAGGCCATATTCTGCTGGCGATTTCTGTTTCTGGCAGCGTCTCTGTGCTTCTGCCTCCTCTTCCCATGGCCTCCTCACTGCACGCAGGTTGTAATGCAAGGCAATGCATCAGCAGCACAAGAAACAGGCTGGTGTCCACGGAAAAAGATTGAAAATAGGCGCAAGGGGTTTTAGACCAAGGGCAGATGTTATCTTAGCTTGCACAACAGCTTGAGGAAGAAATTGAGAGCAAATTAAAAATGGCGCTTTTTTTTTCCTCAAAATCAAAAAAACAGGCAAGTGGGCCAATTTCTTAATAGCTCAGCTGTGCACACCCTCACGTGTGCTCTCCCACAGACACATACAAACAGAGTTTTATGTGTGGTGTAATGGGATGCCTCCACCAGTGAACTGAGAGTGAAAATTAATCTGCTTTGATGGCAAACCTACAAGTATATTAGGAACAAAACTGAACAGAGAAAAGAAATCAGGCCATTGTCATAAAATGTTGGCCTGTGCTATTACTTGGATAGAAGATCACCAAAATAAAAGCGAGTTGTTCCAGAAAATAGTTTTGGTGATTTAGTATATAGCATTATTCCAAGTCAATACTGAATTCCTGCTCCAGCAGATGATTACGAAGAGGTATGCTGTAGAGTCTCTGTAAAAGAAAGTGCTCTTTAAAAGGTCCCATGGCACCTTAAGTGAGAGTAGAAGATATTAATCAAGGTGTCCAGAACAAAATCTGTATTTTGGCTATTATATTCAGAAGATGCTTAGAGTTCCCTGCAGTTTGTCATCTTTATTCTTTCCTGAATTATTTGGTGCTGTTGCTGTGCTCTGTTCAGCACTTTCCCAGATTTCACCCTGCAAGCGGCTGCATTCATTGATGAAAGAAAGCACTTTAAAGCATGCCTTCTCAATACTCAGGAGGGACTTATGCAGATATTCCAAGCGTTACTTTTATTCCACAAGACTGTGGACACTTATGTCAACTAGAAAAGCTACTTTTCCAAGCTTTATCAAGTTTATGCAAAATGCTAGTGGAGTTCAATCTGCATTCATCTTCTTACAAAGTCTTAGCTCCTAACTCAGCAAAGCACTTCAAGCAGGTTAATGATTGCACTGATTTCAACCCACAAGTAAAATTAAGGCTGTATTTCATTAATTGGCTACATCAGCACTTTATTTGTCTGAGCTCCAACTAAGCATGCTTCAGAGGAGCCACTGGAATCTTTAAATGACTCATGTCAGTCTGAGTAAAGGCTGAAAACTGCATTTGTCCCATTTATTCATTAGAGACTTGCAAAAAATCCCAGCCTCAGCACAGTCAGTGCCTGATTTGACTGTAGCAAAGCCAAAATTTTGCTCCAGCATTCAAGTTCCAGTGTGCCTGGGTGTTCCCTCTTGATTTGTAATATTGCCCATGTAATCATTTATTTCAAATGCAGAGGATGAAAGCAGAGCTTTGTCAGGCACCTTCACGCAGGTTCCTGTTTGTTAGATACTGTTACCCATTGAAATAGTATATTGCCTGTGAAAATGCTGTTTAAACAAACGTGGTTTTTTTGATCTGCATCGTTATCTCAGTCTCTCTTTAATGTCACTTTGAAGGGTAATAAGGAACCCTGTGATGCTCCGCAAGAGCTGGCACTGGCAGCAGGAAGTTTGTACCAACTGTAAGGGTTAAAGTAGGTCCCATTGCACCAGCCTGGGAGAGTGCTTTAAGGAGGGCAGTGTTTTATCCTTCCTCTGAGGCTTATCACTACCTATTCAGTACAGGTGCACTGACCTCTTCGGTGTCAGTGATGCTTGCCTTAACTGTCTGCCTTGCAAGGGTTCAAACAGGCGTTCTCATGCTTTCTCTCCTGCTGCACTTAATCTTGGCAGGAACACCCCATAAATACACCCAAAGCTCTCTTATTACCCTTTAAACCTCCACTAAAGTTTTCCTTTGCGATGCTAAAAAGAAAACTGACCTCTTCAGCCCCACGCTGCAGCCACCACAGCTGCACAGGCTGGCCGTACAGCCTCATTACTACCTCTGGTCCACACCGGTGTCTCCAGCCATATTCCTCTGTAGGTTTCCACTCCCTGTATGGTCTAACTGGGGCTTCATCTGCACGTGGATGGTGTGTGGGGCAATGCAATCCTGTTCAGTGCCTGGGTTTGGGTGCGCACATAGCATCTGTGCCCGTAATGCCCTACACCCCAGAGGAAAGGCAGGGTTGTCCTTGCACCAAGCTGGCCAGCCCCCGTGCCCTGGAAGGGTGTATTCCCTCAGCCCACCTGCTGCAAGAAGGCTCGGGAGGAAGGGCATGTAGCTCTGACATGGTCTTTCTTGCAAATTACGCCAAAATCTGTATTCCTGGTGCCATGCCACCCTGGTTTATGGACACAGTATCCCTAATACAGGGCTTCAAAAAGCCAAGCACAACCA